>NW_006786333.1:1183254-1226229 GCF_000442215.2 Lipotes vexillifer
TTCCCTAGTCTCTGGAAACCACCAGTGTATTTTCTATCTCTATGAATTTGACTACTTTAGTTACCTCATATAAGTGGAATCGTGTAGTATTTGTCCTTGGTTGCTTGTGCTTTTAGGCTCATATGTAAGAAACCATTGTCTAATCCAAGGTAACAAGGATTTATATTTATTTTTCTTCTAAGAATATTATAATTTTAGCTCCTACACATTGGTCTTTGATTCATTTTTAGTTAATTTTTGAATGTAATGCAAAAATAGGTGTCCAGCTTTCTCTTGCATGTGGATATTCCATTTTTGTTAGCACCATTTTTGGGGAAGATTATTTTTTCCCCCATTGATTTATCTTGGTTCCCTTGTTGGAATAATTATCTTTTAAATACAGAATCTACAGTTATACCACTTCTTTTTTTTTTTTTTAATTTATCTATTTATTTGGTTGTGTCGGGTCTTAGCTGCGGCATGTGGGATCTTTTGTTGTGGCATGTGGGCTTCTCTCTAGTTGTGGCACGCAGGCTCCAGAACGCGCGGGCTCTGTAGTTGCAGCACACAGGCTCTCTAGTTGAGGTTCGTGAGCTCAGTTGCCCCGCGGCACGTGGAATCTTAGTTCCCCGACCAAGGGTCGAACCCACGTCCCCTGCATTGGAAGGCGGATTCTTAACCACTGGACCACCAGGGAAGTCCCTCTTTGTTTCTTAATATTAATAATTTATATATTTTTTTCCTGATCAGTCTGGCAAGAGATTTATCAGTTTTATTGATGTTTGTTTTTCTGTTTTCAGTTTTCATTGATTTCTGTTCTTTATTATTCCCTTTCTTTTTTATATGGGTTATATTATTCTTTTTTCCCCTAGTTTCTTAAGGTGGAAGTTGATGTTGTTATGTTGAGTTCTTATTTCTTTTCTAATGTTTTCTGCTATAAATTTTCCTTTAAGTGCTGCTTTTGTTGCATCCCACAGATGCTAATATGTTGTTTTTATTTTCATTTAGTTACACTATTTTCTAATTTCTCCCTTCATTTCTCTTTCTTCTTTGACTCATGGGGTATTTAGAAACATGCTATTTATTTTGAGAGATTTCGGGATTTTGAGATATACTTTTAGTATTGATTTCTAATTTAATTCCATCATGGTTAATTTATATTACTTGAATATTTAAAAATTTATTGATTGTTATTCTTTCCAAGCAACTTTTTCCAAATAACTATTTTAAAACTGATTTTAGACCATTTACATTAGCTGTAGTTAAGTTTAAACCTACTACCTTGCTATTGTTTAAAATTTTTTCCTATATTGTCTTTGTTCTCTTTTCCCTCTATTCTGCCTTCTTTTGGATTTAGTATTTTTTTTATGTTTTATTTCTTTTGTTGGCTTATTAACTATCATCTTTTTTTTTTTTTTGCAAGTGATTGCTTTTAGGGTTCATAGTCTACATCTTTAACTTATCACAGAGTATCTAGAAATTATATTATACCACTTCACATGTAATATAAGAACCTTACAACATTGTATTGTTGTAAGGTTGTTGTTATGCTATTATTACCTGGTTGTTGTGCTATTATGACCTTCCTGGTTGTTGTGCTATTATTACCTTTTACTTCTGTGCATGTTATAAACTTCTCAGTATATTGGTATTATTTTGTTTTAAAGAGTCAATTATCTTCTTTTTTAATAAATTTATTTATTTATTCATTTTTGGCTGCATTGAGTCTTTGTTGCTGCGTGCAGGCTTTCTCTAGTTGCGGTGGCTTCTCTTGTTGCGGAGCACAGGCTCTAGGCGTGCAGGCTTCAGTAGTTGTGGTGCATGGGCTTAGTTGCTCCGAGGCATGCGGGATCTTCCGGGCCCAGGGCTCGAACCCGTGTCCCCGGCATTGGCAGGGGATTCTTAACCACTGCACCACCTGGGAAGTCCCAGTTATCTTTTAAAGAGATATAACAACTAAGGGGAAAACTCTTTTAGATTTACCCTCATTTTCCATTTCTGGTGCTTTTCATTCATTTGGTTAGATCCAGAGTTCCAACCAGTATCTTTTTTCTTCTGCCTGAAGAACTTCTTTTAACATTTTTTTTGGGTGGGTGGGGGCTGCGCCACACAGCATGCAGGATCTTAGTTCCCTAACCAGAGATCGAACCCATGTCCCATGCAGTGGAAGCGCAGAGTCTTAACCACTGGACCGCCAGGGAAGTCCCCTAACATTTCCTATAGTTTATTTCTGTTGGAGATGGCCTCTTCCAACATTTACCATTTGAAATCATCTTTATTTCAACTTAGAGAACGTATCTTTCAAAAACTATTGAATTATCAGTTGATAGTTTCTTTCAGTATGAATATAAATTTCACTGTCTTGTGTCTTGTGTTGTTTCTAGTGAATAGTCTGCTTTCAGTCTTCTTCTTCCCGTGTATATAATGTGTCATTTTTCTCTGTCTGCTTTTAAGATATTCTTTTTTTTTTTTTAACTTATTTAAAGCAATTTGCTTATGATGTGCTGTGGTTTTCTTCATGTTTCTTGTGCTTGGGGTTTAGTCCCTGTGATCTGTGTGTTTATAATTTCCGTCAAATTTGAAAAATTTGGGGCCATTACTTTTTCAGACATTTTTTTCTGCTTCTTTTGTGCACTCCAGTTACCCATCTACTAGGCCGCTTGACGTTGTCTCACAGCTCATTTATGCTTTTTTTAATCAGTGTTGTTTGTCTCTTTGCTTTATTTTGTAGTTTCTGTTGCTATGCTTTCATGTTCATTGACATTTTCTTTGCAGTATCTAATCTGCTGTTTATCCCAACCAGCATTTTTCATTACTAGAAGAATCAATTTTTAAAAATATCTTTCATATCTGTACCTAACATGCCTAACCTTTCCATTTATCTTTCTGAATGTATTAACAACAGTTATAATAACTGATTTAATGTTCCTGCCTAGTAAATCTTTCATGTATGTGTCTTTTCTTATTGATTGATTTTCTCATTATATGTAGTATCTTCCTGTTTCTTAGCATGTCTGGTAAGTTTTTATTGGATGCCAGGCATTGTCAATTTTACGTTGTTTGGTGCTAGACGTTTTTGTATTCCTATAAATATTTTTAAGTTTTGTTCTGGGATACAGTTAAGTTCCTTGCAAATGGATTTATTCTTTTGGGGCTTGCTTTTAATCTTTGTTAGGTGGGACTAGAGCAATCTTTAGTCTAGAGCTCATTTTGTCCCACTACTGAGGCAATGCCCTCCTGAGCACTGTACTTGATGTCTTATGAATTATGAGTTTTTCTACTCTAGCTGATAGGTATACAAACTATTCCTGGCCCTGTGTGAGCCACGGGCAGTGGTATACTAGAGCTTGTGAGGGCCAGTTTTCAAAATATCGGGAAGTTTGTGAGCTGGCTTAATTCTTAATAGAATTAAATTATATACACTTAACAGTTAAATCAGTTATATTAAGAATAAAGGTGATAAATACTCAAAACTCATTACTTGCAAGTTATATTATTACTTACTACTATTTTGATGCTTTAGTGGTAATTTATTATATCACTATTTTAGAAATATTCTGTAATGTTTAATGTGTTATCATGTATCTCTTCCCATCTTTGCACTCAGTGTTATTCCTTGATAGCTTGAAATTGGCCATGGGTAGGAGTATTCACACCAGAGTCATTGGTAACCCTGCAAACCAGGAACTATAAACCACCAACTGCCCTTGGTTGTTACACATTTTCTAGCATACCCCTGGCTATGGGTAAGAGTGGTTTTCCAGGCCTTGGATACACTGCATATACTGATCAGTGCTCAGCTCAAGACTTGAGGAGGATCTCTGCAGATCTCCTGAGGTCTTACTTGCTCTCTCTGAAGCTGCCTCCTCTCTGGTACAAGTGTTCTGGGAGCCTTAAGCTACTTGGGTCTCCCCAGACTCTGTGCTTCATTTTCTTAAATCAGGGAGACTGCTTTGCCTGGGATCACCCTCCTCACTCTGAAGCTTGGAAACTCTCCAAGCAGGAAGCTGGGGCTTTGCTTTATTTGTTTCTTCTCTTTCATCGATCACTCTCCTATATTGTCTGGTTTCCAGTGTCTGAAAAACATTTTCATATATTTTGCCCAGATTTTTAGTTGTTTCGGATAGGAACGTAAATCTCATCTCTGTTACCCTATCTTGGCCAAAAGCGGAAGTCCCTTGGAAGGGTTTTAGATAAGAGAGTGACAGAAATGTGCGCTTTAGACCCCACTGCAGGCCATGCAATTTGTAAGGGACAAGACTTAAAGTAGAGGGACCAATTACAAGTCATGTGGGTTAGTTCAAGTGAGAAGTGATGAAGGCCTAATGTTAGTCATGGATGACACTAGAGAGGTGGGGAACGATTTGAGAAACGTGTATGGGGAAGCATCTAGTTCAGGGTTTGTAAAAGGATGGGTCATGAGCCATTTACATCTCAGTCACCTGTAGTGTGTTTGATAAAAATGAGGATTCTGTGTCCTGCCCCACCTTTATTGAATCTGAATTTCTAAGGATGAGGTTTAAAAATTTGTATTTTAAATAAGTCCCTAGGGTAATGCTTACAAACACTAAAGTTTCAGAAGAAAGTGATGGAATTTTTTTTTTCAAAGGGTGAGCCTCATCTTTGGGGGATCCCTACATTGGAATGACCTGAAGTGGTTAATATAAAGATTTATGTGTGCATGTCCAGAACTGCTGAATCTGAATTTCTGGGGCAGTTAGTTCCAGGAATTTCTTAGGCACACTAAAGTTTGCCTGCTTTGCAGGTATAATCTCACTGAACTTCATAGTAACCCTGAGATGTAGTCGGCAGGTATTATGTCTCCTGTTTTGTAGGTGAAGAAATGAAACGCAGAAGTGCAAAGTGGTTTTCTCTTGGTCAAACAGTTATTATTGATGGTGGGTAGAGAATCATATTTCCTTCTCCTTCCACCAAGTCTGATGCTCTTTCTATTTCCTTTCTGTTGGCTATGAAATAGGCTTATCTCTGAAATCTGTAGGAGGCATCCAAGACAATGCATCTGTGGTTACAAACAATTTAGGGAGCCAGGAAAGTGTGATCTTCTTGGTCATACTTTGTACCAAGTGAAAATTCGGTTCAGCTCTCTATAGCAAGTAACTGTGATAAACTTAATTGTCTAGGAAAAGTATTTCTGTCTTTGACCATTATCTTAATGCTTTTTACAACCAGCTTTGAATGTCCCTCTGTTTTCTTTTAAAATCACTTAAAGCCATAGTGTAGTGCAGTACATGTGTTCAGTATTTTTCTTATAACAACTGAAGAATTGGGTGTGAAATATGAATCTATATTATAACCTTTGTTCTGAGTTTTTATCCCCAAGGTCTTATAAAACTAAAAAAAAAGAATTCAGTGTCTTATAATTTAGATTGCATTTAGCTTGAATGTCACTGTTTTACTTTTATAGTATGTTGTGTGGCTTATAACTTTGCTATATTAGTAGAACTGATACATTTTCTAGTGAGATTTTCTGTAGTCTTTTGAAGTGATTTCATATGTGCCATGAATCTGAGATCCGTAATCTGTTTAACACAGTAGTACTAGTGTTAGACTGCAAATGGTAGGAAAAATAATTCTTTTCAGTCAAGATTGGTTTCTGGATTTGCTTTTGGAATTCTTGAATAGTCAATGAATTTTGTTAGTACGTGAAAACAAGCAAAGCTCTGTGGCAAAGAATAAATAAGGCCTTAGGAATGGGATTTAAATGGTTTGTTTTCTATTTCGTATGCGTTTCAAAAGACAAAGTAGCTAAGTTTTTTAAACTTCTGGAAGTAAGTTACATATTTAAATAGTTCAAATTTTAAAATTATTGTAGCTTGTCACAATTCTAAGTAGCTTTTCTGCTCCAGAAAGCATATAGTATTTGTGCAGAATCTTAAATATGAAATGTATAGTGAATGAAATGAAGACTGCTATGTAGGGAATATAAGAAGAGTTTTGACTATTTTAACTCCTTGCTTGTTACAAGAGAATTTATATCAACTTTTAAATTTAGGAATACCTAGATCTGTATTAATTTTTTATGGCATTTCCTAAAGTCTTTTTTAACATTTGAAAACAAATGAGGTAATGCACTGGCAGTCCAGTGGTTAGGACTCTGCTTCCACTGCAGGGGACCCAGGTTCAATCCCTGGTCGGGGAACTAGGATCCCACAAGACGTGTGGAGTGGCGGGGGAAAAAAAAAGAAAACAAATATTAGGAATGAAGTGTTTGAGGATAGATATTAGTATTTCTTAATCGCTGTCTATTGTTTTTTTTTCCTCCAATTAAAACAATTTAAATCTAATATTATGTTAGTTTTCTACTGTATTTTAGTAAAACTTTTCACTGAGAACATCTGTCAGGTTGACAACTCCAGTAACAAATTTTATCCACAAAACAGATGTAAGGCTATCTGCATTTTCTGTGTAGATTTTGGAATTTGGAATGGTACACCATGCTGAATCATTTTAGAATGCCATTGATAGATTTCTTTGACATATATATGACTTTCTTTAGCTTTTTTTTCCAATAATAAATGGGTAGAAATGACTTAAAGTTTTATATAATGCTTTTCATTATCATTGTAAGCACATTGATGTATTTCTCAGACTTGTAACCTACAACCATGTGTATGTTTTTAAGAAGCTTACTTTTTTTTTAAGGAACGTTTGTACAGCTGTATCTTGATTTGATTCTTCACTTATTTTGTCACATTTATTTTCTATTTATATTCAAAATAACATGGTCAAATTAGTCACAGAGGGATAATCTAACCAAGACAAAAATGTTACTTTAAAAGACATAGAATGTTTTAAAGTCACATTTAGGGGAAAGTCATGATCTTTTTTACTGCATTCTTAAGCTTCTAGATTTATTCCCTAATATTGTTATAAAACACAAAAAAGTACTTTTCTATTAATGTCTGAGAAATTACAGATATATCTGTATGTCTACATTGGTAGTCAGAAAAGGAATCTAAGGAGCTCTAAAACTTGTAAGAATTTTAATATAGAATTAAATTTGAAATATTTTATGTGGGTACTGTGAGAAGCATTTGTAAGAGTGTTAACAAATCATCTCAGTCTGCTAAAAAATAACATATTTCGTAGCTAAATATAAGGAATTATTTGTGAAATTTATTAGAAAATGCAGTGTGTGATGTGTTAAGAAATATCAGTTTTATCCACAAATCTGTAAACAGTAACACATCCATAGTGACTATATTGTGGTTTCCCTTCACAGATATCAAGTTGTGCTAGTACAACCATATAAATAAGTAATACCTGAAGTCTCAGTGTAACATGGACATTAACAGTGATGACAGATAAATGCAGACGCTTGGGAATCAAATACTAGGCGAAACACTTTTAAAAAAGGTAAGAAAAAATGTAATCTTAATTAAGGCCAAGCAGGCTTTAGTTAGTAGAAGTAATTGAAGTTTCCTTTTCACTGTATTAGGCCTTTAAGAAGCCTAATCTGCCTAATCATCTGCATGATCCTGTTTATCTTAATACTGGTAGGACTCAGCTGTAAGTATCAGTTCTTCTGTGAAAATAACTGTTGCAGATCTCCTTGCCTGGCAAATATCACAATGGATGATGTTTCAACAGCAAACCCTACCCAAATAGGATAGTAACGTGACTGATTGGAACTTGATAGAGCGCTGGAATGGGCGTGCCAGCGGATACTCAGAGACACATCCTAAACTGTGGATCCTCTTTGGCTCTGTTGTTTGCTACCATCTCCATACACCATACAGTGTAATGCTTTACCATGTTTGTGAAAGGATTTCAGGGTGGAGTACAAAGGCGTTGGCAATTCGAATGTTATAAGAAGAGTGAAGTTTCAAGTCAAGGGTTATTTTTTTGTAGGACCATTTTTCACTGTGCACCCTCCTCATGTTAATTTAGAATATTTTTTAATGTAGTATTAAATAATTTTATTTAGACAATTTTCCTACCTTGTGCTTTTCAAGAATTTAGAAGACATATCTAGGAGAGGTTGCATCTATAGATATTAGATATTAGCCTTGTTGCCCTCTTGCTGACTTAAACTGTAATCTATTTTTTCTAGGCAGTAAATCTAGTTTACAAAGCTTGATATTGCATCAGTTTTTATTTTTAAACATTTTTTACATTAGTTTTTAAGTTGCAATCTTTTACCAAAAATAGTGTCACTTCTAGAATATCTAGTTTTATGTTTATAATAAAGTGACAATTTCCATCATGAACATCGTTAGTCTTTTTCCTGGTGTTCCTCCTTGTTTTTGGATGGGCACTCATAGTAACCCATTTATCCAGATTCTCTGAAAAGGATATAATAATACATTATTTTAAAGTGAAACTGTAATTAACCAGACTGTCCAAGAAATGGATTATAATTAGATTAATTAAAATATCTGGCCAACTGGGTACTAAAGCCAGAAAATCCTTATTGTTTTTGTTTTTGTTGAAAATCCATATGCCAAAAATAATAGAAATTTCCCTTTATAAAAAATTTCCCTTTGTAAAGTCTTGGAGCACTTTATATAACCAAAGTTATAATGTATATATATTGCAGAAGACTTGGTTGATTCTTTGTTGTACATAATCTAAATTAATTTTGTTGTTCAGTTCCTAGTTTTAAATACCTGAAAGCCAAACTTTGGGAAGGCCTCTAGAATAAGAGTAAGAGATTATAAATTCCATATGAGAAATCTTCTTATCAAGGCCAGTCTTTGGGTCACCTCAAAACAATATTGCCTTCGACTCTAGAAAAGAACTGAGTTACATTTTGACTCAAAATAATACTGAGTTGTTGTAAAGATTTAGTATATTTCAAGCTCTTTTTGGTTTGTTTTTGTTGGTTTCTAAAAATCCTTTTCCAGTTTCTTGATATCTCTGAGGCTACAAAGTTAACAAGAATTACCAAAGATGTTACTAAAATATTTTAGCATAAGTTAATTTGATTCTTTAATTCTTTTTTTTATTATTTTATTTTTAAAGAAAGGAATTTAGGAAGTTCTAGTATTCTCCATGGCTGAAGCTGAGAGTCTGAAACCATGATGCTTAAGCTCTATTCTAGATCATAGCTCCAACTCCTTCAGGATATAAGGAAAAGAGATAATATTTCCACAATGATAGATCTTTGGTTATACAGGTAAGTTATTTAGTTTTGTAGTAGTGAAGACAACTATAGTCTGTTTGTTTGCCTGTAATTAAGGAGAGGAGGCTTGTTATTTTTCTATACTTCCTTCGGTGCGTGGAAAATTGTGCAGTCTGGGTAGCTGTTCATAGGAGCGCAGAGCTATAGGGAATGGCGTAGGGATGATATATTTTTCCAACAGGGGATAAATGAAGTGACTTAAAGTACATTGGAATCTCTAGAGCATTATACCTTTCTTTGACACTCTAGGTATTTTTGATTCAAGGGTAGTATGAAATTCCTTGACTTCTCTTTCTCCCCACTTGTCTTTTTAAGTGTGTATTCATTCAGCTCTCTCTATATCTGTGTCTCTCTGCCTACCCCCTCGCCCCTCTCTGAATGGGGAAGAAAGAAGAGATGCCTTTAAACAAGGGATCAAGGTAGTATGTAATAGAGTTCCCAGGGTTCAAAGAGACTGATATTAAGAAGCTTAAGTTGAGTTACATAGATAGGCCCCCAGGTCTCACTCTCCTTCTTTTAACCTTACAGATACTTTTGACATTATAGATAATAGTGGTAATTGCTCAGTGAAGAAATTTGTCTTAAAAGAATTGTATGACAAGGATAGTCCCTAAACCATTATTAAACAGTTCCTGTTTATGTTCTAGACAAATAGAAAAAGAATCATTGGTAACACTTCCCAATTGCTCTTGTTCTTTTTGCCTTTCACTTTGGTTTGTCTACATGGTATCATGACCAGTTCCTAAAAATTGTTCACTTAATAAAACTAAATAAATATCAGCTAGAACATTGATGTTAATGAAGGATTGCCAGTCCTTCAATTCCCAAAATAAACCATACTACTTCAGTAATTATAGTGGAAAAAGAGCTTACAGGCAGTGTCTTTGAAATATCTTTTGAGATTTCTAAAGTAAAGGTGATAGATAGCTGGAGTAGTGTTTCATTAGGTGGACCATTTTACTTTCAGTCACTGAAACAGTGATACAGATGTGATCACAGGGGCTGGAAATTTATGATCTGAAACATAGCTGATACTGTTTCAGAGAGCGTTTCAGAATCCTATAATTATATTTGAGAATCCTATAATTAGATCCTACAAGTAGATTCAAATTTAGGAGAGGGTAGTTCAACAGTAAATAAATGGGTGAGACATATGGAATTATAGGTAGGATTTGGGCCTTAATGTGAATGGACAGGGTAAAATTTGGTTGAGTCTCCTTCTGAGATATGTCCTGCAATAGAATGCAAACTCACGAAGGTGGGGAAGAGAGGAATTCTAGTGATTGATTATATTCTCTTCCCTCTATTGTAGAAAATGCCATATTCATTAGTTTGTGGGTAACATAGGAAAAACGTCATTCTAGTTGCTAGATTGGGTTTTGCCCATGTGAATCTGTTAGCTAACAGTTTCCCTTAATTCTAAAACTAGAGTGATTGATTGAATTACCAGTTTTAGTTGGATGCTGGCTAATGTTTAAACCATGTTAACTATTTACTTAACTAGCAGGGGTATTTTCTGAGATACTTTGTTTGTAAATGACTTTTTTTCTCTTCCTTTAGCAACTTAATTTTTGGCTGGAATATAATTTTGTACTCCAAACCTCTTCACTAAATTTCTTTAGTAACTCTTGTGTTATGCAGCTAAAATGAGGAAGACAACTGCTTTAGTCTATAATACTTTACAAAGCATGGCAAAACAATGTTGAGACTTGGTTGAGATAATTGGAACATTGTTAGTCTCTTTTTGGTAATTGAATTTTGCACTCAGTTTATCAGATAACTACAGAAAATATGTGTCTTTATAAATGCTTATTCAAAATTAGAAAAGATAATGAAGAAAAAGGTTAGAACAGGAAAAAAAATCATTAGAAGGAAGTGTGGAAATTTCACTTAACTCTAATCTTCAGAATTTTAACCAATTTAATACCTTAAGTATATGTAATATGTTAATTTCAGGCAAGAGATTTTTATAGTCCTCTATTTGGTACTTCCTTAGCCAAAGGGATAATGGTTTTATTTATAAATTTTTTATTATTAGGATCGAATAAAGAATTAAAGGATATGTTATAAATGGTCTAATTTAGTTTGAAACTTGATATATTTTAATACACTACTGTCTGGATGCAGTGGTCTAAGGCACTGCTTCTCAAACCCTAATAGACATTTAATGACCTGGGAATCAGATTAATTGGAAGGTCTAAGGCAGGGCCTGGTATTCTGCATTTGTAACAAGCTTCCAGTAGATGTCCATGGTGCTAGTTCTCAGGCTACACTTTTTTTTTTAAACTTTTATACTTTACTTTAAGGACAGTAAATATGAGTCACCAAATTTCTGTACAAAATATCCTATTGGTTTCTTTATTATTATTATTTTACTTTTTATTGGAGTATAGTCTATTTACAATGTTGTGTTAGTTTCAGGTGTTCAGGCCACACTTTGAGTTGCAAGAGTTTGAGGTACCACAGGGGTTCTTATCACAAAACAGTTTTATTTAAAATATGGCCCAATAGCATAGGGTTTGAGAACTCTAAAACTTGGACTTCATTGTAGTTGTGAACGGAATAAAAAGATTTTTAGGGAGCAAAAGAAATGAAAAAAGTTTTAATATTTCATGTTGATCAGTGTTTTCATTGATCACTGGAATGGTGCAGAAATAAAACAGACCCTCATTATAGGTGGTGTTTTATAATGATATATATACATATTCTTTGTTAGTAGTTTTGGGTACTACTAGTAATAGGATTATTTCATTAATAATGATAAGGCAGAAACTTTGCTCTCATTTGGATTGGTGTGGAGAGAAAAGGGCTAGGAATGCCTGTTACCAGAATCATTTGAAGTTTATATGCCCTTGATTGGCATCATATTTTTAAAAATAAAGATAAACAGTTTTTTTGTGTGTGTTTATAAAATGTTACTATTGCCAATATTATTTTTGAACCATAAATCACGAATATAATCAAATTGGCATTAAAGATATTTGCATTAGGTTTTATAAGTAAAGTTTATAAAATTAACTTATGTTTTCTTTGTTATATTTACATAGGTATTTAATATTTAAAAATCTGTAATCTTCAAATTTGAAGGCTTCAGATTTGGGTACATGAAACAAATACATTGATTTTAATATTTTTTAGTTTGTGCTCTTTTGGAACATCATTTGAAGTTTAACTTAAAGTTTTGTAATTAAAAGTGGATATTTATGGGTCATTCACTGTTTATTACCTGTGAATAAAAATAGACTGTAATCTTGATAAGACGATTTTAACAGAAGAGAATTATACATCAGGTCTGACTAATGAGTCCCAAAAGAGTAAAAGTTTACTTTGGAAAGCATTATTTTTAAGTTCTGATCAGTGTTCCATACTTACTGTTCGTGTGATTGCTATGGAATTGTCTAGGAAGAATTTTCACACTTTAATCCCAGGGCTGATTTTGTGAGTCTTGTAAGGTTTAGAAAAATTGTTAATTAAAAACTTAGAAGTATGCCATACTCTGAAACAAAACTAAATTCAACTGACTCACATATTTTACAGGATACTTCTTCACTTTATTCATTTTGTCAGCAGGCAGGAGCAAGAAGGCAGTTTCTTCTTTTTGTATGTGATACCGTGTTGCTGTATCTTCTGTAGCTCTTAATAACCTTTCCAACTGTTAGATACTTCTAAGTTGAGGCAAAGGAGAGATTGTATTTGATTTGTGGGGAGAGGGGTAGAATGGCATTTGGAGGGTTATAGGAGAGTGAGCTTGTGGGAAAGCTGGCAGAAGGGATGAGGGAAGAGGTTCCTGTGCAGCTTTGTACTACAGCCATTACTGGCCTCTTTTCTCTGTCCATCCTGCACCCCATTTGAAGTCAGGCAGTGAAGTGGCAAAGTACCTTTTGAACGCTAAATAGAGGAGGAGCAGAAGAATGGAGATGTGAAGTTTTAACAGCTCCTTTAATTCTGCTTGTTGGGAGAACCTTGGAAAATAATCACTGAATCACTCAGTTTATACAAATGGATCAATCAGGGCAGTTTTCAGTTTCCCTCTCATTTGTATTATAGAAGCACCAAAGCATCCACACCAGAAAGCCTGCTCATCTCCTCAACATGCATTAATACTGTGGCATACACATATACTCAGGAGTTCAAAGAAGGAAAGGATGGGGTTATATGTGTATTCCTGATTTCTTAAATGTAATATTTGTTTGGCAGTGTACTTTTTTCCCTTTTTCTTCTATCCTCTTTAGAATACTTCCTTTCACTTGCTAATTTGTGACTCTACTTCTAGAGACTAGGGTGGCTTGGCTTTGCTCTGTATTGCTCTTAGCAAGTATAAGCTACGGTTGTGATTTCTGTTCATCTGCTTAGTTATAAAAAATTCTACTGCAACCAAAATTTTTTGGATGCCACGTAGTTTGTTATCAAAGAATTTGACCTGAAACTCATTTTAGTAAGAGTGAATTAAAAAGAGCAGAGCCTGTCTTTTTACCTCCCGGAAGTGTTTTGAGAAAACATGAGAAGTGATTGGGATAGTTTATATGATAGCTGCTATATAAATTCAAGATTATTATTTTAATAACCAAGATGAAGTCCTGTCTTTGAGAGAGCTCTTTCTGGGCCCTTTGCCCCTGTATATCTGAGAGGTGGATACATAGTGAGGAAGGTTAAGAGCATGGAATCTAGAGCCCTGCCCAGCAGTTTACTAGCTGTGTGAATTTGGACAGATTACTTAAACTGTATGTGCCTCAATCTCCTCATTTATGAAGTAGGAATGATAATAAGCACTTATTCTAATTGTTGTTAGACTTAAGTGAATTAACATATGTAAAGCATATAGAACGATTCCTGGAATGTATTAAGTGCCATATAATTGTTAGCTAATATTATCACTTTTGGAAATGTTAATAAAATAATTATATCACAAAATTTAATATGGCTATACATGGATTAAAAAGTTATAGCTATATACTTTTGTTTTAGGTGTATTAACTATTACCTTTTTCTCATTATTTTGTTTACGTTTTTGAAGGTTTCCCAATGAGTGGATCATGATGACCGTATTGTAGGGACTTGCCATAGTATGGCTGCTTCCCGATCTACTCGTGTTACAAGATCAACAGTGGGGTTAAACGGCTTGGATGAATCTTTTTGTGGTAGAACTTTAAGGAATCGTAGCATTGCTCATCCTGAAGAAATCTCTTCTCATTCTCAAGTACGATCAAGATCACCAAAGAAGAGACCAGAGCCTGTGCAGATTCAGAAAGGAAATAATAATGGAAGAACTACTGATATAAAACAGCAGAGTACTCGAGAGTCATGGGTAAGCCCTAGGAAAAGAGGACTTCCTTCTTCAGAAAAAGATAACGTAGAAAGGCAGTCTGTAGAAAATTGTGAAAGAAGGCAAACAGAACCTGTTTCACCAGTTTTAAAAAGAATTAAGCGTTGTCTTAGATCTGAAGCACCAAACAGTTCAGAAGAAGATTCACCTATAAAATCAGACAAGGAGTCAGTAGAACAGAGGAGTACAGTAGTGGACAATGATGCAGATTTTCAAGGGACTAAACGAGCTTGTCGATGTCTTATACTGGATGATTGTGAGAAAAGGGAAATTAAAAAGGTGAATGTCAGTGAGGAAGGGCCACTTAATTCTACAGTAGTTGAAGAAATCACGGGCTATTTGGCTGTCAATGGTGTTGATGACAGTGATTCAGCTGTTGTAAACTGTGATGACTGTCAGTCCGATGGGAACACTAAACAAAATAGCACTGGTTCCTATGTGTTGCAGGAGAAATCAGTAGCTGAAAATGGGGATTCGGATACCCACACTTCAATGTTCCTTGGTAGTAGGAAGGAGGACAGTTATATAGACCATAACGTGCCTTGCACAAATTCAGAAGTGCAGGTCAAGTTGGAGGACCACAAAATAGTAACTGCCTGCCTGCCTGTGGAACATGTTAATCAGCTGACTACTGAGCCAGCTACAGGCCCCTTTTCTGAAATTCATTCATCTTTAAGGGATTCTGAGGAGGAAGTAGATGTGGTGGGAGATAGCAGTGCCTCAAAAGAGCAGTGTAATGAAAACACCAATAACGCCCTGGACACAAGTCTTGAGAGTATGCCAGTCTCCAGAGAACCAGAACCATCTTCTGTTCTAGACTGTATTTCGGCTCAAATGATGTCTTTATCAGAACCTCAAGAACATCGGTATACTCTGAGAACTTCACCCCGGAGGGCAGCCCCTACCAGAGGTAGTCCCACTAAAAACAGTTCTCCTTGCAGAGAAAATGGACAACTTGAGGAGAATAATCTTAATCCCAGTGAAACAAATGCACCTGTTAGTGATAATATAAGTCAGTCTGTCACAAATCCCGATGAAATTTCTCACAATGAAAAAGGCATATGTTGTGACTCTGAAAATTATGGGAGTGAAGGACTAAGTAAGCCATCCTCAGAGGCAAGACTCAATATTGGACATTTGCCATCTGCCAAAGAGAGTGCCAATCCGCACATTACAGAAGAGGAAGATGATGATCCTGATGTTTATTACTTTGAATCAGATCATGTGGCACTGAAACACAACAAAGAGTATGTGTAAATATGGTAACCATGAATTCTGCTTTGTTTATTATTCCCCAAGTTTTCATTTATTCATAATGTCTATAGCATTTTTATTACAGCTAAAAGTAATGCTTTAGCTGAAATTTTGGGTTTAACACAATGATATTCTCAACTCTTAAAAAAAAATTTTCCAAAAAAAAGACTAACATCCAGCTTTATTAGCCTTCTCAGTGGCAATATGGTTTTCTAGTTTTAAGATTTCACACATCTCAAATTAGAAAAGACATGTGGAAACATGGTTGATGGTGTTTTTATTTTTTAATAAGTTTTATATTATTTGAGTTAATTTATAAAATAGAAACATCTTCAGTTATCACAATACACTTTGATTTATAGTTGTAGAGCTTTATGGAGTATATATGGTGTCCACATAATGTAGAACAATTAATGAGTGAATAAACATCATCCAAATAAGGGAAATCTGGCAGGCTACAAATCTACATTTATCTTAGTTACTTACATCTAATTTCCAATTAAAACTTTTGATTTAAACAATGTGCTTTATGCATCATCTTTGACTTTTGTGATGTAGAGAAGTAGATATTACTGTTAATACTGTGACAGCTAGTTGTATGTTGTAATTAGCTTATTAGCAAGAGTTAAGTCTGCTCTATAGTTTACATAAAGCATTTGAGACAGATTTCTTATTTTTCCTGATTCTAAATTATAAGGGGAGACTGTATCTTAAAATACTATCTGTTCTCAACCTTTGTGATAAAGGTACTTTTTAAAATAAAGAATTCCGTGTCCAGATTTATCACGATTTTGCTTAGATTTTCTTTACAGTACTCTGGGCAATAACAAATGAATTGGAGCTATGTCTAAATCGTGAAAGGAACTGTTAACAAAAGTGCTTATCATAAATATCATGATCAGCAATAGTAAAAGATAGCCTTAATCACGTTTACTTTTACAGAGTAGGCTTTTGAATAAATTATCACAATCAGATTATATAAACTGTGTAAAAATACTTAATTTGAGGAACATTTTTAATGTTTTTGTTGTGGCAGCTGTCAGATCCTGCTATATATTGGATGAAAGTGTCAAATCCTGCTTGTAGAATATAATAATCTTTTGCCACGCATTATAAATAGTTTAGATTTGTACATGATAACATGGTGACCTTTTAGCATAGGTCTCTTTTCTGAACATTTTCTTCTGTTTTCCTTATAAACAGCATTTTAATATTGTATTTCATAGATCATTTTATCTGAGCATTTTACTTATTTTGTGGAACTGTTAGCATTTTCATGTATTTGAAATGTTTGAAGTCCAGTTTGAGATGAAAAACAATTTATAAATGAAGTTTTTTCAATTTGAGATAAATTGAGTTCTTACCATTAGTATCATGTATCAGTTTTCAAAAGTAGAGTTTTTTTCCTGCAGGCACTAGGAAGCAGAGCATGTGTCTTGGGGGAAATACCGAAAAGTCTGGAAGTATGCATATTTACAAAATGATACTCTATTCTATTCTTTGCTTTTTATTGTTTCTTTGGCAAAAGAGGTACTCTCTTATTAAGGGTTAACTGGTTATTAATCATGGAAAATATTTTCCCATTAGTACATTATGTTACTTTTTTGTTAAGAGCTCTTCTGGTGATTCTGAAGAATGATGTTCCTATACAATGATTCTCTAAAGATAGTGGCCATAACATTTGAAGAGTGAGGTGCATATTCCTAAACCTTTGAGAATGAGAACAATAGTTTCATGGGTTCCTTAGGATATACAGAGTACTTTGGAATTTGGATGATAGTTGCTTTATTAGGACAGTGTTCTCAAGTTAAATTAGTACCTTGTTGGGTGACTTTGGGCAACAGAACTGATTCCTTCTTGCTTTTTTGCTTTTTCCCAATCTTTTGAAAATAGCACCTTTGACCCTTCACTTTTAACTTTTTTTTCCCCCAAAGGAAGCAGATCAGCAGAAGTGGGATGGAGAGGGAGCATCTTGATTAGCATCTTGGTTAAAGATAATTTAAGAAAAATTGGGATGAGGTGTTTGATCATACCACATGTAATCTCTTTCACTAAAATCACTGTTCCTATCCAGAATCAGGAGATGGTTAGAGAAAATGTGTGACTCTTTTTACCCAAATTGTCATTGTTGAAAATAGCATCATGATACCTGTCTAGTGCTTTTAATTCTCAAATAAATTTCTGGCAGTTGGAAAATGTTAAAAGGTACTTTGGGGAAAGAAAGGAAGAAAAAAAAAAAAGACACTTGGGATAGATGGATTATTGTCCCCCTGCACACACAGATCTCCACCACTGGGGCTTCCCTGGTGGCGTAGTGGTTGAGAATCTGCCTGCTAATGCAGGGGACGTGGGTTCGAGCCCTGGTCTGGGAGGATCCCACATGCCGCGGAGCAACTAGGCCCGTGAGCCACAACTGCTGAGCCTGCGCGTCTGGAGCCTGTGCTCCGCAACAAGAGAGGCCGCAATAGTGAGAGGCCCATGCACCGCCATGAAGAGTGGCCCCTGCTTGCTACAACTAGAGAAAGCCCTCACACAGAAACAAAGACCCAACACAGAAAAAATAAATGAATTTAAAAAAAGAAAGAAAGAAAAAAAAGATCTCCACCACTAGGGAATGAGTACTTCCTGATGGACAGTTTAGAAAATATATTATGAATAGAAGACACTGAGTGTGACGTAGCTCTTTGTCTGGAGCCCGGAGGCCATAGCTCTTTGTTCCAGTTCCAGTTCTTTGAATTAACATTAATTAATCAGCAACCTTCTATCCTAGCATTCATCCTATAATTTATCCATCTTGTTTGCAGGGATATCATATGCAAGGTCATCTAATCACTTGTAAATGTTTGAAAAGATATTGTATGTCCAGTCCTAGACTTAGACCCGATTCATGGTAATTAGGCCATAGGCCAGAGAAATGAGCCTACAGATGTTTTGGGTGCTTGCCCTGTTTCCTCTCTAGATACCATCCCTCTTCTCCAGCATATAAACCCATAGGTGCTTTTATGTATTTATTTATCCAAATGGAGAACTCCACTGTGATCAAGGGACTAAAGAATATCTTCTTCTCTGGTGTGATTCCAGCTGTGGAGTATTTTACTAGAATATGCCTTCTTAAAGATTAGAGGGTGGGGGGCTTCCCTGGTGGCGCAGTGCTTGAGAGTCCGCCTGCCGATGCAGTAGACGCGGGGTCGTGCCCCGTTTCGGGAGGATCCCACATGCCGCGGAGCGGCTGGGCCCGTGAGCCATGGCCGCTGGGCCTGCGCGTCCGGAGCCTGTGCTCCGCAAATTGGAGAGGCCACGACAGTGAGAGGCCCGCATAACGCAAAAAAAAAAAAAAAAAAAGAAAGAAAGATTAGAGGGGGGGGAATCAAAAAGAAATATACTTCAGCTCAAGACACTCTCATCTTCAAGGTTGATAGAGTCTGTTAAAGTGGTAGATAATACCTAATGACTCTCTTTTTGGCCTAAATAGCTGGACTAACTGAGATCATGTGCTTAACTGTGGATTGCTCTTTCTGTTTGAGAATGGACCTTTTGCTGATTTTGAATCAGAGACACTGAAAGTGACCTCTAAATTTTGAAGTTCTGGTTCTAGGGAGAGAAGATATGGAAGATTTCAGGTCCTGAGATTTAATGTTCAGAGCTTTCCTTCCAATTCACAAGGCAGTCACTGGAAAATAAATTTTCAAATAAAAATGTGATTTGGTCAGTTGCCTCTGAATTCTCATTGTACGAGAATACTTAAATAAATTTGTACTTGAAGGGTCTTGGATAGCTTCATGAAAGCTTTTATGAACAGATAGAGGGTGGAAAGTCAGATTTAGGGTTTCTAGATTTTTGAGGTCTTACAAATGATTTAACTCATTGATAATATTGCTAATGTTGATATTGATTTGTAAGTTTCTAGATAATGAAAGCATAAGAGTAAGATAGTTATTGCTCATCTAAGAGTGTTGCTCATGTAGTGTTCAGGTAAAAATCTTGTTTTCAAATCATATTAAGGAATATTACAAGAATTGTAGTTTCAAACTTGATTCTCTGAAAACATTAATGTACTAAATAATTATATGTCCTTCTGTTGCACAATGCTTATGAGGAATCGTTTGATACTTCATCAGTTCAGAAGCTACATAGGAGAATCGTCATCAGTTCTTCTAGATTCACTACTTCCTATGGGACTACTTTTATGGTTTGTCAAGGTAGTTTCTTTCAAAGGGCCAGAAAACTCCAAGACTAGGGATGGATTTTGCTTAGAAAGCACTAGAGTTGAAATCCGGCCCTGGATAAAATAATTTTACATTTGTACTGTGTTTCATAATTTACAAAGTAATTTCATCTAGTTTCTCATTTGACACCCACAACTACTTGGAAATAGAAAGCATAGGTGGCAGTATATAGTCCCTGTTTCCTAACTCATAATCAAGATTTTTAGGTTATTTACTTAAAGTATGATGAATTCTGGGTAGAAATGGGGTTAGAACTTCTGTCTTTCAATTGATAGTGATTTATTCCGTGGACTTTTGGGATTTCTAGGTTGAGGACTCTAATGGAGCAGATCTTGGATACCCAGTTTTCAAAATTTGTTAGCCCAAGTTTAAGCTCTGTAATTGTAATCATAATTATTTGGTTTTATCTGTCAGAGAATCAGCCTTATAGGTAAGTAACCTGTTTATTGAATGAAATACTTTCATGTTCATTTTTTTTAAAATAAATTTTATTTATTTATTTTTGGCTGCGTTGGGTCTTCGTTGCTGTGTGCCGGTTTTATCTAGTTGCGGCAAGTCGGGGCTTCCCTTCGTTGCGGTCCACAAGCTTCTCATTGTGGTGGCTTCACTCGTTGCAGAGCGCGGGCGCTAGGCGCATGGGGCTTCAGTAGTCGTGGCTTGTGGGCTCTAGAGCGCAGGCTCAGTAGTTGTGGTGCACAGGCTTAGTTACTCCACGGCATGTGGGATCTTCCCGGACCAGGGCTCGAACCCGTGTCCCCTGCATCGGCAGGCGAATTCTTAACCACTGCGCCACCAGGGAAGCCCGTGTTCATTGTTCTGAAGAACATTTTGTTAGTGTGTCTGTGAAGGATAACTCCCATGTACAGTAAACTGGGGAAATAAAATTACAGCTACAACTTGACTTTACATAGAGGATTTGGATAATGTGCAAAAAATACTTTATGGAGGGTAGTTTAGAATGCAATTAGGTATATTAAAGTCAAAAGTTACTAGGGAAAACTCATGGGAAAACACTGTGGAATACAAGAGCCAGATTGGCCCCAGTAGTTTGACACAAAGATTAATGGGAGGAGGGAAATAAGTGTCCTAAGTATAAAATTTTGGGTTGAAGTGGAGTAAGCCATTGACTAGTCAAAATATTCAGTGAATTCTTTGTTTTTTCCTTTGAATACCAACATCTTTTATTTCAACTAATTTCAGTGGTTTCCAAAAGTAACTATCTGCCTGTGATTGAACTATATTTTTACTCGAGTGTAATTTAATCTGTTCTTTTTGATTTAGGGTCATCTTTGCTGGCAGAGGTTATGTGGTGATACTTTTTCTGGCATCACTGCCAGAAGGTCTGTTTTCACCTGTGTTAAATGATTTGGGCTTCTCCGCTTTTTATGCTCTTAGAATGTGGCTTCTAAGTTCTCTGGCTTCTTATGATTTTCTTTTTAATTTTTGTTGACTTTCATTAGTCACTTGTGCTGTGATGGTACTTAGCTTCTAATAACTCAGCCTTCCTTTCTAATTGCTTTCAGTTTTCTTTCAACTTGGAAACCAAGAATAACCAAACTTGTAAGAATTGTCTCATGATTTTTAAGAGATGCACTGAGAAATTTCTTTTTGAATTAGTAAATGAGCATTAGTTCATGAAATATTTTTTTTTTAATTGTGGGTTTTCTTGTTTGCTTCCTCTCTGATTTGGAGGCTGTGTCTTATGTAATCTAAATTTTGAATAAACAATAGTTGTTTCTTTATACATGGCAGTAAATACTCATTAGAAATAAAACCCATCTAAAATAATTATCATTTATTTGAGACTGATTGAAGCTTAGCCTTTAGTTGCAGGAGCTTTATTTCTGTAAATTTTTATAGTAGGCTAAAAATGTTGTATTTTTACATATTAGTAGCCTATACCATGTATACTGTTTCTGTGATGATGCACGTCATCAGGTATTATAATGTACAGTAATAAGTGGGAAGATCTGTCTGTGACCGTTCTACTCCCCCCCACCCTCCTCCCTTCCTCTCTCTTTCTTTAGTGGAATCTCTACCACATTTCCTTTGCATTATTATGGAAAGCTGCTTCTACTTGTCTCTTTAATTTCTGATTTTAACAGAGGGACATTTGTAAAGTGATGAGAGGAGACTGAGTAATTTGTTCAGGGTTCTCTCTCAGTAGACAGAATTCTCTGTAGTGTGTTACAATTTTATTTTCACATTATCTAGTAATATTTGTGTGGTAGACATTGTAAATATGTTGTTGACTGTCTGGATTTTGTTCTTTCTTTAAAAAGTGTTGAAATTTGATCTGACAGGCAGTTAATTTACTTGATAATAAGCTTGGTCTTAATAAGGCTTATACTTTTAGCTCTGTTAGGGGGAAGTCCAGAGTAGCCTGTGCTCTAGATCTAGTTTAGCCTCACTTCTATGCCATGGCCTTTCTGGTGTCTCTTTTAAAAAGGTCTTTACTCTGGCTAGTTGAAACCCTAATGACTCTAGCTAGCCTCATGAGAATACTGGTAGTTACTCTTTGCTTGGTCCTGTGGAATCTCATGTTTTATATGTGCAGTTTTGTGTTCATGCCAAAGACTCTAGGTTTCTGTGTTCCATCCTTTTCTGTTTCGCTGCTTCTTTGGTGCTCTGTCCCACAAATTCCAGCTGCTTCAGCTTGCCCAAACTCTGTTTTCTGTCTCTCTGCTCATCCAGACCCCTTCTTATTTCATGATACCGATGGTACTTCTATGTAGAAAGTGAGTGTGATCCTAGGGCTTAGCTCATTTGTTTGCCCTGTCTCACAGGTCATAGTTCTGCTCTGCCTGTTGTCCATTGTCTGACAGTAATTGTTTCTATATTTTCTCCAGTTTTCTAGTTATGTATAGCAGGAGGGTATTCAGTGTTAGCTACTCTGTCGTAACTGGAAGCGAAAATCTCTGATTTAATTTTAATATACATTAGGTGTGTTTTCTTCTCATGACACTCACGCCCAGCCTACGGTTTGGCCATTTGGAAATGATTTTTTGTTGATGCTCCTGTGACAGTGAGGGCTAGTTTTTTGTTTTTGTTTTTTTAAAAAATATTTATTTATTTATTTGGCTGCACCGGGTCTTAGTTGTGGCATGCAGACTCTGAGTTGCGGCATGCATGTAGGATCTAGTTCCAACCAGGGATCGAACCCGGGCCCCCTGCATTGGGAGTGTGGAGTCTTAGCCACTGGACCACCAGGGAAGTCCCTAGTTTTTAGTTATACCTTAAAAATCAGTTTAAGTGACTTCTTTTGCTAAGAAGCTTCAGTCAGAGAAATTGGAATAATAACAATTTGAAGAATGAAGGTAAAAAGAAACTTGACATTGTTTTAGTTGTGTTGATGAGGTATTGTTATGGTTGAAGCAGAAGTAAAAAATTGGGTTACTGGTTGATATATACTTCAGGAGGAGGGTAAAAGAGAAAGTGACATACAAGAAGATATGAAACATTGTTTACTAGGTTTAGAATGGTAGCCATAAATGATTAAGGAGTAATGTAATGTATCTGGATTTTAGTTAGCTCTTTTTCTTAGACCCTTCAGATCTTTTTGCTGGACCAAACTTTCTGTATTATATTTTCAGGAAGCCATGATGAATGTTCCCTTTTTACGACAATCAGTTTAATCCAGTTTCTTGTATATATTTTTTTCTTAAATAAAATTAAATGTAGAGTATTATGCAGAAATCTATTTTGCCTGGTACCGTAATTTTTATCATTTGTATTAAGTTGAAAATTTTTGGCTGAACTCTTTCTTTCTTTGCTACTTTTCACTTGTCTCACATTATCTTTCCCCATAATTTTAAAATGTACTTTTATCATGTTTTAAATAATAGGTCTCAGAATATAAAAGCATAAGATTATTTTGCTCTGCTTAAACTTTAGTTAGAGAGCAAGGGTCATGCTAAAAGTTTATTGGCAATGAGGGTAGGAAGTGGGAGTGAAAAAGATTACAATCAAAACCTAAAGTATCTTCTTAATAAACACTTCAAAACATATATATGGGTGTGAAGAGTCAGGTTAAAGGCAACAAATATAACATTTTCTGTCAAAATTAGCCTGTGCCTTTTTTAAGGCACCAATCATGAGTAGATAATGTTTGTGTTTTTCTTTTTATTTACTTATTTTTTCTTTTTGGCTGCACCACACAGCATGCAGCGTCTTAGCTCCCCAACCAGGGCTGGAACCTGGGCCCCCTACAGTGGAAGCACGGAGTCTTAACCACTGGACTGCCTGGGAATTCCCAGTGTTTGTGTTTTTAAAATGCTAACTCGTTTAATTGTAGAATCTCAATATTTAAAAAATTTTATTTGTAAATTATTTTCAGAGGTTGGACTAGATTTGAGGAGTGTTCCAGTCCCCTTCCATTACTGTTCTAAACTGGTACTATGGAGGTGGGTAAATGTCTTTAACTTCTATGGTTGTCAGTTTTCTCATCTATAAAGTTGACATGATTTGATTTCTGTAATTCTAATTATTGTTTCATATATGTCTGCCTATCTGTCTATCCATATATATGATTTTGAATTCTCTTTGTCTGCTCTTCCCTTTACTTTTGGCCCTGCTCAGGCTTCAGTTGTTTACTTTCTTTGTATTTTGCATGCTCTCTGGGCATTTTCACTGCTGTGAAATTGCCATCTTATATACTGATGGATTTCCAAATTTATATGTCCAGTCAGATTATTCTTGAACTTTGGACCGTTTATAAGATATCTCCATTTACATGTCTCACAGTAACTCAGTGGAACATGTCTAAAGTTGAACTCATCGTTGCTTCCTCCATACACAGCCAATAAACAACACCATCTTTTTACTTAGTTGGTAGGGTCTTTCATTTGACCAGTCTAGAAAAACGTTCTCCTATTTTTCTTCAGTTACTTCTTCACCATACCCTCCTCTCCCACCAATGTTGATTCAACTTTCTTTCTTTATTATTAATGTCACTTTCTTAAATTAATCTTAAATTAATGCCACTATCTTCTCCTTTCTAGATTATTGGAAATGGTTCCTCAGTTGCTTTCTGTGATGAGAGTGTATTGTTTCCCCCATGGATTCCTGTATTGTAGCTGGCATAAATGTCTTTAAAATAAAACCTATTCTTTTTTTTTTTTTATAAAGAAGATGTTGGGGGTAGGAGTTTATTTATTTATTTTTGCTGTGTTGGGTCTTCGTTTCTGTGCGAGGGCTTTCTCTAGTTGTGGCAAGCGGAGGCCACTCTTCATCACGGTGCGCGGGCCTTTCACTATCACGGCCTCTCTTGTTGCAGAGCACAGGCTCCAGACACGCAGGCTCAGTAGTTGTGGCTCACGGGCCTAGTTGCTCTGTGGCATGTGGGATCCTCCCAGACAAGGGCTCGAACCTGTGTCCCCTGAATTAGCAGGCAGATTCTCAACCACTGCGCCACCAGGGAAGCCCCAAAACCTATTCTTTAAAATGAATTACTGCATGATTTTAAAATATTCTCCTTTACTTTCTGCCTCTCACTCTATATTTGAAACAGATTAAGCCTTTAGTTCCTTGATGATTATATTCTTTCACTCTAGAATTTCTCATATGCCAAACTGCTTGCTCTAGTCCACTCTTACCCCCTTTCTCTGGTTACCTTCCTTTCCCTGTCTGCAAAGGGAGAAGGCTGTCACAGTTTAGATATCATATTCTCTGTGAGATCTTTCATATCTTCCCATGACTGATTAATTACTCCTTGTGTTCTCTGTCATAGCAAATTGTAATTTCCTGTAAACATGTACCATACAGTGAACCTCAAGCTCTTTGAGGTATCCATGCCTTACTAGTCGGTTGATGTATCATCATTGATATGTCAAGCCTTATCCTGCTTTGAAAATGTCAGAAAAATTTGGTATGCTTTTCATGCTAGAAATTTTTTTATACCATTAATTTGACTTTTAAGATTCTGAATTTATGGAGTTAGTATTAGTGACGATTTCCCCTTTTTTTACTTAAAAAAATCTAGACTTTAAATTTTCAAAAGAAAAAAATGAATAACCTGCATAATCATTCACATAGTTCACTAAACTCAGGAACTGAGAAGAGATAATGGCAGGGGGTGGGGAGATAAAAGGGTGTGTCTCATGATCAGGGATGGTTGTCTGAACTCAGTACCTGGTTAAAATAATATTTTTACATGGTCACATAAAAAAGTAAGCTCAGTTGTTAATACCAGACCCAAAGAGAGGAAGTCATTGTATTATAAAACAAATTTACAAGTTTGGTATGATCAGAATGTTTTATATGGCTTCAGATATAATTTTACAATCCAGAGTTTTGCCAGCAGCCTTTAGAAAGCATATGGAATGATAAGAATTTGCTTGAGGTTGTCTTTATTGAATTGAAGGACTTGAAAGAAAATGTGTGTCCCTGTCTATGTATGTGTGTCTGTCCTGTTATTTAAAGATTTTCATCAGAGGTTATTATCCACCTTTCTCTGTACAAACTCATAATTTTGAGTAGATACTAGAAATAATTAAATATGACAAGACATATCCTGTGCCTTTGAAGTTACTGTGAAATGATCAGATACCCTAACAGATTTGTAGTTTGCTTATATTTGAGGTGTGTTGCCTGTTAGAGTATTAGCTTATAACTAGAAATTACTAGCTTGTCGCAATTATTTGAAACTTTAATTTATTTGCAATTCCAGAATAGAAGGTGAACTTTTTAGATGTTACAGAGGATTGTTTCTTAGAGTGCGTAATCTAAAACTCTTGAGTAGGGAAAATACGTGAATCTTGGTCTGACTGGTCAGGATTTTTTCTAGATGACTGTGCAACTTTTATAATATTGACCACAGTACAGTTGCACTCAGCTTCCTATTTAAGAAGGAAAACTCAAGACTTGTGTTGAATACATTTAGAAAAACAGGTTCTAGGAACAGGTTGAAAGATCATCTTTTAAGGTTTATTACTACAAGAAACCTGGAGTCTTTAGGGAGGGAAAAAACCACATTATTTGGAGCCTATAAGTGTGGATTAAAAAGAATGATACGTTCTTTTAAAAACTCCCTGTGAAAGCCTTTGTATGGTTCTTCAAAAGGTATTCAATTTGAATACAAAATATTAAAATCCATTAATTAGTAAGGAACCTCTTCAGGTTATTTAAAACTAGTGAGAGAAATAAAGTCAAGGTTGTCAGAGCTTGTTTTAGTAAGAACTTGCTGGTTTCAGGAATCAGAAACCCATTCAAAGTATGTCAAATAAAAAAAAGTTTATTTTGAATAAATAGTAGACAGTCTTATGAATATCCAGTGTCAGGAAATAAAGTCTAACCAAGCCTCATGAAATTATAACCTCTCAGTATCCAAGATTATACTCTCTTACCTCTGTTTCTCTTTGTGCAGCACGGACTGTGGTTTTTCTCTTTACCAATGTTTCTTTGCACACTTTTTGCCTTCTTTCCCCCATAATTTCAGTTTGCGAATGGCAATGACTTCCCACTGTGCTTGCCCTGATCCCCACACTGTGTCATCTTTATTCTGCAGAGCGGCTTCTCACGTTCTCTAAAGAGAACCTGGTTATTGACTTTTCAGTAGATGGACTCTCCTGGGTCAGGTTTCTATCCCTGGCAAAATTATCAATGGTCAGGGGTGGAATTACTGTGGGAGGGAGGTGGGGTGGAGCTGGAGACAGTCTGTTGTGGCGTATCCTTTCTGCAGGGATATCTTCTAGGAAAGAGGTTGGTGGGCAATGTAGGTGGTCAAAACATGCCCATTATAGACCAGTTGATGTTTTGGGTCAAATTGTATTCTTGATCAGTTAGCTGTCTATAAAATGGGTTGTGGGAATCCTCATACATTGCTAGTGGGAATGTAAAATAAAATGGTACACCCACTGTAGCAATCTGGAAGTTCCTTGATATATTAAACATAAAATTACCATATGATCCAGCAATTCCACTTTTAGATATATACTGAAAAGAATTTTTAAAAACAGGTATTCAGGTAAAAAACCCTTGTACACAGATGTTCATGGCAGCACTGTTCACAGTAGTAAGAGGGTGGATACAACTCAAATGTCCATAAACTGATGAACTGATTAAAAAATGTTTTATCAATACAGTGGAATACTATTCAGCCATACAAAGGAATGAAGTACTTTTACATGTTACAACATGGATGAATTTTGAAAATATTATGCTAAGTGAAAGAAGCCAGACACAACAGGTCACATATTGTATGATTTCATTTATGTGAAATATCTAGAAGAAGCATATTCATAGAGATAAGCAGGTTAATGGTTGCTAGGGGCTGATGGTTGCACAACATTGTGAATGTACTAAATGCCACTTAATTGTATGCTTTAAAATGGTTAAAATGGTGAATTTTTTATTATGTGAATTTTAACACAGTAAAAAGAATGACAAAGTATGGGTGAGGTATGTGCATACCAGAGGATGCTCAAGAAAGTCCATTGGGAGATAGGAAGAAAATGCTATTTATATGTATTTTTCCTTATTCTTAAGAATTTTGGGAGTTCTTTGTATATGTTTATAATGTATGTAATAAGTACAGTAAAACATACAGTTTATAAGTAAGTATACATATATTGGAAGCATGTGCCACAATTTTTATTTTATTTTTACCAGTAGAGCTGCTTGGTACAAAAATATGAAAATCATTGTTTTTAACAAGGAAAAGTCAGTTATTAATCATTAACTTTTTGCTTAAGTGGGGAGTTTTAAAAAAATATTAGTAGATTCTCTCTTGAAGTCAGGGTTATAGAATCCTAATAATACATTTAGAGAAACTGTTGGGCTCAGCTGGCATTCACTTTACAGTGAAAACAACTTTGGGTTACTTTAGCCAAATCATGGTGACCTATTATAATTAGACTGACATTTTAAGTATTACTATCATTCTTAAGAACACCAAAGGGATCTTAGGAATCAGAGACTTGTGAATTTTCTTCATACTGGGAAATTGAAGCCAGTAATACTGATGATAATAAATATGAATACTGGTTATTTAGAGAAAAACCAATGATTTGGGGGAGAGGAATCATGGTTTCTGCAAGGGCAAGGATGGGAAACATGCGTAGCCAATTAATGAGAATTCTTTACGAGAAAATTGTTAATAAGATAAAGAGAACTCAGGAATGTATAATGTATGTAGACTTAGGAGCCTTCGGGAAGGTTCCATGTTATAGTTATTTTTAAATATGTGATTAAAAATATTAGTTAATTTGAAGGGATCTTTGACATACAGGAATCACATAGTGGTTATATTGATATTAGGTAGCATGTGACTATAGGTAGTACTACTGATTTGCTAAGTATTATTTAAAAAGCAAAAATAAGTAGAACATCTTTCACTGTACAGATATCAGTGCCTCACTTTACTGGACTCAACCATCATGCTCAAAATGTTTTTGGAACTCAGTTTCTAACAGCTTACAGAATATCCTCAGTGGCAATAATTTTTGAAGGATATTTAATTTTTACTTGGTTTCTTAATCAGGTTTGGTACAGAAATACAACATGGAGAAATAAATATACTTTGTGTCAGAAATGAAATTGTAAGTAATGAAACTGATGTTCTTTCATTCCTCACTAACCCGAACCTAATGTGACTAATGAACTTGGCTCTGAAGAATTTCAGAAAAACTTTATAGCCATTTTGCATATGCATCATCTATCACTATCTTCTTTCCTAGATTGTGAGTTTCTTTGAAGGTGGGACCAGGTTTGTTGTACATGATGTAGTTTCTTCACATTGATTTAATCATTACCGTCTTTGTTACAGATTTAGAATATTTTATGGATCTCTCCGCACCTCCTCTGTCTCATTTTTCTAGTCATCATAGTAAAAAATTCTGGGAAATAATACTGTGTAAAGACCATCCTACTCCTTGATTATATTCTATAGTTTTGCATTTGTTTAATTTTGAACAACCTTTCTGACTACCCTAAGCTGATGTACTGTGATGTTGGTGTTGCCATTTTTTTGTTAAGTAGAAAGAAGGCTTCCTTGAATTATTTGGTCTGCTGATCATCACTTGTGAAAGCAAAGAGAGAAAGAGAAGAGGGAGCAACTGGGGCTACACCACTGTGGAGATTGATGGTTGTAGATGCCTCTACTGCTGGTGCCATGCTGTGCAGTCATTCCTGCCACCCCATTCATTAAGGCTTCTTTGAAGAATGAATGTTCTTTTTACATTTGCTTGCCTCTCTAATATTAGAAGTGGATTATAACTTCTGGTCCGTTGCTCATGGTTAGACTCTGAAGCTATGTTTTGATATGAAAGTAGATAAACATAAATATTGTGAGGGATTTGGAACTTGAAGCTAGCTAGGCACACCCTGGGCTCTTCTGTTTTGTTTTTTTTTTCCTCGTTTTATTTCTCTTTGCTTTCAAGACTGTACTCACATCTGATTTTTATATCCAGTCATCCATGTTATTTTTAATTCTTTGCTACTTTAGGATGAAGAAACAGTAGTTAATAAATCGTTTAATAAATGACTGGACTAGATCTAGGGTTCAGTGTGGTGAAAGTCAGCTCCTAGTTGTAGAAGTGGCAGCTATTATGCTAATCATCCATGTAATTAAACCTGGCTTTTATTTTTCTCTTTAGAGGAACAGCAAAATTGCTTGTTTACTATTATGACCTACGGGATAAAGAGATTTATTCTAACACTTTATAGTTGCTGTGATGATAATGGTTTCAGAGGCTGTTTTATCCCTCTAAATTTATAGGTGTAAAAACCTAGACCAAAAAAGATAAGTCATGTTCAAGATTGTAAAATTAGTGGCAGAGTTGCCACTTGTTCCATGTTTCCTGACTCTCAGACCAGGCATTTTCTACTCTTAGTTTCTTATAAAAGTTTAAAATTGTTACTATTATTATTATTTTGGTCTGCATAACAGTCCTGAGGGTTTGCTAGTCAAATTTTACCACCTCAGTGAAGAAACTATAAACTTCTCCAAAATTTTTTAAATGGACTTTATTTTTTAGTACAGTTTCAGATTTACAGAAAAATTAAGAAGAAAGTACGGAGAATTCCCATATGTCCTGCAGTATTTCCTCTGTTAACATCTTATAGTAGTATAATATATTTGTTATAATTAGCGAATTGATACATTTTTATTAATTGTATATAATATAGTTCAATTAGCATATATAAAATTTATTAAAGTAAACACTTTGTATTCAGAGTTCCTTAGTTCCGGAATCCCAATTAGTATGCCACATTTCTTTTAGTTTTCGTGTCTCCTTAGGCTCCTTGGTTGTGTCAGTTTCTCAGACTTGTCTTGTTGATGACCTGGGCAATTTTGAGGGATACTGTTTAGGTATTATAGGTGCCTCTGTATTGTAATTTGTCTGACTTTTTTCCTCATGATTAGACTAGGGTTGTGGACTTTTGGGAGGGAGACCACAGAGGTAAAATGCCATTTTTATCATGTCATATCAAGGGATATACTGTTAATATGGTTTATTGCTGTTGATGTTGACCTTGATCACTTCACTGAGGTAGTATTTGTTAGATTTCTTATTGTAAAGTTACTCTTCTACCAGTATCCATATTGTATTGTTTGGAAAGAAATCACTGTAGAGCCCACACTTAAAGAGGGCAGAGCATTTACATAAATTATTTGAAATTCTTCTGCGTGGGATTTTTTTTTTCTCTTTTCTTTCATTTATTCATTTATTTAAATCAGTATGGACTCATAAATATTTATTTTTATACCTTGGGGTATAATTTAGTACTGCTTTATTTTATTGCTCAGATTGTTCCAGCTTTGGCCATTGGGAACCTTTCTGATGGCTCCTGTGTCCCATTAAGGTGATATATTTTTGTTGTGTGTATTTGTTTTTTTGAGCACTTTCTTACTTTTTGGCACTTCAAAATACTCCAGACTCATCTTGTATGTTTCCTGCCCCAGTCCTAGAATCAGCCTTCTCTGCAAGGAACGTCAGTTCCCTTTATTGGAAAATGGTATTAGAAACCAGTATTTGAGTGCTGTGAGTACTCACTGATACTATAGGGTTGCTGTTAAGTGTCACAGCAGATAGAGCAAGAAAATATATGTGTGTATACTAACCTGTATATACACATATCTATAAATCTTTGTTTTAAATAAATTTATTTATTTTCATTTATTATTTTTGGCTGTGTTGGGACTTTGTTGCTGCGTGCGGCCTTCAGTAGTTGTGGCTTGCAGGCTCTAGAGCGCAGACTCAGAAGTTGTGTCCCCCCCCACCAAAGAAGCGGAAGGAATAGCAGTGGAGAATAAGGAATTTTCTTTCTTTTGATTCTAATAAAATCAAGGTATTTATTACATTATTTAAGACCTGGTCTTCACAAATTTATTCTATGGTTAGGACTTCAAAAGTATAATTCAGCTAAATGCAAGTGAAAACAAACTTCTATTTAAGAGAAATATCAGTTATACTCAAATTTCTTCAGAGATGGAAGAGTTATTCCTGCATGCTGTTATATTAGGGATTGTGTGTTTAGACCAATACTTTAACAGCAGCTAGATGATGTTTTAGTCATTTACTGATGAAGATAGAACTTGCCAACTATTACCCAAACAAGGTGGTAAAAGTAAAGATCATCAGACACTTTAAAATAAGGGCACACTCTGTAAATACTATTTTCTTGGCATGGATAATTTTCGTTTTCCCTTAGCTAAGAAAAATAAATGATGTTTCTATTTTTAATATGCAGGCTAATATTTTCTAAACATTATATTTTTGCCTTTAGGGTTTTTTTCAGTCAAAGCCATGTAAGTGAAAAATTTTCCAACTTAAAAATAATATTGTGTGTGTATATAATTTAAATGGAGAAAGAGCTGGTCTATAACAAAGACAAGTATTCTTTAAATTTTTTTTTAACCAAAAACAACATAGGAGGCATAAGACTATGTCTAAGCATAAAGGGAACGAGGGCTGATACTATCAAATGCTTATTGAAAGTTTTTGAGATGTGGGAAGCCTCAATTCAAACATTTGCATTCAGAAGCGAACAGCAAGGTTTAGAGATCCATAAGGGATTGGTGAGTTGACTGTTCTCACATAGCTTACTAGAGATATTATTTCTGGTACATGACACTGCCTAAATTTGCTTTCTTGATTTGTAAAGACTTAAATTTAGCTCACAAATAATTTTTTAAAAACATTTTTATTGGAGTATAATTGATTTACAGTGTTGTGTTAGCTTCAGGTGTACAGCAAAGTGAATCAGTTATACATGTACATATATCCACTCTTTTTTTCCACTTTTCCCATATAGGCCATTACAGAGTATTGAGCAGAGTACCCTGTGCTATACAATAGGTCCTCATTAGTTATCTCTTTTATGTATAGTAGTGTTTATATGTCAATCCCATTTTCCCAGTTTATCCCTCCCCCCCCTTAGCCCTGGTAACCCTGTTTGCTTTCTGTATCTGTGACTCTACTTTTGTTTTGTAAATAAGTTCATTTGTACCCTTTTGTTAGATTCTACATATAAGTGATGTCATATGATGTTTGTCTTTCTCTGTCTGACTTCACTCAGTATGACAGTCTCTAGCTCACAAATAATTTTTAAAAATTGTATTGCAGTTATACATTATCTTTGCTCCTTAGTTGTTAAATTATTTCATTCATTCATCTCAACTGTGAATAGTAGTTTCTTTTCTAATATTGATAATTATTATTTATTTTTTTTTTTGGCGGTAAGCTGGCCTCTCACTGTTGTGGCCTCTCCCGTTGCGGAGCACAGGCTCCGGACGCGTAGGCTCAGCGGCCATGGCTCACGGGCCCAGCCTTTCCGCGGCACGTGGGATCTTCCCGGACCGGGGCACGAACCCGTGTTCCCTGCATCGGCAGGCGGACTCTCAACCACTGCGCCACCAGGGAAGCTCGATTATTCTTTTTTAGAAGATATTTATTTATTTGGCTGTGCCAGGTCTTAGTTGCAGCATGCTGGTCTATTTCCCTGACCAGGGATCGAACCTGGGCCCTCTGCATTGGGAGCACGGAGTCTTAACTGCTGCACCACCAGGGAAGTCCCTAATATTGATAATTCTTACTTTATTTTTTTTTTTTTGCGGTACGCGGGCCTCTCACTGCTGTGGCCTCTCCCGCTGCGGAGCACAGGCTCCGGACGCGCAGGCTCAGCGGCCATGGCTCACAGGCCCAGCCGCTCCGCGGCATGTGGGATCTTCCCAGACCGGGGCACAAACCCGTGTCCCCTGCATCGGCAGGCGGACTCTCAACCACTGCGCCACCAGGGAAGCCCGATAATTCTTAATGAATCTTTATTGCTTTTTAGGATTGATACAGTGTAGCAGAATAGAGCTGCATATTAGAATCACTTATGATGTTTTAAAAATATATGAATGCCTAGACTTGCCCTAGAGATTCTGATTTAGTCTGTGGAATCTCAGTCACCCCTCTTTCTCTCTTTTTTAAAAAACTCTCCAAATGATTGTAATATTCAGCCAGGTTTGAAAATCATTGCCTTATATAGGATAGTTTTAGAACCCATCTAAAAGTTTCAATACTGAGACTAATTTTTTTTTTTTTTTGGCCACGCTGCGGCTTGGGGGATCTTAGTTCCCCAAGTAGGGATCCAACCTGAGCCCACGGCTGTGAAAATGCTGAGTCCTAACCACTGGACCGCCAGGGAATTCCCTACTTTTTTTTTTTTTTTTTTTTGCAGTACGTGGGCCTCTCCCCGCTGTGGCCTCTCCCATCGCGGAGCACAGGCTCCGGACGCGCAGGCCCAGCGGCCATGGCTCACGGGCCCAGCCGCTCTACGGCATGTGGGATCTTCCTGGACCAGGGCTCAATCCCGTGTCCCCTGCATCGGCAGGCGGACTCCCAACCACTGTACCACCAGGGAAGCGCCCCTACTAATTTTTAATGATTCAACTTAAAAAGATAAATTTCAGATTGGTTTTTCAATTAAAATATTTCATTAAGAATTTTAAATTTGGATTTCCCTGGTGGCTCAGTGGTTAAGAATCTGCCTGCCAATGCAGGGGACACGGGTTTGAGCCCTGGTCCAGGAAGATCCCACAGGCCGCGGAACAACTAAGCCCATACACCACAACTACTGAGACTGTGCTCTAGAGCCTGCGAGCCACAGCTACTGAAGCCCGAGTGCCACAACTGCTGAAGCCCACGTGCCTAGAGCCCATGCTTCGCAGCAATGAGAAGCTCGCGCACCGCAACAAAGAGTAGCCCCCGCTCGCCACAACTAGAGAAGGCCCGTGCACAGCAAGGAAGACCCAATGCAGCCAGAAAATAAAAAATAAAATTAAATTTTAAAAAATTAAATTTATTTTTAGGAGAAAAACTTTTAAACTTAGAACATGTATTTTCCTTTTTTCTTTTTATGACCCTTAAAAGTGAGTGCTAATCTTTAATTTGTCATCTATAATAAGATGTCTTCTGACATTTATTAAGCATAACTATTATAATCTACAATAATATTAAAAAATTCTTATATTGTTTATAGGCCATTAGATGACAGGCAGCATAGAATTTTAAAGGGCCAGTCCAAATAGCATTATGTGAGAAGTGGTTTCATGGTAATATGTTGCACTCTGATCATATTTTTATTTATTTGGTCTTATACTTTTAAGAGCAAGTAATAAGTAAATGTCTGTAAAATATCAGATGTAGTTTCCCTCAGTCTTCATTTGTGTTAATATTCATTTACTGAAAAAGATATGTCCTTGAGAAAATCTTCCATCATTTCTTTGATTCTAAGAAACGATTGAAATCTTTCAGTTTTCTGGAACACTTCAGCTAATATATAGTAACATTTGAAGACCACAACAAAAATGCAAACTCAAATTACATGGATTTGTTATGATTAATTTAAAAATGGGTATTCTTACAAATATGATTTTCTAATGTCTTACTAGCCTAGCTGAAACTTGAATTGGCAGGCTCTTGAATAAATAGATGGTTCTAGTTTTAAGAAATTATTTTTTTTCCTAGACATAGTAATTTTTGTCTGCCATGTTCAGAGTCCTAGGTTTAACTAATTAGAACTATCTTAAAGATAGGGTGAAAAAAATTACAGTAGCTTGTTAATCATGCTCATAAATCATGTAAAAATAAATGATTCTGTATGACTAGCATCTATTTTGACTTATTAAGTGTTCTTAATTAAGTGTAGGTGAGATCCAAGTCGGTCACTGGAATTGTGATTTAGGGCTCACAAGTCTTTCAGTGCTAGGGTAATTACCTTTGGTTAAAGATGGTGCTTCAGTACTATAGATCCTTTTTTTTTATTTTTTTATTATATTTGATTAACAATGCTGTGTTAGTTTCAGGTGGACAGAAAAGTGATTCAGTTATACATATACATGTATCTGTTCTTTTTCATATTCTTTTCCCATTTAGGTTATTACAGAGTAGTGAGCATAGCTCCCTGTGCTATACAGTAGGTCCTTGTTGGTTATTTATCTATCTATTTATTTATTTATTTTAAAAATGTTGAGCCTTCTTTTATTTATTTTCATTTTTGTCTGTATTGGATCTTCGTTTCTGTGCAAGGGCTTTCTCTAGTTGTGGCAAGCGGGGGCCGCTCTTTATCACGGTGCATGGGCCTCTCACTATCGCGGCCTCTCTTGTTGCGGAGCACAGGCTTCAGACGCGCAGGCTCAGTAGTTGTGGCTCACGGGCCTAGTTGCTCCGTGGCATGTGGAGAACAGGGCTCGAACCTGTGTCCCCTGCATTAGCAGGCAGATTCTCAACCACTGTGCCACCAGGGAAGCCCTATTTATTTATTTTTATAGATTTATTTATTTTTGGCTGTATTGGGTCTTCATTTGTGCATGTGGGCTTTCTCTAGTTGCGGCGAGTGGGGGCTACTCTTCGTTGTGGTGCACAGGCTTCTCATTGTGTTGGCTTCTCGTTGTGGAGCACGGGCGCTAGGCACGTGGACTTCAGTAGTTGTGGCATGCAGGCTCTGGAGTGCAGGCTCAGTAGTTTTGGCATGCGGGCTCCGTTGTTGTGGCTAGCGGGCTCTAGAGTGCAGGCTCAGTAGTTGTGGCGCATGGGCTTAGTTGCTCCGCAGCATTTGGGATCTTCCCTGACCAGGGATCGAACCTGTGTCCACTGCATTGGCAGGCAGATTCTTAATCACTGCACCAACAGGGAAGCCCAGTTATCTGTTTTAAATACAGCAGTGTGTACATGTCATGTCCAAACTCCTAGTCTATCTCTCCCCACCACCCTTCCCCCTGGTAACCATAAGTTTGTTCTCTAAGTTTGTGAGTCTCTTTGTGTTTTGTATATAAGTTCATTTGTATCAATTTATTTTTCTTTTTAGATTCCATATATAAGTGATATCATATATTTGTCTTTGTTTGACTTACTTCATTTATTATGATAATCTCCAGGTCCATCCGTGTTGCTGCAAATGGCATTATTTCATTCTTTTTAATGGATGAGTAATATTCCATTGTATACATGTACCACTTCCTCTTATCCATTCATGTGTTGGTAGACATTTAGGTTGCTTCCATATCTTGGCTATTGTGAACAGCAGTGCAGTGAACATTGAGGTGCATATATTCTTTTGAACCATATTTTTTTCCAGATATATGCCCAGGTGTGGGATTGCTGAATCATATGGTAGCTCTATTTTTAGTTTTTGAAGGGGCCTCCATATTGTTCTCCATAGTGGCTATACCAATTTACATTCTTACCAACAGTGTAGGGGGATTCCCTTTTCTCCACACCCTCTCCAGCATATTGTTTATAGGTTTTGTTTGTTTGTTTGTTTTGGCTGCGTTGGGTCTTCATTGCTGCACGCGGGCTTTCTCTAGTTGCAGCGAGCGGGGGCTACTCTTCCTTGTGGTGCGCGGGCTTCTCATTGCAGTGTCTTCTCTTGTTGCGGAGCGTGGGCTCTAGGCACGTGGGCTTCAGTAGTTGTGGCTTGCGGGCTCTAGAGCACAGGCTTGGTAGTTGTGGTGCACAGGCTTAGTTGCTCCACGGCATGTGGGATCTTCCTGGACAGGGATCGAACCCGTGTCCCCTGCATTGGCAGGCAGATTCTTAACCACTGCACCACCAGGGAAGCCCTCGTCTGTAGATTTTTTGATGATGGCCATTCTGACTGGTATGAGGTGATAGCTCATTGTGTTTTGTTTTTTTTTTAAGATTGATTTATTTGTTTGGTTGCACCAGGTCTTAGTTACAGCAGGTGGGCTCCTTAGTTGTGGCTTGTTGGCTCCTTAGTTGCAGCACGTGGGCTCCTCAGTTGCGGCAGGTGGACTCCTCCTTAGTTGCAGCTCCAGGGCTCCTTAGTTGTGGCTCGCAAGCTCCTAAGTTGTGACCCATGGGCTCCTTAGTTGTGGCATGCAAAGTCTTAGTTGTGGCATACATGAGGGATCTAGTTCCCTGACCAGGGGTCGAACCCAGGCCCCCTGCATTGGAAGCGCGGAGACTTATCCATTGTGCCACCAGGGAAGTCCCCTCATTGTAGTTTTGATTTGCATTTCTCTAATAATTAGTGATGTTGAGCATCTTTTCACGTGCCTCTTAGCCATCTTTATGTTTTTTTGGAGAAATGTCTGTTTAGGTCTCCTGCCCAGTTTTTGATTGGATTGTTGGTCTTTTTGACGTTGATCTACATGAGTTGTTTGTAAATTTTGGAGACTAATCTCTTGTCGGTCGCATTGTTTGCATATATTTTCTCCCATTCTGTGGGTTGTCTTTCGTCTCGTTTATGGTTTTCTTTGCTATGCAGAAGCTCTTAGGTTTAATTAGGTCCCATTTGTTTATTTTTGTTTTTATTTCCATTACTCTAGGAGACAGATCGAAAAAGATCTTGCTGTGATTCATGTCAAAGAGTGTTCTGCTTTTGTTTTCCTCTAAGAGTTTTATAGTATCTGGTCTTACATTTAGATCTTTAATCCCTTTTGAGTTTATTTTTGTATGCTGTGAAAAAATGTTCTAATTTAATTTTTTAACATGTAGCTGTCCAGTTTTCCCAGCACCATTTATTGAAGAGACTGTCTTTCTTCCATTGTATAGTCTTGCCTCTTTGTCATAGATTGACCATAGGTGCGTGGGTTTATTTCTGGGCTTTCTATCCTGTTCCATTGATCTATATTACTGTTTTGGTGCCAGTACCATACTGTTTTGATGACTGTAGTTTTGTAGTATAGACTGAAGTCAGGGAACCTGATTCCTCCAGCTCCATTTTTCTTTCTCAAGATTGCCTTGGCTATTCGGGGTCTTTTGTGTCTCCATACAAATTTTAAGATTTTTTTTTTCTAGTTCTGTGAAGAATGCCATTGGTAATTTGATAGGGGTTGCATTGAATCTGTAGATTGCCTCGGGTAGTATAGTCATTTTAACAATGTTGATTCTTCTTCCAATCCAAGAACGTGGTATATCGTTCCGTCTGTGTCATCTTCAGTTTCTTTCATCAGCGTCTTATAGTTTTCAGAGTACTGTACAAGTCTTTTGTCTCCTTAGGTTTATTCCTAGGTATTTTATTCTTTTTGATGTGACAGTAAATGGGATTGTTTCTTTAATTTCTCTTTCGGTCTTTTGTTGTTAGTGTATAGAAATGCAACAGATTTCTTTGTATTAATTTTGTACCCTGCAGTTTGACCGAATTCATTGATGAGCTCTAGTAGTTTTCTGGTAGCATCTGTAGGGTTTTCTTTGTATATACTGTCATGTCATCTGCAAACAGTGACAGTTTTACTTCTTCTTTCCAATTTGGATTTCTCTTATTTCTTTTTCTTCTTTGGTTGCCGTGGCTAGGACTTCCAAAACTGTGTTGAATAAAAGTGGTCAGAGTGGGCACCCTTGTCTTGTTCCTGATCTTAGAGGAAATGCTTTCAGCTTTTCACCATTGAGTATGATGTTAGCTCTAGGTTTGTCATATATGGCCTTTATTATGTTGAGGTATGTTCCCTCTATGCCCACTTTCTGGAGAGTCTTTATAAATGGGTATTGAATTTTGTCAAAAGCTTTTTCTCCATCTGTTGAGATGATTATGTGGTTTTTATTGTTCAATTTGTTGATGTGGTGTATCACACTGATTCACGGCTATAGATCTTTTTTTTTTTTTGCATTACACGGGCCTCTCACTGCCGTGGCCTCTCCCGTTGCAGAGCACAGGCTCTGGATGCGCAGGCTCAGCGGCCATGGCTCACGGGCCCAGCCGCTCCGCGGCATGTGGGATCCTCCCGGACCTGGGCACGAACCCGCGTCCCCTGCATCGGCAGGCGGACTCCCAACCACTGCGCCACCAGGGAAGCCCCAGAATCAACCTTTCTAATGGTCCCTTTCCCATCTGCATTTAAACATGCTTAAGTCTCTCCTGATTTAAAGATTATCTTTTCATTTCCCAAATACCTTTCAACTACTTACTTTCTCCCCTTCACAGCTAAATTTCTTGATTAAATTGATTCTATTTCCCATTTCTCCTTTGTTAACTTTTCACTCAGTCCTAAAGTATTGAAGTCTAGCTTCAACCTCCCAGCACGCCACTGAAGTGACTTACTAATGATTTCCTTGTGTGAAATCTAGTGGACATAGCCTTTTACCTTAGATTTTTTTTTAAATTAGAAGTTGGCTTCACTGGCCCTCCTTCTTGAAATTTTTTTTTTTAATATTTCTTTTGTCCAGGCAGTCACCAAGTGCTATAGAACCTACCATATAAATCTCTCAAATTACCTACTCACCTCATTCTTTCTCCATGCCCACTACCTTAATACAGTTTGCCTTTCCTCTGGGTTATTACAATAAGAGCTCATTAATTGGTCTCCTGGAGTCTTGCTCCACTCTAATCCATTCTCCTTGTTCTGGTGTGAATGGTTTTTGTAAAAAGCAACATTTTTTTCCTTCAGCTTAAAACTCCTCCAGAGCTTCCCATTGCCCTTAAAATCAAGTTCAGTCTTGACTTTACAGAGCCGTGTGTAATTGATCCCATTCTTCCTCTCGAGCCTCAACTCTGTCTTCACTCCCAGTAGTACCAAACCTCTTTTCTGGCCTTAGGTTCTGTGCTTTGCCTAGAAGCATTTCTGCATAATGTTCCTTCTGTTTGGTTGGAAAAATTCTTGAACTCTTCTTCCCTTCTACACCTCTTCCCCAGCTAATGCCCTTTCTTCTTTCTGGTATCAGCTGAACTTCTTTTGGGAAGCTTTTCCTGACCCTCAGAGACCTCTGTTTAAAGCCCTCCTATATTGTGTGCATTCCTCTTTACAACACTCATACCCTATATTGTAATTGGCTGTTTACTTATTTGTGTTGCCCCTTTGACTGATACCTCTGATAGGAAAAGGCCCTTTGTATCCCAAGTGTTTAATGCAGTACTTTAGCACAGGAGGTGAATGAGTTAATGAAAACAGAATGAAATTGTGCTGCTTCTTCAGGTATTTGGAACTAAGAAAAACTATGTTAAAAACCGTACTTTGGCATCAGAGTATAGAAATATATATGAAGCTTGTTTAAGCCTTCTATTTAAGTTAGACCCAAATAAAACAAAAAGTGATGAGACAAGGAAAATATAGCTTAACTTTCATGCATTTTTGTTGTTGTTAAAGTATTGTAGACTCCAATCTAGATCTATCCTAGGCCAGTTTCCAGGTACTAAGATAGATTCGGAAAAGAGAAATCTGATAACTCTTATTGTAGAGACCATTGAAAGAATGACTATATCTTCAGGATATTGATGAAACCTTAAGGGAAATACCTTTTTTTTTTTGCGGTACGCGGGCCTCTCACTGCTGTGGCCTCTCCCATTGCGGAGCACAGGCTCCGGACGCGCAGGCTCAGCGGCCATGGCTCACAGGCCCAGCCGCTCCGCGGCATGTGGGATCTTCCCGGACCGGGGCACGAACCCGTGTCCCCTGCATCGGCAGGTGAACTCTCAACCACTGTGCCACCAGGGAAGCCCCTTCTATGCTTTTAAAATAAAAAAGTACATGGTTTTTTCTTTATTTGTTTTTCTTTATTTATTTTATTAATTAATTTTTTAAATTTTTGGCTGTGTTGGGTCTTTGTTGCTGCGCGTGGGCTTTCTCTAGTTGCGGTGAGCAGGGTCTACTCTTCATTGCTGTGAGTTGGCTTCTCATCATGGTGGCTTCTCTTGTGGAGCATGGGCTCTCGGCACACGGGCTTCAATAGTTGTGGTGCGTGGCCCCAGTAGTTGTGGCTCCCAGGCTCTAGAGCACAGGCTCAGTAGTTATGGCGCATGGGCTTAGTTGCTCTGCAACATGTGGGATCTTCCTGGACCAGGGCTCAAACCCCGTGTCCCCTGCACTGGTGGGTGGATTCTTAACCACTATACCACCAGGGAGGTCCCTCTTTATTTGTTTTTAATTCAGCATTTTTAGTTGTTTTCAATACAGGGTTGATCTTTATATCTGGAAAGATGTACTGTCAGGAGCTGAGGTATTAGTTTCTGTCTTAACACAGAATTTCATAAAGGTCTTTTTGATCATTCTCTAATGAAAAGTGAGAGAGACCATTTGTGAATTATTGAATTTGAAAATCCTGTAGTTTTAGTGTTTCAAATCCTTCGTGAAGGAAGACAGTAATTTTAAAAATCATGTGTTCTACTTTCATAAAAGTAATTTCTGTTCAATCATGTATATACATGGTAAGCTCAATATTTTGCAGACAGTAGAAAATGCCACACTTAGTTAAGATAATGGTATACAGTAAAATTGAGGCTCCTCCCTCAATTGTTTTACCCTGGTAGATTGCTATGATGAAATTTGTTATTGTTTAAAATTTTGTTAAAATGTTACTGTTATTTTTGAGAACCAATTTGCTTTACATAACTTTGTCCTGTTGAAAATAAAATCTATAATAAATCTTGCTCTTCTTTTTCTTATTTCCTTCTACTCACAATGCATACGAGAGTGCATTTGTGCACACATGTGAAAACATTTGTTAAGTCATCTGATTGTAAGTTTTTCCTATACCCCTTTTCCTTTTCTTCTTACGGTATAAACTAATAGATTTATTATTATGTCATGTTACTACCTCTAGGTTTTTTCAGTGTGTTTAATCAAGCTTAGTGTTCCAGCTAATAATAATCATGCTACTCTTTCC
>NW_006786333.1:1226239-1266741 GCF_000442215.2 Lipotes vexillifer
TTCCCCCTCATCTTCGTTCCCACTTCATATACTATAAAACTTTTCTTTTTGCTAAGCCGGTTTTTAATTAATTAATTAGTTAGTTAATTTGGCTATGCCAGGTCTTAGTTGAGGCCCGTGGGATCTTCATTGCGGCATGCGGAATCTTTTAGTTGTGACACACAAAATCTTAGTTGTGGCATGTGGGATCTAGTTCCCTGACCAGGGATCGAACCCAGGCCCCCTGCATTGGGAGCGCAGACACTGGACCACCAGGGGAGTGCCTGCTAAGCTGTTTTAAAGTTTGTTGTAGATTTATCACCCGTATATGTTAGTATATGTCTCCTAAAAACAAGGACGTTCTCCTACATAACCTTAACTACCTTATTACACCAGTTTGGCACCGATACAAACAGCAATATATTAAAAATTTTCCATCTATACACCCAAATGTCCGATTTCCTGCTGTGGGTGCTAATCTCAGATTATGCATTACATTTGGTTGTCATGTCTCTGTATCTTTTGATCCAGAGCAGGGCCTTACAGACTTTTCCCTAAAGGCGCAGATAGTAATATTTTAGGCTTTGGGGATCAACTCCATTTTACAGCTACTCCACTCTGTCATTGTAGCTAGAAAACAGCTATAGACATTGTGTAAACAAATAGGTATGTTCCAATAAAACTTTATTTTAAAAAAACAGGTGGACCATAAGTTGTAGACTCCTGATCTAGAATAGCTTTCTTTTTTTTTTCATTTCCTTTTTTTTTTTTGGTGATGGTGGGGTCTTTAGTGACACTATTTAATGACTGAATAATCAAGCCAATTTTAGGGGCAGAATAACCCTCAGTTTAGATTTTTTAAAATGTTTCCCCAGGGACTTCCATGGTGGCACAGTGGTTAAGAATCCACCTGCCAGTGCAGGGGATACGGGTTCGAGCTCTGGTCTGGGAAGATCCCACATGCTGCAGAGCAACAAAGCCCGTGCACCACAACTACTGAGCCAGCACTCTAGAGCCCGCGAGCCACAACTGCTGAGCCTGTGTGCCACAACTACTGAAGCCCATGTGCCTAGAGCCAATGCTCCACAACAAGAGAAGCCCACACACCACAATGAAGAGTAGCCCCTGCTTGCTGCAACTAGAGAAAGCCCCTGTGCAGCAATGAAGACCCAATGCAGCCAAAAATAAATAAATAAATAGTTTCCCCATTAGTTTTTTAAAATTACAAATGCCATGTAACCTTCCACAAAGAATTGAAATCTGACTCCTTGAAAAAGATTCTGGCTTGCTTGGAAATAAAATCTTTCTCCTCTATCTCTCTCTCTCTCACTGTCTCATAGTGTGTGTAATATCACTGCCTAGAAATTGGAAAATACAATTAAACTTCTAGATTGTTAATTCTTGGTATCCTCTTTCAGACATCAGTATTTTTACAAATATACTCTTTCATGTAAATGTTTTAAAATTCACAGAAGTGAGTAAAGAATTCAGGAAGGCTTGGAGAGTGAAAGGTAGTGAAAGTAACTTAGATGTAGATTTGAAGAGTATTTCTATTTTAGTCAAATGTGATTCCTCAGTATACAAGCTAAAATTCTTTTTATGTTGAAGACATGAAACAGAAATAAAATTAACAGTTATCTGCCACAGCTAAGCTTGCTGTTCTTTGCATTGGATTCAGCTTTAGAAATAGATAAAAAATAATTTTGATAGATTTAATACAAAGTTGTCCATGTGGGGAAGCTGTACTCTACTTGCATTCATGTAAAAGCGTATACTTTTTTTTTCCCCCAGTCTTTCCATCCTCTTACTTGATTCAGTGAATAGCAGAATTGAAAGCAGCATGTTTTACTGGAGTAAAAGAGTTTCAGGATTTTTTTTTTTTTTTGCTACACGCGGGCCTCTCACTGTTGTGGCCTCTCCCGTTGCGGAGCACAGGCTCCGGATGCGCAGGCTCAGCGGCCATGGCTCACGGGCCCAGCCGCTCCGCGGCACGCGGGATCTTCCAGAACCGGGGCACGAACCCGTGTTCCCTGCATCGGCAGGCGGACTCTCAACCACAGCACCACCAGGGAAGCCCTTCAGGATTTTTTAATGCTTTAATTTCCTTTAAATATCTCTGTGAACATCTATGGTGATTGGGCGCTGTCCTACCATCTTTTACTGGTTTTGACTGAGAAAAGGTTTTTCTTCATATTGTGCCTTATCACAATTTGTTTCTAGTTTGCCCCTTTGTACATTATAAAACAAGTCTATTTTCTGCATAACTGCATGTTACATAAAGATTGAAATAATATTTTATTGCAGGTTCCCATTTCTTGGCTAATTATTCCTCACATCACATTGTGGAACAAATGCCTGGCATGATCTGTGCCTTGGTTTACTTATCTATGAAATAAGGGTAATAGTACCTCTCTTGTAAGTTGATTATGAGAATTGACTAATTGCACATTGTATAATATATATAGTACACATTCAGTAAATGTTTGACACTGTTATTTCATATTACATAGTCTCCCATCCATCTTGTGTGGTCATGAACCTGTTTGTCTCTCAAAGCAGAGCTGAATACAGTAGCGAGTATGATCCGATTAGCCCAGGAAGAGTACAGTGGCCACATCACCGGTTAATTTGAACTTAAATTGGAGTTTTCTTTTTAACTCATTGTGGAGAACTTCAAGCATACAAAAAAGTGGACAGAATGGTATGATGGACCCTCACATGCCCATCCTCCATCCCCTACAACATGGCAGTCCTGTCCCATTCATTCCCATCCAGTTCCTTTACTCCCTCTCTGGTGTAGTGGTAGATCCTCTATTATACCTAAGCTCTGTTCCTGACTTACTTTGATAATTACTGAAGCTTTTACGGGTAGTGCCTAAATTAATGAACAGATGAATCTTGCCTCGATTGATGCCTGGGTCAGATTCCAGTGGTTTGCTTTTAGAGGTGAAGTGAGTGGATGGGTAGGATTGAAATTAGATTTGTCTGTATTATACTGTTTTTTAGATGTCATGCCAGTTTTTTATTTCCTCCATCTCTGCTTAGGGATATGTATGATAATCTTATTGGTAAAATCTCTGAATACTCTAGGAAATTATTCAAATTAGCTGGCCTAGAAGACTTAAATTCACTATCTTCTTACAGTCTTTTCACTTATTCTGGACTTTTAAGTCTTTACCAATGTATATATTAGGTCTTTCAATTTGCTAATCATTTAATCTTGATTGAAGAGAAGCAAAATAGGGAGTGAAGAGTTATACTTTCTTTGTAATCTCTGTTGGAATTATTTTTTAAAGTCAGAATCATCGTGGAATAATTTACATACAGTAAAAATTGTTATAATTTACTGACTTCAAATAGAGGCCTTTCTTCCCAGTGGCAGTGACTGACTGTAGCAATTTTTTCAAGCCTCTGCTTGTTTTTTCCTATAACTCTGTTCTTACTTGTGCCTCATTAACTGTTACTTGCTTACAGTAGTTTGCTGACAGTTTAATAGACTCATAATCATTTTCATATTGATGATACAGAAGTGTGTCCTCCTATTTAAAGCAGGGGTTGATCATCACAGAGACACCATGATAAGTCTTTGTTTATTCAGCTACATGGGGTAGGCATTCTGAAGGTGAAGTATGGCAATTAAGAGTATTATAGAGAGGTTAGGTTCTACCTGACTCAGTACAATCACCCTAAGATTGAGCGTGGGTGAGCCTGCCTGGTAAGAAAACACCAGCATGGTCAAGGTTTGTACACGTCATACACCTCAAAGCAAACAGAGGCAGAGTGAAGGTGAGTTTAGGCTTAACCTCTGTAACTGATCCAGGAGTAACTTAGTACAGCCCTTGGTTTCCAATTCAGTTCTAACTTTTGAATGAAGTATCTCTAGCTTGAGAGAAGCCTTACCCTTCAGTGTTAGGAGTTTTTACCTTGATTATTAAACATCTCATCAGGGATTAGTTAACAAGGGACTTGAGAATAAGAATATGTTTTAGGCAGGGGACTGAAACGGTGTTCTAATAGAGAATGTCATGTTGCAGTTACGCCATGGCTGTGAACATCAAAATTGCATTGTTTTACCATTGAAATTTCTGCTTGTTTGCTAACTTCCAGACTTAAAAGTTTCAGTGTACTTTTGATTGCACAGAACATCTGTCCATTTGTTCATTCAAAGAATATTTACTGAGCATCTATATGTTGGGAAGTGTGCTGCACACTGAATAAACAAAACTGGGCTTTTCAGATGTGTTTGCCATTATGGAGTTTATAGTCTGTTGGGAAACAATGAAATTTATTCAAAGCCATAAAGAAAAATTGTGCTTCACTAATATTTTAAAGACCTAGTGACTTATTTTGAAGTGAACTTGGAGTGATTTGTTCTTGGTTCTTTTTGCAAAATGCATTCGAGTATTCAGGGGTTTTGTGCTAACGTGTTTCCTTATGTGTATTGATATGTGAAATTAGACATTAGAGAGGCAGGACAATTTGAACTGGGGTTGGGGGGAGGAGAATATGAACAGATAGTAGGTTTGTGTGGGTAGAATTCTATGTTAGCTGTGCTAAATAGACTGTTATAGGCAGGGAAGTAAGAAATATCGAGTCCTTTCTTCTGTAAAAATGTTTAATACTTAAGAATTGACAGGGAAGTAAACTTCCTCTAGAATGAAGGTATAACAGAAAGAGCAAATGAGAACCATGCCAACTAAGATCATGTCTGAATTATGTGACAGTTTCTTGTAACTCTGGTCAAGAAAATTTGCCTCAGATTTCTTATTCCAACAGAGTACAACAGAGGGACTGAATCTGGTGATCCCTCCTGGTGCTAAAAATCTTACGATTTAAAAAAAAAAATTTCTTTTTAATTTAGCTGTTTCTTAATGACTTGGATTGCTGGAAAGTCAAGATGCTTGCTTTCTTACTTTCTGTACTTGTTCCGGTTCAAAAATTAAGAACTTTAGATGGGAGAATAAGGCTTTGCTTTCTCTAACTGCTATTTTCTGACTAGGTACTTCGTAACTCAGGAAGACCTCATTTATTCCCAGTAATATGTTTTTACTAAAACTCTTTCAGGTAACTTTACAAAGACTGTGTGACTTAATAGTAGATCACGGCTTGAACTCACTTTTTATTTATTGTTGTAACTAGAAAATTTTAGTGAGGGCTTTTTTTTTTTTGTCTCTGTAGTTATCAGAGACTGTTACAGACGATTGCTGTACTCGAGGCTCAACGTTCTCAAGCAGTCCAGGACCTTGAAAGCTTAGGCAGACATCAGAGAGAAGCACTAAAAAATCCCATTGGATTTGTGGAAAAACTCCAGAAGAAGGTATATATTGAGCAATTTTTAAGATTTATTGAGATGTATTTGGTAATAACTCGGTTTATTCTTTTTACATGATTATATACTTTTTAAATGTTTAATTTTTTTCCCCTTCTGTAATTAACCATATTACTGAAGGCAGAATACTGCCTTCCTTCACCCCCACCAAACACACAATAAAATATACCTCAATGAAGATAGCTAGGAGCTTTAATTGGATGTGTGTATAGAAACTTGATGTCCTGTTCCTAGCCATTTTCACAGTCTTTTTCTGTTACTTTCTTCCTTCCCCATCTTAAAAATATTTTCCCTGTTTTGCTTTCAGTACTTCAAGATTGTTGAAGCTAAAAGAAAAAATACTTTAGTATTTATTTACTGCTTAGTTTAGAGTTACTTTTCTAACTCTGAACGTAGTGAGATAGAAAACAGTGGTGATAGAAACAAAAACTATATTTTAAATGTCTTTAAGGTTATGGTTGCCAAGTCTATGAGAATGAGGTATATAAATTTTACTTAATTTTGAAATGTTCTTTTATTTTAGGGTAAAATTCCTTATAATTTTATTTTTTCCTTAAAACATAACTTTCATATTTAAGCAGTTAACCATTTGAAAGTGATTCAAATTTTTATAACTTTCTTAGTGTGTAAACATGGAGATAATCTAGATGTGCATTTATGCCATAGCATGTGTCTTGAATTAGGGGCCCACTAATTATTCAGTAAATTTGAGAGGCAAATATTAATCAGCATTGTCTGAAAAGATTAAAACTGAAAAACTACGAAAAAGAGTCCTCTTTTTCACCTTAAACAACACAAAAATTTAGCCTGTTCAGTATGACAAATTTAGTTATTAGTTACTAGTTTTTAATGAGTCACAGAAGTGGTCTACCAGGTGTTGCGAGAACAGCCCTGGGGACTTCATTTTATTTAGATGATTATTGTTTGGATTTGGATTTTTCTAGTTATGTTATTTACCTGGCAAGCATTCCTTTCTCTGCTTTCAGAACACTGAATATCATAATAGACGTAGCATCTATATATTGATTTGTTAAACCTTCTAGAGTTTTTAGAACCCTATTGTACCCTTTGTGTTATAGAGGGCCCACTTAGGTGTTTATTGATTCTGCACTGCTGTCATGAAACAATTTGCTGGTGCAAAAAGATACAGTACTTACAGTGTTTACTTATCATTGATTCAACTAAAACAGATGGTGTTTTAACCTTAATCGCATTTTATTCATGTTCTTGGGTGGGCAGAAAGTTGCAGTTATGCACATTTACTAGATACATATGTGGTTGGTTATTTGCTGGTTTTCCATTTCTGTGTTTAGTTTAGAACTGAATTTCTTTTCACTTTATCTCAGAAACAGAGATGTGATATTGACTATCTTAAGAATTTTTTCAAAAGTGTACAAATGTGTATTAAATCCCAGATACTTTGGTAATCATGAAAGACTTATGTTCCTTGGAAAGAAAATTTTCTCCTGGATTTAATTTAGAAGTTTGAGTTTTCAGTTTTTCTGTGTTAACTCATGTATGCTTAAATTGTCTATTTTCTTTAGGTTTACCAGAGTAGTTAAGTTGTTGACATGTGATCTCTTTGTTTTGGTGGACATCTAAAAACTCCTAATTGAAATTAAGGAAACTTGGATTATATATTGGTATATAGAATGCAGGGAACCTTTACGGCTTGTTAGCTTTCTTTGATATTACTACCATCATTATTTTAAAAGACACTCTGTTCTAATTTTTCTAAAGTTGAACCTTAGACTAATATGGGCTATTATGATGATGGTGCTAATATAATATGTCACAAGCAAAATAAAAATTAAGAATTCTGTGTCACAAAGTGGATTTTGCTTGCCAATTTCATAATTTATGACCTGATTTTGTTCTCAACGTTTTATTTTGAAAAATGTTAAGTAGACAGAAAAGTGGAAAGGACTGTATAGTTAGCACACACATCCACCCCCAGATTCTACCATTAACATTTTATTACATTTGGTTGATTGTATGTTTATGCAATTCTTCCATCCACCATTCTATCTTATTTCAAGATGGAATGCATTTGATGCATTCCAGAGTTGCAGACATGCACACTTAACACCAAAACACTTCAGAATGCATATCGTTAACTAAAATTTTTTTAAAAAACTTTTTCAGGTGAAATTTACATAAAATGAAATTCAGAAATCCCAATTTTACCATATATGAGTTCTGACAAATACACCCACCCATGAAACCCAAATCCCTATCAAAAGATTGATCATGGGCTTCCCTGATGGCCCAGTGGTTGAGAGTTTGCCTGCTGATGCAGGGAACACAGGTTTGTGCCCCGGTCCGGGAAGATCCCACATGCCGCGGAGCGGCTAGGCCCGTGAGCCATGGCCGCTGAGCCTGCGCGTCCGGAGCCTGTGCTCTGCAACAGGAGAGGCCACAACAGTGAGAGACCCGCGTACCACAAAAAAAAAAAAAAAAAAAAAAAAAAAGATTGATCATAATGACCTGGTTTTAGTAATTATGATAACTAATAACTTCTCTAAGGTGGTTGGCAAAGTAATTGAATTCCAAGTAAACTAAAGATGTAGTTTTGATTCTCAAAATGTGATGTTTTTTTGTACACGTGCTGAGTTATGTAGTGTGAAAATAATAGTTTTATGGATAAGTCAGGAACACATGGGTCCATTAAAAATGAATTCTTTGTGTCAAGTCATATCTATTATATTTCAGTCAAACACATTTCATGTGCTGTTCTTAGAGATAAAAATCTTTCTTTGCTATTTCTGTTTAAAGTGTGTTAGTGATAAAGTACAGTATGTTTATATAGTTCAGCTTTAGACCTCTAAAAATAGTGCTTATGTTTTGTTAAGTTCATTTTCCTTTACTTGGCTATCATTTCTACCATTTAATGTTTAGACTGTATTAACTTCATTGGCTGTTGGATTCAAAAAGTAAATAGAAATGCTCAGTTGATGATTATTTAGATTTGGAGTCATCTGAAAATTTGGTTGTAGTTGATAATTTCTTGAATTAAACTTAGTTTGTCACTTTCATTTTTTTTCCCCACCAGGCTGATATAGGGCTTCCATATCCACAGAGAGTTGTTCAATTGCCCGAGATTGTATGGGACCAATATACCAATAGCCTTGGGAACTTTGAAAGAGAATTTAAAAATCGCAAAAGGCATACTAGGAGAGTTAAGCTAGTTTTTGATAAAGGTAAGAAATTATATGATACGAATTTAATTAGAGAACTACCTGACAAAGTCTTGCTTTAATAATCCTATATGTGGTTTTCTTTTTAGTAGGTTTACCTGCTAGACCAAAAAGTCCTTTAGATTCTAGGAAGGATGGAGAGTCCCTTTCATACTCTATGTTGCCTTTGAGTGATGGTCCAGAAGGCTCAAACAGTCGTCCTCAGGTAAGCAGGATAAAGTGTTAGAGCAGGAAAATCTGAATTGTAGACAAAACATTTTAACATTTTGCTGGTTTGTATTCTTAAAATTTAAGCGGTCTTTCACTTGAAGGTACAGTGAGAACATGAACTTTGAAGTTAAGAAAAAGCTGGGTTGAAATCATAATTCCACCACTTACTAGCTGTGGAACTTCAGATGTCATCTATATTAAAGTCTCCAAGCTGCAGTTTCCTCTTATATAAAATGTGATTAATATCATCCTATGTTGTAGAGTTGTTGTGAGGAATATAATGAGTAGTACATGTAACATGCCCAGTTCAGTGCCTGACACGTAATACAGTATTTATTCTAAAAATAAGAGCTCTTTGTGTGTAGTGGAATGTAACTAGGATTTGCTGGTTGTAACCTGGCCTTGCTGCTGTTAGTTAGATGAACTTCAATAAACATGTGGGTTCAGAATGAAAAAGTAACATTTCTTTAAAATAAACAATAGCCATAAAGATAGTGGTATGTTGAGCTGTGTAACTAGTTAAAAATATGTACATTTTAGTAAAATTGATATTAGGCTCCATTTTATGAGCAAGACATACGTTTAGGATATTACTTTATTATTACTTAAATAAAAAGACTAGCGCATTAAAAATATTATAATGGAAAAAATTCCACGTATAATTTCCTCATTGTTAGCAAAGAATATATATGGTACATTATTATTTCTAAAACTGCCCTAAACAATCAGTACATATGATCTCTTCAAGGTGCTTCCCCACATCCTTAGGCTAGAAATAAAACTGTTCATATTTCAAAAGTAAAGAATAAATAGATAATAAAGGAGAAAGATGCACCTGGTGTGTATTCATGCTTTGTTTCCTTCATATTTCTTTGTGAGGGTGGATGTGATGCTTTATTTAAAAGATTGGGATGAAAATACTCTTCTGAGGTACAAGACACTAATTGGAAAATGGATTTGTTAAAAATATTTGAATTCTTTGGTTTTCAGATGATTCGCAATCTACCAAAGAAAGGTAATGCAAACAAAATATAAGCAATATAACAATGATTATTTTAAAAAAAAGAAAAAGTAACATTTCTTTTTCTTTAAAATGAAGTTGCTGTCACCTATATCTCAAGATTGCTAGGAGTATAAAACCAAATGAAATAAAAGAACATGAAAACATTTTGTAAGCAATAAATTATATACACATTAAAAAATAAATTTACTCACATATTTTGAAATTAATTAAAAATTTCACAGTTTGTGTGTTATTTGGCTATATCAAAGGGTAGTCTTTGATTTTTCTCTCTGACAAAAACCTTGTTTTATATGCAGATGATACGAGGACGCCTGTGTGATGATACCAAACCTGAAACCTTTAACCAGTTGTGGACTGTTGAAGAACAGGTAATAGATATTTCTAAATTGTGTAGGTTTAAAAAAAAAAGCAGTTAAAATTAGAGCCAGTATTATGAGTAAAGTGTATATTGTTGTATGTAATCCCTCTTAACCATGAATTTAAAATATTTAAACTTGTTTCTGTATACCTTTTTGCATACTTCAAGAATTTTGCATTCTGAGAATATATGAATTCCATTTTGGGGATAATTTTTAAATAAGGAACCTGGGTTTTGGGAAGGGGATTGAAAAAGATATTGAAACAGATGGAGTAAAGTTTTTGTAATGCAGCTTTGTGAGACAGAAAAACCTGGAGCCAAGTAAAGCTGTGCTTCAAAGTGAATTCTTGTTTTTGTTTGGAGGGGAGCTGGCAAAGCCAAGGTCAGAGTGTTCTCTTACATTTTGGCATATAGCTAGGATTGTTTGTGGTTGAGGTTTGAGACACATCTCTATCTCATGTGAGGATTAGCCCCACAGCTATAATGAGTTTATCAGTTTATAAAAGGCTTCAGCAAACTTTTATTACCAATTTTTGGACTATTTTGCATCCTTAGGACTATGGGAGAATTTAGGAGATAGGTCAGAATATTAAAATTAAATATTTGAATGAAGGACCACACAAAGGAGGAAAAGATCTATTTTAGTATTCTGTCTAAATCCAAATGAATTTACATAGTTTTGTCAGATCCATAGTGGCAAGCCTAAACATAGTCTAGCAAGATAAAGTGGTCAGTGGAAATCACTAAAATATGTAACGTATTAATTAATTATTTTCTTTGTTGGGGGTGCTTTCCTTTTTTTACTGAAGTGCATAGAAAATCTTTATAAGGTCTTTCATAGGTTTATTTTCTAATCTTATTTTTCTTGTGAAGTCTTAAATTCCTTACTAGAAATTTTTCCTATCATGAGAATTTCTAGTTGACCTAACCCCCAAAGTTGGGGAGGGAGTATTATAGTTCAAGATGAAAGGTGAATGTATTTATTTAGAAACTCAGTATTAAACTTTCTTAAATTTGGTCTTTGGTTTGGCTTAGAAAAAGCTTGAACAACTACTCTTGAAATACCCTCCTGAAGAAGTAGAATCTCGACGCTGGCAGAAGATAGCAGATGAACTGGGCAATAGGACAGCAAAGCAGGTAATTGAGGAGATAGCCCCATATTGTTGGCATGTTTTTGATGGTTTTTTAAATGAAAGATAGTGAAGCTAAAATCAGTAGACCTGCCCCTTCATATTTAGCTACACAGTGCCATAGTATGTGGAGTTTTAAAAAACAACATTGTGTATTTTTCTGTTGATTTTAGAAACAACTCTGAGATAATTCTGCTTTGGATCATTACTTAAAAATAAAAAAGTAATGGACTTGGTGTCTCTTGAATGTATAATGAGTGCACCAGTTTGTGCTTTTTGGTTAGACTGTGCTAATAGATTTGTGATAGTGCCTTAGTCAGTATTCCCTGATTGTCTTTCTAAAAAAATATCTGTCAGTTTTCTCCTTCACATTCTCATTGATATTAATAGATGTGTTTTTATGCTACAAGCACTTGTGTTCACAAGTTGAAAATGTGTTTAGCTTTGGAATCAAACAGATTTAATTTATTTTAACAATTTTTTTTTTTTTTTTTTTTAACATCTTTATTGGGGTATAATTGCTTTACAATGGTGTGTTAGTTTCTGCTTTATAACAGAGTGAGTCAGTTATACATATATATATGTTCCCATATCTCTTCCCTCTTTGTCTACAAGTTGAAAATGTGTTTAGCTTTGGAATCAAACAGATTTAATTTATTTTAACAATTTTTTTGTCTCTATTTTAAAACATAAGTGTCTTTCGTGGCAATTTAAAATTATTTCTAGATTTATGGTAGATTTTAAGTTGTTACTATTCATTAAGACACACATGTATGTTTTAAAAACTATTTTAAAAAACTATTCTGGTACTGCATGTCTTGTCATTTATTACGTTAAAAGGCTTGTCATGTTTCCTTAGGTTGCCAGCCGAGTGCAGAAGTATTTCATAAAACTAACTAAAGCTGGCATTCCAGTCCCAGGCAGAACACCAAACTTATATATATACTCCAAAAAGGTAAAAAGAAAATAGGTAAAAATAAACCTTAGATCTCAGATTAAATTCATCAAAGTCAGAGTTCTTGTGTAAAAGTTTATATATTTATCAGAACAGGGTTATTTTATTTTTTGAATTTGACTCACTCTAAACATTTTCTTATATATGGTAGGATTCCATTATTGCTACTCAGTGAGTTTCAATGACGATTATTCATTATTTTCTTAGGAGTAGGTTAGTTTATGTGAATGAGTGCTATTTGAAATATATTAGATTGTATGCATGTCAAAAAGGCCTTTGTGATGTTAAAGTTTTTAGGATGTTTGATTCTTTAATAAATATAATCAATTTCTGTTTTATACATATACTATATAAATCCAAGGTTAGAAATGTTTATTAAGATATTTAATCCTCACTATAATTCTAAAAGTGTAGGTAGTATTACCTTCACTTTACTCATGATAATATTAATAGATAGCTTTTGTTCTTACTGTTGAATGCTCTGGGTTAGGTACTGTTCTACAACCTTTTTATAGATGAGAAAACTAAGTACATTGAGTAAATTATCTAGTCACATAGCTGGTAAGTCTGGGAATCATTGATCTTCTGATTCTGCACCTAAGCCTTTTCCACTGTTCTCTGCTGCTCTGTACAGTGAAAAAGCTACTGTCCCTCTCCTACATAGAACACTGCATAGAATTATAGCCAATTTTTTGCTTTAATTGAAAAAAAATAAAGCACATCATTGGCCTTCTTTCATTTCCTTGGTAAATCATCTGGGTACTTCTACTCCCCTGCAACTGCCACCGTTCACCTAAAGAGAAGCTAGGAGCCGATCTAATGCTGTTACCCTTCCTTAGTGAAGCTAACTGTTTTACATTAAGAGTATTGTCTATATAACTCCATGTTTTAAAAATTTTGTTTTTATTCTTTTCACCAAGCTATGGAAGCTTGTTTTAATTTGTCAGATGTTTTAAATATTTTGGATTTTTTTCTCCCCAAATATAGTATTATCTATTTAGATATGTAGAGTTCATCCTATAACTTCAGAATGTTGGAACTTTGATAACCACCATTTAACTTAACAGCTTTAATTTTCGTGATTTCTAGGTTATCTTTAGATGTATTGTGCACCTTATGTTTTTACCACTAAGACTAGACGATGATAACAAAAGGAATACTAAAGAAACCTAAATGTGTTCCCTTCTTTGGGTGCACTGAATTTTAAGTTAACAGACATTTTGACTGCAGAGATCTAGCCCAGTCATAGACATGGTTAGAGTTTTTTTGTTTTGTTTTGATTTAAATAAATTAAATTAATTAATTAATTTATTTATTTTTGGCTGTGTTGGGTCTTTGCTGCTGCGCACAGGCTTTCTCTAGTTGCGGTGAGCGGGGGCTACTCTTTGTTGTTGTGCGCGGGCTTCTTATTGCGGTGTCTTCTCTTCTTGCGGAGCACAGGCTCTAGGAGTGTGGGCTTTCAGCAGTTGTGGTATGCGGGTTCAGTAGTTGTGGCTCATGGGCTCTAGAGAGCAGGCTCAGTAGTTGTGGCGCACGGGCTTAGTTGCTCCGCGGCATGTGGGATCTTCCCGGACCAGGGCTCGAGCCCGTGTCACCTGCATTGGCAGGTGGATTCTTAACCACTGTGCCACCAGGGAAGTCCTGACATGGTTAGAGTTTGAATTTTGAAATGAAATGATGGTTCTCTATGTGGCTGAGGTTAGTCTTTGTGGCGGTGCTGTTAGTGAAGAGAGGAAGTCTGCATAGTGGTTCAAAGGGAGGCCCTTTGGCTCCACAGAGGCCTAGTTTATAATCTTGATTCTACCACTGCCTAGCTGCAGTACCTTGAACAAGAAAGTTAACCTCCTCGTGCCTCCATTTTTTCACCTTTAAATTAGAAGTGATAATAACTACTTTACAGGAATGTTTTGAGGGCTAAGTGACATTGACAAAGAGTAAGCAGTCAATCAGTGTTAGATACTATTTTCAGACATTCATCGTGTTGGGGAAATTTTCTTTTTACTTGATAGTTTTATATCTGGCTTTGGCTAACTTCATCCTCCTTGATCATCTGTAAGATGACCTTAAGAGGAGCTCAGCATGTGAATGCCAAGAGTGTAATAAATGTTGGGGTTACAAATATAAGCTACATAATGAGCATATGGTCCATTATACTCCACGTAGGTATTCTGCCTACATTTCTGTTTGTTGGTTTGGTTTGTTTTTATTTAAGGCTTGTTGTCTTTTTTAAAATCCAGATAAAATAGAAAAAGCAACCACGTAAGAGTATGCTGAAGGGTAGAGGTGCAGTCCTTCTGATTAGGCTGACTTGCAGGAAGTAGCATTTATATTTTTGATTCTTTTAATGATTGTCCACTATCCCAATTAAAAATTTGTTTTCTCACTTAGTCTTCAACAAGCAGACGACAGCACCCCCTTAATAAGCATCTCTTTAAACCTTCCACTTTCATGACTTCCCATGAACCACCAGTGTATATGGATGAAGATGATGACCGATCCTGTTTTCGTAGCCACATGAACACTGCTATGGAGGAGGCATCAGTAAGTTATCTATTTATACTATATTTATATCTGTCTATCTGTCTATCTATCTATCTTTATCTATGTATTATACAGATTAGGATACAGAATGGGAGCACCAGGATTTCCTAATTATTCCTATTCTTCAGAGAATGTTGCTTTCTTTTCTTTTAATTAACTAGTCAAACTTGTTTTACAATGGGCTTTAAAAATGTTTTTTATGAAGAAACTTTCAAGCATGTACAAAAATAAACCCATGTGCACCCATTATTCAACTTTAACAATTATCAGTTTGTGGCAATCTTATTTTCCTCTATACTTCCTACCCACCCAACTTTCTGTCTGGGATTATTTTGGAGCAAGTTCCAGACATTACAAAATATCGTTATCATGTTTATTAAAAGGTATTTCTTTATATAATCCAGATATACAGTCAGTTCACATTTCCCCAATCATAAATTGCAGTAGTGCCTCCCCCGCCACCGCCCTTTTCTCTCTCTTCTTTTTTCTCCTCTCACATTTGTTTTGTTGAAAAACTGGGTTATTTGTCTTGTAGAATTTACCTCAGTGTGGATTTTGTTGTTTGTGTCTCCTTGGTGTCCTCTGTTCCCTGAATCTCCTATAAATTGATAGGTCTAGATAACTGATCAGATTCAGGTTTATTTGTTTTTTTGTTAGGGTGGGCAGGACTGCTTCATGTATACTTTTATCAGTTTGACATAGCATACATTGTTGCTTAGATCCATTAACTCATTAGATGTTACAAAATAGGAAAATTCTTTCTTCATTTATTTGATAGAATATTCACAAAGTAACCCCCCCATCAACTATTTGATTATCCTAAGTTACATACAGAAAACGCAGCATAACTGCTTGATTCTTCCCTTTATTTTCTTGTTTTTAAAATAATGAGTTTGTTCTCTGATATCCTCCAGATTGACTCATGAGGTTTTAAAATTTTTGTATTCTTATGAATTGTTGGACTTAAAATATATTTAATGTGTTTCAGTGCATTGATATTGTCTTTATTAGTGTACAGATTGGCCCATTGGTTGGTTGTAACCTATTCAAGCTGGATTTTGAGTTCTTTTGACAAGACTCTAGTAATCTTTTATAGCTTTCTTACTGTCTGGTAGGACAAGGAAATTCCAGGCTCATCTTATATATTTCCTGCTTCAGACCTGGAGTCAGTTCTGCTTTCTTTTATTGAGAAATGGTATTTGGAGGCTCTATCCTGTTACAGGATATTACTTGCTACTGGATTGATCATTGTATCTAAGCCTGTATAGTGGACAGAGCTGAGAAATATGTTATATATTTGTTAAAATTAAAAGACATCATAAATTTCATCATTTTATTTCAAATTCAACTTAAGGACTGTGGGAATTTTACTTAACCCATATTGATCTTTAATATCATTTTTCTCCCATGCTGAAAATTTCACTTATCAGTGACATCAACATAATGCTTACTTTGTCTCACACTGCCCACAGTAGTCTCAGAATTTAATAATACTAACACTACCATCATCAATATGATCCTGAAGACAGGTTTTTTGGGTAGCACTGTTTTTGCAGAGCACAGGCTCCGGACGTGCAGGCTCAGCGGCCATGGCTCACGGGCCCAGCCGTTCTGCGGCATGTGGGATCTTCCCAGACCAGGGCACGAACCCATGTCCCCTGCATCGGCAGGTGGACTCTCAACCATTGCGCCACCAGGGAAGCCCCGGGTAGCACTGTTTTTGCCTTAGGATATACCCAACTACAGAAATAAAGTCAGATTATACTTTTTAAATCCTCTTGGACTAATTCCTCTCTGTGTTGTCATCAATTGGATGCTAATTTAGGTTAATTCATTTCATTTTACTTTACATTCAGAGATTCCTTTTTATTGCTGTTAATATTTTTTATTTTACTATGCTAAAATTCTTCCTCAATAAGTAACATGATTCTGATTCCTTGCTTAAAGGACATGAAGATTGCCTTATATCTTTCTTAATACTTTGATTATATATGGTAACTGGAAAAGGAGATTTTAATGAAAAGTCAGCAGATAGAAATAAGTCTCCTTTGTTCTGTTTGTAGATTAATCAAACACTGATTGTATACTTTGGTATGAAACTACTGTAAAATGACTGTATTCTTAAATTTTATTTTTTCATTTTAAACTTGTCTTTTTGAAAAACAGCTAGATTCTGCTGTGTCTTAAGATATGGCATTTGTGTGTAATTTTGTATTTTGTGACTATTAGAATTACTCATTTGAGAAATGTTTATTTACACTTAATATGTAACAGGCTCTGCTAGAGGTCACCTCCATAGTTATGAATAAAATATCTATAATCTTGGGGTTCTCATAAATCTTAGTTTTGTGGGAGGAGATAAATGTGTAATCACATCAATAAATTACAAAATTTTAAAAATGCTTCAAAAGTAGGTGTCATTGTAATTATTTTAGAGGTACTTAATTCAGATTGAGAGTTTAAGTGGAAGACCCAAGGAAGTGATAGTCAAGTTGGCCATTGAAGGATGAATAAAACTTAGCTAGGTGAGGGGTGATGATGGGATGCTTAAAAGAAGTACATTTTGAGAAAATTGGCAAAATATAGTATAGGTGGTTGAATTTGATTTAGCTTTTGTTTGGTTGACTTTATTTATTTGTTTTTAAATGAGCACCAGTCCACATCATTCTGATTACTTTAAAATAGCTATTTAAATGTATATTTATGAATCCTCTAGTGTAAAATTTATAGATTTCAGTTTCTCTTTTCAGAAAAGCAGTAGCTAGAGAGACAATCTGTATACCATTTAGACCCCCTTGAAATTGGTCATAGTATTTCTCCTTTAAGTAAATTTAAAATGATTGTAACTAGGAAATCTGTTTATGGGTGAGCATTTTAAAAATATTTATTTGTTTTTTTTGTTCATTTTAAAGTAACATTGGTTTATAACATTATATGTTTCATGTGTACAGCATTGTAATTCAACTAATATATATGCACTACAGTGTGCTCATCACCAAAAAATCTAGTTTCTATCCATCACCATACATTTGACCCCCCCTACCCATTTCTCCCTCCCCCTACCACTCTTGCCCTCTGTGGAAAGAACACCAGTCTGTTCTCTGTACCTGTGTGTGTTTTTGTTTTAATTTGTTTGTTTATTTATTTAATGTTTTTTTAATATTCAACATAAGAGTGAAATCTCGGTATTTGTCTTTCTCCTCTGACTTATTTCACTTTGCATCAATTCCCTCAAAGTCCATCCTTGTTGCCACAGATGGCAAGATTTTATCTTTTTTCTTTTGATGGCTGAATAGTATGGAATTTTAATTTTTAATTGTGCCGAATACCCATAACAGAAAATTTACCATCTCAGCCAATTTTGAGTGTACAGTTCAGTGGTGTTAAAGTACATTTACGTTATTTTGCAACGAATCTCCAGAACTCTTTATGTCTTGCAAAACTGAAACTCTGCATCCAGTAAACATCTCCCTGTTCCCTCCTTGTTCTAGCTCCTGGCAACTACCATTCTACTTTCTGTCTCTTTGAATTTGACTACTCTGGGTACCTCATATAGGTAGAATCATACAGTTTTTGTCCTTTTGTGACTGGCTTATATCACTTAGCATAATGTCATCAAGGTTCATCCATCATGTAACATGTGTCACAATTTCCACTTTTTACGGCCAAATAATATTCCATTGAGTGTGCATACCACATTTTATTTATGCATTCTTCTGTCAGTGGACACTTGGGTTGCTTCCACCTTTTGGCTGTTGTGACTAATGCTGCTGTGAACACAGGTGTACAAATATCTGTTGGAGTCTCTGCTCTCAAATTCTTTTGGGTATATACCCAGAAGTGGAATTGCTGGATCATATGGTAATTCTGTTTCATTTTTTGAGGAACCACAGAACTGTTTTCCATAATGGCTACAGCATTTTATATTCTCATCAACAGTGTACAAAAGTTTCAATTTCTCTACATCCTTGCCAGCACTTATTATTATTACTATTTTTTAATTTTGATAGTAGCCATCTTAGTGGGTGTGAGGCGATTTAACTTTTTTTTTTAACATCTTTATTGGAGTATAATTGCTTAACAATGTTGTGTTCATTTCTGCTGTATAACAGAGTGAATCAGCTATATGTATACATATATCTAACTTAATCTTGTTGACCAAATTTAATAATACCCTTAGACTTAAAATGCAAATTAAAAAATTTAGCAGAGTTTGTATTCTTTGTATTTGCCTAAAATATCTAAATTTAATACATTTTATTATAATACATTATTTAATTATTTGGGTTACATCATATTTATTGGTATTACATATTTATTACATTATTTATGTTGTCTTTCTCAGGGGTAACATAGGAAGGCAGTAGCTATAATTTAACATCTTTAGTTGACAAGAATTTGAAATGGATGAAAGATAGTGGGAGATACGGTAGGTGAAGTGTGAGATTGTAAAGAATCATTATCCAGCTGAGGACTTTGGACTTGACACTGTAGATAGCGAGGAAGCCATTTTTAGCAACAGTGAGACCGAGGAGGGAGTGGATACTATAGAGGACTGATTTGAGAGAGATTTTAGGTAGTATTAAATAGTGACAGAATTATGTTGTATTAGATATGACAGTATAAAATTAAGGATAACACTTAGATTTAGGCCTTGGGCTGCTAGATGTGTAAGGGGTTAGTTATATGGACAAATCTGGGTTCAAATCACTTGACTCTGCAACTAATTAACTATGTAAGCTTGGGCATATGTTATAATTTCTATAAACATCAGTTTCCTTGATATAATATAAATATAGTAGTTAAGAATACCTAACATGGAGAACAGGAGGAACGGGAGGTGCAGGGGTTGTCTGGTCCAGGATTGAGAATTGATGGAACATGGGATTAATGAATTGGGGATGCTTTTAGGAGGGTTGTGGAAATCAGTGACCATGGGATCAGTCATGAGGGAGCAAAGGGAAGAAATGGATCCTGGGTGGCAGAGCACAAATAAATTGGGAAAATAGGAAGCAGTTAGTGATTCATCTGTCAACTTCAAATTCATATAGCTTTTACTGTTCATTTCTTTATTGTAAATAATATTCTTTGTAACTTAAGTTTATCCATTTGAGTAAGAGGAATGTACTGTCTTGATCATTGGGAGTACTGAGCAGAAAACAGCAGAGATTAGTTTGCTTGTTGTTAAGAAAATGTCATATTTACCTGAGGAAGCTTAAAAATCTGTTAGATTGGAGAAGAGGAGCTTCCTGCAGATCAGGAAGAAGTAGATTACAAGGAGTCTTCCAAGTCGCCATGAACTTTTTGGGATGGGGTTGAAGCTACGTTAGTGTATGACAGAGGTGGGAGTCATGCCTTGTTCCCCTGGTACTTGCATTATGAAGATGCCTACTACAGTTCAGTATTACTATTGCATTAAGAATCCCTCCAGGGCTTCCCTGGTGGCGCAGTGGTTGAGAGTCCGCCTGCCAATGCAGGGGACACGGGTTTGTGCCCTGGTTCTGGAAGATCCCACATGCCGCGGAGCGGCTGGGCCTGTGAGCCATGGCCGCTGGGCCTGTGATTCTGGAGCCTGTGCTCCGCAAAGGGAGAGGCCACAACAGTGAGAGGCTCGCGTACCGCAAAAAAAAAAAAAAAAAGAAGCCCTCCAGAAGTATTAGTCTAAAATATTGCTGATAGCAGCGCTGATTTTCTATGAGCCCTAAAAGGTTGAGGGTCTCTTTGGCCTCTCCCGTTGCAGAGCACAGGCTCCGGACGCGCAGGCCCAGCGGCCATGGCTCACGGGCCCTTCCCAGACCGGGGCACGAACCCGTGTCCCCTGCATCGGCAGGCGGACTCTCAACCACTGGCGCCACCAGGGAAGCCCAAGGGTCTCTTAAATGTGAAAAATACCTTGTGAATAGAAAAATATTCTTTATCAGTATTTCTGATACTAGTTCATTTTAATTATGAAACTAACAGTTTTGTGTTTTGTTTTTTTCAATAGGATGAAGAAAGTATTCCTATTATGTATAGGAATTTACCTGAATATAAGGAACTATTACAGTTTAAAAAGTTAAAAAAACAGAAACTTCAGCAAATGCAAGCTGAAAGTGGATTTGTGCAACATGTGGGCTTCAAGGTAAATTCTACTTAATTTTTCTATTCATTTAATTTTTGAAAGGGTGATAGGATATATTTAAGGTGGTTTTCGGAGCTTTAAGCTTCACGACTTTCAAGCACACAGATAAAAGTAAGTTTAGCTCTTGTCCTGTTCATTTATACAAAGTAGTGTGCCGCAGTTACTGGTGTCAAGAGATTTATGATTCAGTAGAGATAGAGAAGAAAAATATACAGGTATACTTTGAGGTAATTATATGAGATGAGAGGTTTTTCTAGCTATTCCCCCACCCCAAATTTACTGAGATATAACTGACAAATAAAAACTGTACATACTTAAGGTATACAAAAAATTTAAGATATAAAAAAATTCACCTCGCAGTTATCTTTTATTTTTTTTTGAGATAAGAACACTTAACATCTGCTCTCTCCGCAGATTTCAAGTATGCAATGCAGTATTATTAACTATAATTACCGTGTTGTACATTAGACCTCCAGAACTTATTCATCTTATAACTGAAAGTTTGTACCCTTTGACCAATGACGCCACGCCCACCACTACCTGCCCCCCCCACCCCCCCAGCCCCTGGCAACCCTCAGCAACCTCCATTCTAATTCTTTGCTTCTGTGAATTTAACTTTTTTGGATTCTACATTTAAGCGAGATCATATAGTATTTGTCCTTCTGTGTCTGATATATTTCACTTAGCGTAATGTCCTTAGGTTTCATCCATGTTGTCACAAATGGCAGGATTTCTTTCGGTTTTATGGCTGAATAATATTCCTGTGTGTGTGTGTGTGTGTGTGTGTGTGTGTGTGTGTGTGTGTATAGAGAGAACACACTTTCTTTGTCCATTCATCCATAGAGCTATTTCTTTTGTTGTTGCTGTTGTTCATGGATCAGAAATTTCTTTTCCCCTTTCAGATTCAGTTATCTCTGCTGTTTTTTGAGGGGCTAGTAGAAATACATTTATTCATGCCACAAAATTTTGAAATATCCATTTATGTTCCAGGCACTTTGCTAAGTGCTAGGGATTCAGCAGTAAATAAGATGGACTCACATCCTTCCCTATTCTGTTTTCATCTCATAAGTGATTTAGAGAAGTTAAATGAGTGAATTAGTTGAGTGTGACTAGCGTGCATACTGGAGAGTAGTGAGAGGCTATTTAGTTGCCTTGGAAATTTTGCTAAGGAGTTTAAACTCTTCTAAAATGTTGGAAAAACTTTGAAGGATTTTAAGCAGAGTAACATGAAATTTGCATTTTGGAAAGATCATTCTATTTTCTTAAACAATACAACCCTTAGGAAGGCAGTGGGTTTAGAGTGGATAACTCTTAATCTCTGACTACAGTATTGTTAAATTCTTTAAAGAATAATTTGTTCATGTATATTTTTTATGTAATTGAAAAAAAATTAAGTGAAGGGGGAAAAAGATCATTCTGGCATTAGTATGGAGAATGGATAGGAAGAAAGCAAGGCTGAGGGCAGGGAGACTAGTTGGAGATTCTCTTCATTAATTTAGACAAAAGATGAGAGTGTCCTGAACTTGACTGGTGGCTGTAGAAATAGAGAGATTGACAGGTTTGAGAACACCTTAGACATTAGAACTGGCTATACTTGGTGGGATTGGAGGAAGTAAAATTGAGACCATGAACTACAGATTTGCTGGTAGTGGTATACATAAAAATACTGATGTGTGCTGTGACTTAATAAATTTAAAACAAAATTCTTATACCTCTGATCCTCTGGAGTGGCTATTAGCCAGAATATATTAAATGATTTTCTTTTCTAGATCTTTCAGTGGTCCTGCTTCTCCATTTAGAGATTTTCCTAATTGACAGCTGTGTCTTTCCAGGAAGAAACTCTCTCCACTTCTCATAATTTTGTTGTAAGACCCAGCTGTGGCTTGTTTGCCAGTCTGTCAGCCACTCTAGTTGGCCTGATGATCAAAGAAACTAGAAATGAGATTTACTTTGATTTCCAAGATTGCGCAGAACACACCGAGGGCTACCACACTGCCACAACACTGAGAAAGAGCTAAATTTGCCTTTTCTTCATGGTGGGCATTGGTTATTAGGAGCCTTCAAGGCTTTGGAAAGTAACTCAGTAAGATGAAAGTTCAGAGAGGATTTTGTGTTCACTTGGGTTTATGTTAGCTGTGGTAGCCTGTTTTAAATAGTTCTGTAACATATTTGGATAGTTTTAACTATGGTATTAAGTCAGTGGTTCTCAATCCCAGTCATTGTACACTGGTCTGAGGTACCTTTCAAGTCAATAGCTACTAATAATCAAATGCCCAAGTTTGCAGATGATTTACTTAAGATTTTTAAAAATAAAGCATATTATGATGTTCCTCTCACCCGTCTGTATTGTAGCTAAATCTTGAATGGATAGAGTTTCAGCTAGTTTGCTAGAAATTGTGCCTAACTTATAACCATTTTTTGTGTTATCCCACTATCTGGTGCATGGGGAGAGAGGAGAGAATGTCTATGTGCACATTATGTGTTGCCCAGCAGGAAAAAAGAAAGCTTGAGAACAATATAGTGTAATACTTTTTCTCTCTGAATCTTTAATAGTGTGATAACTGTGGCATAGAACCTATCCAGGGTGTTCGGTGGCACTGCCAGGATTGTCCTCCAGAAATGTCTTTGGATTTCTGTGATTCTTGTTCAGACTGGTAAGTGTTATCTTTCATTGTAAGTCTTAAATTTTGACAAGAGCTTCTCAGACACTAGTGAGTTTGATTTCTAAACTGCTTAGAAAATCACTACATTTAATGGGTTGAACTTTGCTGTTCTAGACAATTAAATTTTCCTTAAGGACACCATATCTCAAGTAACTTTCCATTAGAGATTTTGAGAGATTAATGGATTTAAACAGGTAGAGCTGTGAGGAAGTTTGATAATATCTAGACCAAAATGCATCCAATGCCATGTAATGATGTGTTTGTGTGTGTGTGTGTGTGTGTGTGTGTGTGTTTCTTTTCAGCCTTCATGAAACAGATATTCACAAGGAAGATCACCAACTAGAACCTGTTTATAGGTCAGAGACATTCTTAGACAGAGACTACTGTGTGTCCCAGGGCACCAGTTATAATTACCTTGACCCAAACTACTTTCCAGCAAACAGATGACATGGAAGAGAACATCATATACTAGTCCTCTTCAACACATAGCAATGGTATCATTGTGAATTATGTGCACAGTTTGGAAAGATTCTCTACTTTCCCTGAAATGACACTCACAGCATGACAGCTTCCTGAGTGTTCTCGTCAACAGCTCTGCACCGTTGTGGCTCTAGATCACTGTTCAGCAGCTGAACATTCCTGGTGAGCAAAAGGGTTTCCCTGGTGAAATTCGCACCACCACCTTAAAGCCTTTTAGGTGGTGATCTTAAATGGGTGAGATGGAAATGAGAGCACATATTAAAGAGAGAGTAAATTCCAAAGGTTTCAAAGAACTTGGTCATAAATATGCTAATGAGAAGACAAAGTATTTATATTAAAACAGTTTAGTAGCTTTCAGTTTTGTGAAAATAGTTTCCAGCAGAGAAACTGACTTCCTTAGACAAAGTTTTAACCAATGATGGTGTTTGCTTCTAGGATATATACACTTTAAAAGAACTCACTGTCCCAGTGGTGGCCGCTGATGGCCTTTAGTAAATTGGAGCTGCTTAACCATATTGATGTCTAATTTCTTTTAACCACAATGAACTGTCCTTATTACCAACAGTGAAGCACTACAGGAGGCAACTGTGGCATTGCTTCCTTAACCAACTCATGGTGTGTGAATGTTATAAAATTGTCACTCAGATATATTTTTTAAATGTAATGTTATATAAGATGATCATGTGATGTGTACAAACTATGGTGAAAAGTGCCAGTGGTAGTAACCGTGTAAAGTCTCTAATTCACAACATTAATTCCTTTAAAATACACAGCCTTCTGCCTCTGTATTTGGAGTTGTCAGTGCAACTCATAGAAGAAAACTGCCTAATAGAAAAATCATATATATGATAATAATTTCCCTCTTTTGTAGTCTGCACAAGATCCATAAAAGATTGTATTTTTATTACTATTTAAACAAGTGATTAAATTTAGTCTGTGCAGTGAGCAAGAGTTCACATGCATTCTTTTATACTGCTGGATTTTGTTGTGCCTCATTTAAAACATTTTGTATGTTTCTTCTTATCTGTGTATACAGTATGTTCTTGAATAATGTTCATTTGTCAGAAGAACTGTGAGAAATAAACTATGTGGATACTGTCTGTTTATATTATAGAATGCTTGTTGTGACTTCCTTCGGTTAGATTTTGGATTTTATTTTTACTAGTATTAAAACCAAAACAATTTTTTTAAGGTTTTTTTTTTTTTTTCCTTTACCTATCTGTCCCTTAAAAAAGAGTAAGGACTGTATGATGGAAAAGAAGGTAAACTTGAGAAGCTCTGTAAAAGATGGTAATGTTTTCACTCAGTGTGTGTGCTGAAACACTAAACTAGGTTAACAAAAAAGAATATGTACCATGGTTAAAGAAAAAGACAATTATTAATGTCCAGATGTGAAAACTAAACTTAGGTTGAAAACTTTTAACCTAACTACCGTTCTTTCTGATGAAATAAGCCCCCCATGTGTTAAATAAGTGGTTTTTGAAAATCACTGTATTCCCTGGAAATTATTATCGACTACTGGAAAAGAAAATATAAATACTCTAAGACTGATTAAGTATACTGACGCAATTTTTAGAGTCTCCTGTTTTTTTCCAATTTTAAATCAAGGGCGCATTATTTACCAGTCCTCTTCAATACATTGCAGGGTACTGAAATCATACCCTGAATTTTTTTAATTGAGAAAAGTAATACAATTTTAACTATAGAAATATGAGAATTTTAAAGTAATATATTGATTAAAGAATACTGATGATTTTGATAAAATATATCACATCAGAAGAAAAGGAAATGGACTTGAGTTAGAGTTTTTGCTCTGGAATTATTAGTCGGAGCAAGAAGAGGGGAATCATTAACATTCTGGGCATTTGGCTGTTATACTTCAAGTGAATATGCCAGAGATCTACCTTCAACTTGTAGTAAAGTTGAGGTAGCACTTGATGGTAACTTCTGTAACTTCTGTGCTTGCATAGAAGTAATACCAGTCAGTTTTGAAGAACCATTCAGAGCCATTCAGAAATCCCATAAGGTATGAAGTATGCTTTGAAAGAGTGATACAATTGATATTTATATAAGCAGAACAGACAAAATAAATCCACTTAAATGTATTTTTTAAGGACAAAGATTTTTGAGAATTTGGAGTAACAAAATTTTCTGCTTGAGCAAAGATGTGTTTATTTTGCATTTTTCAGCTCCAAGCAAATAGTCCTCATGGCTTTAAAAGGGTAGTGGTAGTGGTAATGTGTTCTGTTGTTGTTTTAATGTGAGGACTACAGGAATGCACAGGGCTCTCATTTGCAAGTAGGCCTTCCATCTCCTACATAGAAGCATTGGTTGTAAAAGACAACATAGACCTACTTGTTAAAGCATCACTTATTTAGTAGTATTCAGTAGGTCAGTTGTATTTCCTGAAATATTCTGCTCAAGTTATTTGCGAAGAACTGAAGGAACTTTTAATGACACCTAAAACCGCTGCTTTAATGTTTTTAGGCAGAGGGGATTTTGGTTGGCGTGTGATGTGTGCTAAGAATAATAGCAAACACTGATAGAGTGCTTGTTATGTGCCAAGCAGGCATACGGTAACGAATTTAATCTTACAACCTTATGAGGCAGGTTCATTTTTATCCTGTTTTCATATGAGGAAATCTAGCCAGAGAGGTTAAGTAACTTGCCCAAGGTCATATAGTTAGTAAAGTGGTGATGCTTAGATTTTAACCCAGACAGATTGCTTCCGAGTCAGCGTCTGAGCAAGAATATTCCCTTTGTGTCAGGGGTCTCAGAGATGGTGGAGGTGGAGGTGTGCAGGAGTTGCTTTTCTGTCTTTTCTTCTGGTGCGGTATGCACCCTAGAGTACAAACGTAAGCACACGTCCAGCTTTATAGCTCAGAATAGAGCAGCATATCTGTGGATGGGGAAACCCATCGGTCTGTGAAATCGTCTGCCCCATGACGAATTAGGAAAACACATAATTTACATATTCTAATTTGACAGCAAACATGTGGTCATGAGGTTTTAGGCAAAGCTGGGACTGAAGACTTGGGTCTTCTGCCTCAGGTACGATTTGTTTTCATGCATGTTTGGTGCCTCTCACTTAACCTAATAGTATGCTGTGTCCATTCTTCTCTCCTTTTCTCTTTTGTTTAAATTAAATTGCAGAACACAACAATTTACTGAGGTATGAGGAACATTTTTTTTTTTAATTAAAAAAATAATATATGACATGTATTAAGGATACTTTGCACATTTCTATGTTAGTTATAAACATGAGTGGCATGCTATATAAACTACTTACTGTGGATAACAAAGTTTGAAGGGCATTATTCTAGGTACACTGGGTTGATTGAAAGCCTCCAGGTAACAAGTAGGTTTTTACCCAAGATTATGTCCTATTTAGGTTCTAAAGATTTGTTTTTATTTCACATCTTGAAGAAAAATGGGCTTCTGTTTATATGATCTCAGAAAAAAAAACAAAAAAACAAAAACCTTTTCCCCTACAGTTCAAGTAGCTGATTAAATGGATTTTTGAGCATGGTGTCACATTTAGTTCCATGAGGACAGAGACCATCCGTGTCTATATTTATCCCTAGGGCCTGGCTCTTAGTAGATTCTCAATAAATATTTATTGGTAGTAGGACCAATGTTTTGGTTACATTTTTCTCTAGGAAGTTAGAGAAACCACCTGTGTCTGAGTGTGTCTGTGAGTGCATCTGTGGGACCCTTAGAGGGTTTGCCTCAGGAGATCTCCTTTACAGGGCTCTGGGAGGAATAAAGGATCATTACATCCTATTTTATCTGGAGGATGTGGTTCAAACCTGGGTGGCTGAGATTTTGGTTCTCTCTGGGACCCCGTTTTCTGCCATGTTTTTAGAGTGATATAATGTTAACTAGCATGGAAATTCTGGGTCCTAGTCTCAGTTGTGGAAGTGAGACCCTCAACAAACATTGACAAAGCACTGCCTCTTATTGAGCACTAGGAACTAGTAAATGATTTACATGTATTGTTAACCTGTTTAATCAGCACAACACCTCTATGAGGTTGCTTACTATTTTGACCTCCGTGGTACAGATGAGAAAACTAAGGTTCAGAGGATTTAAATGTTAGTTCTCCATAATGGCTGCTATGTGTGAGACTGAGGATACAGTGCCTTGCCCTTCTGAAGCTTATATTCTAATGCCGAAGACCTGCGGTAAACAAGTAAACACAAAATACTATGTAATTTTATGCAGACACAAATGCTGTGAAGAAAAATAATGGTTGAAAAAAAAATTATGGACGAATCGGGACCAGCCTGCCATTTAGAGGGAATAATCAAAGAACACCTCAACAACAAGGGTAAATTTGAACAGAGACCTAAATGGAGTGAGGGAGTTAGCCTTGTGGATAATCTGGAGGAAGAGGCAGAAGGATAGCAAGGGCAAGGGCCCTGATCCAGTAGAGAGCTTAGCTTGTTCAGGCAACGTTAAGAGGGCCAGTGTAGCTTGAATCAAATGCGTAAGAGGAGAGTGGTAGTTGTTGAGGTGAGAGAGGGCAGAGGGCCAGATCAGGTGAGGCCTTGATTGTAGATCATTGTAAAGGAGTTTGGACTGTGTTCTGACGTCTTCTACATACAGACAAGGTCTTCTTCTAGGGGCAGAGACCTCTAAGGTCCTTTCCTGCTTTAGAGACTTCAGTGATGTCATATCAAGCCATTCAAGTCAGTCGACCTGTTTTAATAGTTCTGTAGAAGACTTGCTTTGCACCTCTGGATACTCTTCCAGGCAAAGCCATTTACCCCTGCTGATCTTTTTCAAGAGGGTGGCCAACTGCAGCCATAAAAGCCATGGCTGGGCTTGTCTGCTGCCCTGCTGTCTATCAAAGCTGTGGTGGGCATGAGCTGTTGACCAATATGTGGTATGTGTTTAAAGAATGTTAATTCCTACAAAGAGTCACTTTGTGTTTTCTGGCACAACTGATCATTTTCATCCTGTAACTCTCTTTTTCTAATTTGCTCAAATACTCCTTGTCCTCCCCTGTAGAGAGTGTTACAACTCGGGGTAGTAATGAAGTATTTGACAACCGTGTGAGTTGTAGGAACATATGCCCCTTTTTGTTAATAGAGGCGTAATTGTAACCAAAGAAATTTAATTTCTTCTTTAGCAAACACTGACATTTCTGTTTAAGAATGACTGCTAGAGTAAAAGGAAATACCATGTATCATGAATTACACTGGAAGTTCTTTCTGTAATAGCTCAAAACTGGCCTATGGCCAAAATTAAAACCATATGAGCATATCATAAATCTCAACTCTTACTGTGTTTGCTTCTAATTCTGTTTGGAATAAGGCTTCAAATGCTTTCCAGAATGATGTGAGTTACAAATAAATAGAAAAAAGAGTTATCCTGTGTTCCATTTACTTTATTTATACATATCCATTTCAAGAAAAAAAAAAAGATTTTAAAAATACAGTTCTGTCCCAGAAATGGATCCTTATCTGCACAACCATTGAAGAAAAAAAATCATGCAAACGGAAACTATGGTCTTTTCTAGTGACTGAATGGAAGATGCATTTATTCCAGTAGAATATATAAGAAACTCTTATTTGGCAACTGATAGCACAAAAGAGAAACCAGCTCACCAGTTTGATATGAGGAAACACAATTTTACATACGGATAAAAGGTTTGCAAACCCCTGGAAAAGGCCTGTATGGAACAAATACAGCATTGGGATCTGTTAAACATGGTGTACTGACATGCGCTTTCCACCCACGTCAGTTTTGTTACTATATTTCTTACTTGCTTGGTAACTAAATAGATAATCGTTTAAAACCAAAGCCATAAGTTGACATTAGTCCAGTGAATGTGATAACAAACCACCGCATGCTTTTAAATTCTGTGTGGTCATTGGTTTTAACGTATAATTCCCCAAATGCACCACCAGGTTTAGAAGAGACTAGGTTATTAGATAATTTATCCAATTTGTTCACTTAGCCAATACAACACTATTCCAAGTAGCCAGTATCATAGAAATGAATAGAGAAATGTTACCGGTGACTAGTCTAGATTTGGTATCTTGGAAAAGCTATACAATTTCACATATAAAAAAGCTCTTGGGCTTCCCTGGTGGCGCAGTGCTTGAGAGTCCGCCTGCCGATGCAGGAGACGCGGGTTCGTGCCCCGTTTCGGGAGGATCCCACATGCCGCGGAGCGGCTGGGCCCGTGGGCCATGGCCGCTGAGCCTGCGCGTCCGGAGCCTGTGCTCCGCAAATGGGAGAGGCCACAACAGTGAGAGGCCCGCATAACGCAAGGAAAAAAAAAAAAAAAAAAAAAGCTCTTATCACATTTTTTCAAATTTAATCAAATTTCTTATGAACAATTTGTGTTGTCTCATCAACCCAATCTCTTCAGCTCTGAGCTGGATGAGACTTGAGGAGACGTCCAGAGGAAGGGGCCCAGGCCTGCCCCCCATCTTAAGGGCCTTAATCAGGTAACAAGAGATAGATCTTCAGAAGAGGAAGGAAGATGTGATGGGGCATTAGGGTTGCTAACTCCTCCCTATCTGCAGAGAGTAGAACCGAATGATCAGACTAGTAAGTCCTGAAGGCACAACTGACACAGATGGGCACTGCACTGCTGTTCATGTACTAATTTAGCTCAGAGGTGATAGAAAAGGGTGCTGCTGTGAGTGCAGACAGCTGTCTGACTTAGGAAGAAAAAGTTGGATAATACCAAATACACCATGCATGATTTCCAGACACCTCTCAGGTCAAGCTGGGAAGCAAACAGCAATGTCAGGATTTGGGGGCAGGGGGCATACAAAAGGTTTAAATGGAAACATACAGTGTTAAGGGATGAACTTTTAATAGTTTTCTCTGTCTCCACTCTCCTTAACATACATGCATTTTTGCCTTCAGAAAATAGAGTCAATAGCTGTGCAGAGTTGAAGAAAAACTTCCTCTGGTGTCCCCTCTGCATTTATCTATGTTAAAAAGGAAAGAAAGAGAAAGTTAGTCTTAAGAAATGTTTGTAAATAAGGCCACTTTTAGTAATAAAAAAGATTACCTGCTTATAAGTTGCTGTGCAAAATTTTAAAACACAGGACTCCAAAATCACAGAGAAAAGAGTAGTTGTTTAAAAACTAGGTGCCTAATTAAAAAAACAAGACACGACTACACACCTATTAGAATGGGCAAAATCTAAAACACGGCATCAAATACTGGTGAGGATGTGAAGCAACAGGAACTCTCATGCTTTGCTGATGGGAATGCAGAAGGGTACAGTCACTTGGGCAAAGAGTTTGGCAGTTTCTTACAAATTAAACATTCTTAGCATATGATCCAGCAGCCTGTGCTCTGGTACTTACCCAAAGGAGTAGAAAACGTATGTCCACACTAAATCCTGCACACATGTTTATAGGAGCTTTATTCATGATTGCCAAAACTTGGAAGCAACCTAGATGTCCTTAGGTGAGTGGATAAATAAACTGTGGTACATCCAAACAATGGGATATTATTTAGTGCTCAAAAGAAATGAGCTCTCAAGCCATGAAAAGACTTGGAGGAAACTTAAATGCATATTACTAAATGAAAGAAGCCAATCTCAAAAGGCTGCACACAATATGACGTAATGGAAAAATGGCAAAACTGTGGAGACAGTAGAAAAGATCGAGAGCTGGGGGGAGAGAGGAATGAGTAGGTGGAACGCAGGATTTTTATGGTAGTGAAACTATACTGTGTGATATTATAATGGTGGATACATGTCACTATACATTTGTCAAAACCCATAGAACGTGCAACGCCAAGAGTGAACCCTGATATAAACTATGGACTTTGAGTGGTAATGATGTGTTGATGTAGGTTCATCAGTTATAATGAATGTGCTACTCCTGTGTGGGATATTTTTGTTCTGGGGGGTTTTTTTTGGCCGCACCGTGCGGCTTACAGGATCTCTGTTCCCCGACCAGGGATTGAACCCAGGCCCCCTGCAGTGAAAGCTTGGAATCCTAACCGCTAGGCCACTGGGGAACTCCATGTGGGCTGTTGATAGTGGGAGAGGTTGAGTGTGTTTTGGGACATGGGGAATATGAGAACTCTATTTTGTGCTCAATTTTGCTGTGAACCTACAGCCCGTCTAACAACAACAGCAAGAGCTAGGTGCTTATTGAGGTAGATAAAGTACTGTTAAAGGTCACGGAAAGGCTTTGAGTTAGTTAAAATGAGACTTCTGAGTGTTCTGGAGTGTTTGGAGCAGGGTAGGAATAGGGCAGAGGTTGGGGCATGAGAAGGATGGGTGTGGAAAAGAAAGCAAAAGTTGAGACCTCAACTTGCAGGTGTGCTAAGTGCTAAGGGCAGAGCCCTCTTGGAGACTGTTGATATGCCAGGGCAAGGACCCAACAACAGAGGAAGTAGGAGGGAGCTGATTTCCCGGGCATGAAGGCACTAATACCCCCTCCTCTCAAAATTCCCTAACATCGTGCCAACCACTGAGATTTGTCCCACCACACATGTCGCATCCATAGAAAGTAGAGGCCTGGTGATGCAAATGAGACTCATGGAGGGGGTGGGGTTGTGAGCTTGCTAAAATGCAGCTTTTTCATACTTCATCTCCAGAGGTTCTCATTTGGTGAGTTTCGGCTGGGCCTTCTAATCCGCGAATTTAATCAAGTTCTACAGATGATTTTGATGTGGGTCATCTCAGACCACACTTTGAGAAACTCTAGATGATTGCTTCAGTTCCTGTCTACCTTCTTTGTGCAAACGAGTTTTGATTTCACAACCCCTGAGATTCCAGAGGTAGAATGAATGCTCAAAAGGGGAAAAAAAAAAAAGTACACATTTAGGGACTTCCCTGGTGGTCCAGTGGGTAAGACTCCACGCTCCCAATGCAAGGGGGCCCGGGTTCAATCCCAGGTCAGGGAACTAGATCCCACATGCCACAGCTAAGAGTTTGCATGCCACAACAAAGATCCTGTGTGCCACAACTAAGACCCGGCACAGCCAGATAAAAAAAAAAGTACACGTTTAAATATCCTAGAAAATAGATAATAACGATGTTTGTACAAGCATTGTTTGTAGTAGTCCCAAACCGGAAAAAGTGCAAATGTCCATCAGCAGTAGATGGATAAATAAATTGTGGCACAGTCATATAATGGAATACTATAGTAATGGAAAAAACAAACAACTACAGCTACATCCAGCAACATGGATTAATCTCACAAGGTTGAGGGAAAGAAACAAGTTGAAAAACTATGCATTCAGTACGATTCAATTTATATGAAGTTCAAAAATGACCAAAGCCAAATTATATCGATTAGGGATCCATACACAGATGATAAAACCACAGTGAACCAGGGAAATAATTATCATAAAAGTCAGGATGGTGGTTACTTCCTGGGGAGAAGAAAGGAGATTTGCTTGGGAGGGAGAGACATGTGGCAGAACTTCTGTGACTGCTGTTTCTTGACCTGCATGGTGATTACACGGTGTTCATTTTATAATTCTTCAAATTTTACATATAACTTTTACGCATTCCTGTATGTATGCTGTATCTCACAACAAGGAAAAAATAAAACCTAAAAACATTTTTTCAGCTTCTACCCCTCTTCCCCATAAACATATCATACTTGATCCTTACAGGAGGGTTAAAGAGCAACCCGCAGTTGGTTTGTCTCCCTGGCTGGCGGCTCTCCATCTGGGGGGCAGGGACTTTGCTGTTTTCTGTCCCTCATAGCATCTTGCTTGTTGCTTTACCTCTTCTTCCTTTCCCTTTCAACCAACAAACATCTTCTGGGTGCCAACAATATATTACGTGCTGGAGAAACCACGGTGAAATGGACATAATGGTCCTGCTCTCGAGCTCACAGCTCAAGGGTAGAGACAAACAACAGGAATTCACGCTGTTGTCAGGTAAGCACAGGAGCTCTGGATAAAGGGATACTTTACACCATCTTGGGAGGGCAGGAAGCTTCCTGAGGAAAGTTGTCGTCGTCATCATCATTAAAAATAATACACTTTACTACTAATGAAGCATAAGTGCTATTTTTTTTCACTTCCACCCTTACTTTACTTTCTCCCTTCCTTTTCTCCCCTCCCTCCTGCCCTCTCTTAATCCCGTCCATCCCTCCATCCCTGCTTTGCTCACTCCCTCACTCCCTACTGGGCTTCCTCCATCTATCACACATCCCTTTTCTGCTCCTCTCTCATTCCCTCTCCTCTCACTTGCTGCCTTCTTCCACCCCCTGCTCCATCCTCCCCTCCTCCCTAGCACAAGTGCTTTTAAACAAACAGGTAATTCTAACAATGATCTTAGGCGACAGGTATTGTTATCCCCATTTCACAGATGATGAAACTCAGGTCCTGAAAGACGAATTAAATTTCCCAAGGTCATACAGCTAAGCAAGTGTCAGACATCTGGTTCAAACCCAGGTCTCTGACTCCAAAGTCCTTGTACTTGTTGACTACATCCTTGTATATTACATCCACCAGTTCAAAATAGCTGGATGGTTGAACTTAGTGGGAGTAGCAAGGAGTGAAGCTGGAATAATAAAAAGAGGTTGACTATAAAGAGGCTAATAGACTGTTATATAAGAATAATGGGGAGTCGGGTAATGGTTTTTAAGGAATAGGTTGACATAATCAAACAGAAACATTTGTTTCCTCAGAGATTGGCTCTAGATAGGTATCTAGAAAGTATCCTCTAGATATCCAGTGATCCCACTCCTGGGCATATATTTGGAGAAAACTATAATTCGAAAAGATATGTGCACCCCAATGTTCACAGCAGCATTATTTACAATAGTCAAGACATGGAAGCAACCTAACAGATGAACCTGATGCAGATGAACAGAAGCAACCTGACAGATGAATGGATAAAGAAGATGTGGTACATATATACAATGGAATATTACTCAACCATTAAAGAAGAGTGAAATAATGCCATTTGCAGCAACATGGATGGACCTAGAGATTATCATACTAAGTGAAGTAAGTCAGAAAGAGAAAGACAAATATCATGATATCGCTTATATGTGGAATCTAAAAAAAAATGATGCAAATGAACTTATTTACAAAACAGAAATAGACTCATAGACATAGAAAATAAATGTATGGCTACCAAAGGGGAAAGGCATGGGGGGGGCGTCAATTAGGAGTTTGGGATTAAAATATACACACTACCTTATGTAAAGTAGATAACCAAGGACTTCACTGCTGGTCCAGTGGTTAAGAATCCATCTTGCAATGCAGGGGACCCCGGTTCGATCCCTGGTCGGGGAACTAAGATCCCACATGCCTTGGGACAACTAAGCCCTCATGCTGCAACTACTGAGCCCAGGTGTCACAACTAGAGAGAAGCCCACGCACCACAATGAAGAGCCCGCGTGCTGCAACGAAAGATCCTGTGTGCCGCAACTAAGACAGAAAGCAGCCAATAAATAAATAAATATTTTTTAAAAATTAAATAAAATAGATAACCAACAAGGACCTACTGTATAGCACAGGGAACTATACTCAATATCTTGTAATAACCTATAATGGAAAAGAATCTAAAAAATGAATACAAATATATAACAATCACTTTGCTGTACACCTGAAACTAACACATCGTAAATCAACTGTATTTCAATTAAAAAAAAAAAGTACCCTCATTTTCCCATTCCTTCTTCCCTTTTCTCACAGAAACAGGCTATTGTAGGAGCAGAAACACACTTTTGGAGCCCATTTTCTGACCCACTATCTGGACTTTATAGAAAGATATGGATTCTCTCTTGTAAAAGCTGGGCAACTTGGTTTCAGAAACGAGGGCTAATGAGCGCAAGCATCTGAAGGGCGACACTTGATACTTTCTGACGTCTGAGACTGAGAGGCAGAAAGCTTTGCAGCGGGTTCTTGTCAATCAGGCCAAGGCTGATGTTTGGGGGAAGCTGCAAGCTGGGCTGAAGGAGTGAGTCATGCCCCGGAGCTTTAGCTGGGCCATCTCCCGCTTCTATTTCCATCCAAAACCTCCCTCTTCATTTTGCTTTGTGGCTTAAATCCAGGCCTTTATTTATTTAATTAAATAAAAGAAAGCTGCTCATTGCCATCCAGAGTCACATGCTGTGGTGTGTGCCTCTGTGGAGCCCAAGGACGTGAGGAGATTTCAAGACAGAATCAAATAATCAGACTTTCTAGATGCAAAAAGCAGCCTTTGACTTGGGTGAGTGGGAAATATATGAAGTTAATCTGAGACCCTCATTAGGCCCAAGAAGCAGAATTCTGAGAACAAAAATTGAGAGGCAATGAGATAACATCTTTTTTCTTATAGAAGCTCTGTGTGTGTGTGTGGAGGGGGGGAAGGTATAGACTGGATTTTTATGGAGCAAAAGAGCCCAACTGAACTGAGTGGGATCAAAGCCCTCTGTCTACTCTCCAGATTTCTCCTTCAGTTCTTCAGAGATGACCTGATCATTTCCTGAATGTCATCTAATTCCCACATGGGGAATGTTTTAAGAGAACAACAAGTGGCTTTTATATTTTCATATATAACTGTGGAACTCATAGGAAATGGAAAAGAACCAACTTCCTAAGTGCTTTCTAAGCTATAGGAACTATTCTCGGTGCTTACAACTTGAGCAAATTTAAATGAGCTCACAAGGTGCTAGTGTTTAGTCCTTGATGAACAGATAAGAATCCTGTGTAATTAGCATACTAATTGCACAGTGTGAAGAGAACTTCCTCAGCAATTGTGCAAACTCGAAAATAAGGTGTCCTCCCACATACGGTAAGTTTTCACCCCGTAATCAATGTGATAATATTAATTTACAGCAACCCTCTTTTCCCATGAAGAGTAAAAGTAAGTTTCATGATCTTTTCCCAAAGGATCTCCAATTCTGAATCAGCAGAGTCAGAATGTATGAGGTTTTAATATATTTAATTTAATTGAAAACCAGGTGAGTGGATTTGCTTCTGACTTGAAGAATTTATCACTTTTGGTCTGAGACTTGATATAAAATCCTGCAGTAAGTGATACCCTGATCAATATACAAAAGATTTTTTTAAATAAAAAAACTAAAGGCAAGTGAACAGGAAATATGATTAAATTTTTGAGGTTTCACCTGACTTCAGGAAGGAAAAGTAGAGCAGTCAGAGATAGTATTTCTGCCCAGCCATCAGCAGAACAGATTGCAAATTAGGAAAGTAGTTACACCACCTTGGGAATTGCACGTTTTGTTTACTCTTTAGTTCTATGAATTTCTGAACCGTAAAACAGTTGGCTGGGGCATATACCCTGAGGAAACCATAATTCAAAAAGAGTCATGTTGGGCTTCCCTGGCGGCTTAGTGGTTGAGAGTCCACCTGCCGATGCAGGGGACACGGGTTCGTGCCCCGGTCTGGGAAGATCCCACATGCCGCGGAGCGGCTGGGCCCGGGAGCCATGGCCGCTGAGCCTTCCCGTCTGGAGCCTGTGCTCCGTAACGGGAGAGGCCACAACAGTGAGAGGCCCGCGTACCGCAAAAAAAAAAAAAAAAAGAGTCATGTACCACAATGTTCATTGCAGCTCTATTTACAATAGCCCGGAGATGGAAACAACCTAAGTGTCCATCATCGGATGCATGGATAAAGAAGATGTGGCACATATATACAATGGAATATTACTCAGCCATAAAAAGAAACGAAATTGAGTTATTTGTAGTGAGGTGGATGGACCTAGAGACTGTCATACAGAGTGAAGTAAGTCAGAAAGAGAAAAACAAATACTGTATGCTAACACATATATATGGAATCTGAAAAAAAAAAAAAAAGGTTCCGAAGAACCTAGGGGCAGAACAGGAATAAAGACGCAGACGTAGAGAATGGACTTGAGGACACGGGGAGGGGGAAGGATAAGCTGGGACTAAGTGAGAGAGTGGCATGGACATATATACTTTACCAAATGTAAAATAGCTAGTGGGAAGCAGCCACATAGCACAGGGAGATCAGCTCGGTGCTTTGTGACCACCTAGAGGGGTGGGATAGGGAGGGTGGGAGGGAGGGAGACGCAAGAGGGAAGAGATATGGGAGGGAACGTATGTATATGTATAGCTGATTCACTTTGTTATAAAGCAGAAACTAACACACCATTGTGAAGCAATTATACTCCAGTAAGGATGTTAAAAAAAAAAAAAAAACAGTTGGCTGGTTCAAACACTGCCCAGATGGAGTGTTTTTCCTGAATTTTCCCATACTGTTCAAAACATTGCTTGAGTTTCATTGGCGCCATGGGGCTCCTGGGAAAAAGCCAAGCTGCTATTGAGTGTTTTATGATGATTGTGTGGGTATTGGCCACCTTTTTCCTCTTCTAACCTGGTCCTCTGTTCAACCAGACAGAGCTCCACACCACAGGGATCCCTCACAGCCAGAGGAGAGCATGGTGCCCAGCCACGGCCAAGCTCTTCACATGCAGCACTTGTGCACGTCTCTGGACAATCATTAGATGCACTTTTCCAAAGTCGGGGTCATGGAAAAGGCTGCCCCTGGGGAGTGGTCCATTTCAGAGATCTGGTCAGGCCACACATTCCTCCTCACTCTTAAGGCCTTAGAAAGAAGGAGGACTACGTACACCTTTACTTTAGAGAGCTTTAAGGACAAGCTTTAGCAAAAATACAAGGATGATTCATAATCTGCACATTAATGATGGTTCTATACACAGGACTTCCCAAAGTACCAGCAGTTTGTCCATTTAAAATGTTACCTGCTACTCCCTTTCCTTCTTTCTCTTCCTCTCAATTCTGTCTGTAGTTTAAATTTGAGTAACAGATCTTTTCAGAGACATGAAAAAAACAAAAAAACAAAAAACTGTCCTTTCTTAACGTGACTTTTCTAAAACAGATCTGATCAGCCCTGTCCCTGCTTGAAATTAGTGGTTCCCTTCATTACTTGCAGTACTTAGTTCAAACTTTCTAGAAGAGGCTAGAACTATCCAGGATACAGTAAACACTAGCCACAGGTAGCTACTGAACACTTGAAATGTGGCTAGTATAAATGAGGAATTAAGTTTTTGATATTCTATAATTAAAGTGAATCTAACTTTTAAAACTAATATTTGACTCAATTATTGGAACATTAAAAAATATATTTGGGGCTCCCCTGGTGGCGCAGTGGTTGAGAGTCCGCCTGCCGATGCAGGGTACATGGGTTCGTGCCCCGGTCCAGGAGAATCCCACATGCCGCAGAGCGGCTGGGCCCGTGAGCCATGGCCGCTGAGCCTGTGCGTCTGGAGCCTGTGCTCTGCAACGGGAGAGGCCACAACAGTGAGAGGCCCGCATACCGCAAAAAAAAAAAAAAATATATATATATATATATATTTGAATAAGTTGGGTATGTGAAATCTACCTTTTCAACTGGAAATTTTATGAGATACAAATACCCTTCTAGTATTTCTGATGAAAATTTAGAATCTGAGTTGAGATTTTGAAGACATAGATTGAAAACAGAATATAAAACCATCTCATTAATGATTTTTATATTGATTACGTGTTAAAATGATAACAGGCTATATTAGGTTAAATAAAATATATTGTTAAATTAATCTCACTTGTTTCTTTTTACCTTTTTTTGGTTAATGCGACTGCTAGGAAATTGTAAATTACCTATTTGGCCCAGATTATATCTCTGTTGGACAATGCTGATCTAGAATATTTATTGTATGAAGGAGGAATGAAGCCTCTACTTTGCTTTTTAGTCAAGTCTTCCCCCCACTTTAATCCATCTGTGCACACTACGTCCTGTGCTAGCACTCCTGGTCTCCTTCTCATGTCAGAGCCTTGGTCTGCTCCCTTCCATCTGGCTCGAACTTCTGCTCATCCTTTAGGACCCAGCTCAAATGTCTGCTTCTTTCTGAAGCTGTTACCTACCTTTCCAGACCCAAGCTTTTTTGCTCCAAAAGTCCTGGAACATTCTGTAAATCCTATTACTATTGATACATTTACAACCTTGCTGTGGGTGCAGAGTTTCATCTGTCTCTTTTCCTCTCTGAATACCCAGCACTAACCACCCAGCATTTGGACATTGGAGATGCCCCATAAATGTCTGCGGACTATATCAAGGACCTTAGAAGAAACAGCACCAGTTCTCTGCTGGTAGGATCCGTGGCAGTGACTACTGCAGAGGTTCTGAGTTAGGATGGAGCCCAATGAAGGGACTGCCGTGAGCTGGGTAAAAGCCAAACCTAAACCCGCCATGTGATGAGAGCAACCACAGAGGAAGACAATCAGGAATGTGTATAGAAGAGAGCAAAAGTCTGGCGTTCTCTTCTGCCTGCTGTCCTGGGAGGAGACAAGGCTGCAGTGAGCACAACTCAGTTCACCAGGACCACAGGGGTGCAGAGAATACTGTGCCGAATCAAAAGCTTTTTGTGGGAATCTAGTGAAGGCCTGACAATCAGAAAGGGAGCGGGGTGGAGAGAAGAGTATTTCAAACAGACTCATAAGGAATGGGTTTCTTTTTTTTTTTTTTTTTTTTTTTTTTTTTTTTTTTTTTTTTTCTCACTGTTGTGGCCTCTCCCGTTGCGGAGCGCAGGCTCCGGAC
>NW_006786333.1:1266895-1272786 GCF_000442215.2 Lipotes vexillifer
GCGTTATGCGGGCCTCTCACTGTTGTGGCCTCTCCCATTTGCGGAGCACAGGCTCCGGACGCGCAGGCTCAGCGGCCATGGCTCACGGGCCCAGCCGCTCCGCGGCACGTGGGATCTTCCCGAAACGGGGCACGAACCCACGTCTCCTGCATCGGCAGGCGGACTCTCAAGCACTGCGCCACCAGGGAAGCCCAGGAATGGGTTTCTTAAGTCTCTCAGAGACAGATGGAAGATTTATGCATTTGTCAAGCGGGAGGACAGAACCTCAGGGCTCCTCTAGATCACTCTCTCCTTCATGTACCTTCCTTTCTCCTGGGCCAGCGGGCAGGAGGGAGAGTTTTCTCCAAATCCAGGTTGCTAGTAGCACTCAACCAGGGCAGGTCCAGATTGAATTAAGGAAAGCTTCAGACTCAGAACTGAGAAGTAAACTCAGCTGAGGTGGGGCATTGATCAAAGAGGCCAGGCATCCAGGGAATCCCAAAATTTTTCTACATGTTGAAGAACTCTTCTCAGGGTAACAAGGAGAGAAAGGGAAGTGAAAATTAATGGGTAAAAAAACCCCTCTGCTTAGGCCCTGAATAGACATTTTTCCAAAAAAGACATACAGTTGGCCAACAGACACATGAAAAGATGCTCAATGTCACTGATCATCAGGGAAATGTAAATCAAAACCACAGCGAGATATCACCTCACACCTGTCAGAATGGCTATCATCAAAAAGACCACAAATAACAAGTGTTGACGAGGGTGTGGAGAAAAGGGAACCCTTGTGCACTGTTGGTGGGAATGTAAATCGCTGCACACACTGTGGAAAACAATATGGATGTTCCTCAAAAAATTAAAAACGGAACTACCGCATAATCCAACAATTCCACTTCTGGGTATTTACCCGAAGAAAACAAAAACACTAATTTGAAAACATATATGCATCATTATTCATGATAGCCAAGATACGGAAGCAACCTTAACGTCCACCAGTAGATGAATGGATAAAGAAGATGTGGTACATAAACAATGGAATACTACTCAGCCATAAAAAGAATGAACTCTTGCCATCTGCGACAACATAGATTGATCTAGAGGATATTATGCTAAGTGAAATAGTCAAGACAGAGAAAGACAAATACCGCATGATCTCATTTATATGTGGGATCTAAGAGACAAAACAAACAAACAAAACAAAATAAAAACAGACTCATAGACACAGAGAGAAAATGGGTGGTTGTCAGAAGGGAGGGGAAGGGGGTTTCGGGTGGTTGGCCCAAATTGGTGAAGGAGATTAAGAGGTACACACTTCCAGTTATAAAATAGATAAGTCATGGGGATGTGACATACAGCCTAAGGAATATGGTCAACAATACTGTAGTAACTTGGTAAGGGGACAGATGGTTACTAGATTCATTATGGTGATCATTTTGTAATGTATTTGAATTTCAAATCACTATGTTGTACACCTGAAACTAACGTTATATTGTGGCTACTAGAAAATTTAAAATTACACATATGGCTCACATTTAACTTCCATTGGATGGCACCGGGGTAGAAGGAAGAGAGTTATGTGTTCTTGAGAAAAACAAGGAACAGCAGTACATAAAAAATACAGCAAACGTTCCTGAGTTAAAAAAAACTGTCATGCCATTGAAAATCAGTGAAAAGCAGACATATATCTGGACTCCAGTTTTAAATTACATGGAAAAACATTAAAATTTTTTCTTTAAAGATACTAGTTGAAAAAAGTTTACTTCCAAATTAGTTTTTGCCTTTCTTCCAGCACACTAAATGCTTCAAAACAATGGGGCAGGGGCTTCCCTGGTGGCGCGGTGGTTGAGGGTCCGCCTGCCGATGCGGGGGACGTGGGTTCGTGCCCCGGTCCGGGAGGATCCCACGTGCCGCGGAGCGGCTGGGCCCGTGAGCCATGGCCGCTGGGCCTGCGCGTCCGGAGCCTGTGCTCCGCGACGGGAGGGGCCGCGGCGGTGAGAGGCCCGCGTACCGCAAAAAAAAAAAAAAAAAAAAAAAAAACAATGGGGCAACGTTTACTGACTTGCCACAGAGAAATACTGTGACCTAAATTTTACATACAGTGGAACGGTTATTTGTATAACAAACCACCACAGTGACATTCTCAGGTATTCGTGGAGAGATTGAACTAAAAATTAGGTCAAGAGTTATTTTAGCCAAATGAAAGAAGAATTTGAGTACAGAGAATTCAAGGTATAAAAGTAATCTGAGTTTTTCCTTGCCTTGTGCTAGACTCCTATCTTAGGAATGCACTTGGCTAAGGGCTATCAAGTGGATTTTGCATCCAAGGGGTAAAATTTGATTCGATGCTGCCTTCCGCTTCCACTCCTTTCGTGGAAGTTGCAGCAACTACCTTTCTCATTCTTGATCCCTCAGTTCACAGGAAGTCTCCTGCCAGGTTGGATGACTACCCAGAACAGTAAGTGGGTACAGCTGTATTTTGGGACTTACTAAAAATGGCTAAGCTATTTATGAAGTTGGGACACTGCTGCAGAAGAACTGTTGAATGAATAACTTATTTTCTCCTTCACAAAAGCCAAGTTGCCAAGGAACTGGATTTTCTGCATCTGTTGAATGCATGTTTAATGAGTCATTGGCCTCTCTTTTTATGTTTTAAATTGATTAAGACTAATAAATAACCCAGGGATGGATATCATCTGTTACCAGGACCACTTCCTCTATGGCCTGGGGGTATTTCTGGGCTTATGATGCCATGAGCAAAAAGTATATTAAAAAATCAAGAGGGCCTCCCTGGTGGTGCAGTGGTTAAGAATCCACCTGCCAATGCAGGGGACACGGGTTCGAACCCTGGTTCGGGAAGATCCCACATACCGCGGAGCAACTAAGCCTGTGCACCACAACTACTGAGCCTACGCTCTAGAGCCCACGAACCACAACTATGAGCCCGTGTGCCACAACTACTGAAGCTCGCGCGCCTAGAGCCCATGCTCTGCAACAAGAGAAGCCACCGCCATGAGAAGCCCGTGCACCGCAATGAAGAGTAGCCCCTGCTCACCGCAACTAAGGAAAGCCACGCACAGCTTGCACAGCAACGAAGAAACAAAGCAGCCAAAAATAAATAAATAAAATAAATAAATTTATTTTTAAAAAAATGAAGAAACACAAATGTAAGAAAATATATCAAAATGTTCATTAATGGTTATCTTTGGGTTGAAGAATTCTGGATAATTTTTATCTTTACGCTCTTAAATTTTCTAGTTTCTTTTTTTAAAGTAGTTGTTACTTTTATCCTTAGCAAAAGGAGAGGTTTTAAATATTAATTTATACACTTCCGTACATGCCACTTGAGGAAGCTATTTCTGGAATTTCTCCCAGTTCACAAGATCTTCTCTTCTGGAAATTCCTTGTTCTCCACTCAGTTTTTAGGGAAGAGTCCCAGGCAACCATGCAACCATGTTTTTATTAGTCAGGTCTTCATTCGAATGCTACCTCCTTAGAGACTTTCCAAACACCTGTCTAAAGTCCCCACCCCTAACAAGTCACTCTGTTTTGTCTTATTCATAGAGCTAATCCTATTAGCAATTATTTTATTTTCTTGTCTACTGCTCTTCTTTTTCAGTGAGGGACTTTGTCTTGTTTATTGCTGTGTCTCCACACGTGCTATGCACTCAATAAAACAGCCACAACAAGTGAAAAAAGCCCCACGTGACCCCGCCTGCCTGGCCATAGCTGATAGGACCAGGGACTGGAGCAAAACAAGGCCAATCAGAATATTTCTCTCTGGAATTTGGAGCTGTTGTGGTAACATGAACATGGAAGCTGCACATTTGCCATATTCTAGCTTCTGGGCCAGAGAAAGAGAAAAATCAAGATGAGAGAGAGAAGGAGGGAAAGACAGGTGTAAAGAGCATAGGGCTTCCTGGACCTGCTGCGTTTCAGCCTCGGTTCACATAACCTTACAAGTAAGCTCCGTGTTTCAGGTCAGGCCGGCTAGGGTTGGTGCCTCTTACCTACAACCTCATGAATATACCTGTGGTCACCATCATGTTTTAAAAATTCATAGCCAAAATATTTGAAGGAAATAATCCAGAATGTTTGCCTCTGAGTGATGGGACTACCTAGTTTTCTATATTTTCTAAAACAAGTCTGTGTTACTTTTATGATTACAAATATATGTTTTTTGTTTTTTGGGTTTTGTCCCTGAGAAGCATGGAGTGACAGACCTAGGGTATTCCAGGAGATCCCATTCTGTCCATCCATTTTATTCTGCTGAGAGGTTTAGCTGTGAAATGACTCACCAAGTTCCCAAAGCTCATTCACACCACTGTGGCTTGGGTTTTCTTATACCCAGGCCAGTATTCTCTCTACCAGGCAACCTATGGACAATTATTGTGCTGTTCACTTCAAAATGTTACATTTCAATTATTTCTTCAATAATAAATTCTCTCCCTCAAGGTGAAAAAAGCTTTCTCTTACAGGTCAACTCTAGTGAGTTGTGTGTGACTACCTGTATTGCTGTGTTGAGAGTTTCTGAGGCAGCATCCAGACTGGGTAGGAAGGTAGTACCACAGCTGACTAATGATGTCTGCCCTGAGTGCAAGGAGGAATGGAGTGACATGGATGAAAGTTCTAATTCTTTCTTAGATGCAGCGCAAAGCTGGCATTGTGAGAGAGGAAAACGGAGGGTCAGGGGATCCATTTGGATTACATATGCTTCTATCCCTTGGTTTATGTTACAAGAAGTTCTAACTTTATTGTATGATGATGGCATAACAAAGACAAAGAATAAGGCAGTGGCTATATAAGTTCTGCTTTGCTTTTTTATTACTTTTGTTTGAAATTTCATTGCACTTTTCCAGCTAGTTGGTGGCCAGAAGGGCTGATTATCATTAGGCAGTAGAGGTGTCAGGGGATGGATCGACGATAAGCATAACTGGGCAACACTGAGGTCTGAGGGAAGTGCTTTTGGAGAGTCCTCTGTTTCTGGGCTGGACCACTGGGCAGCTCTAATTCCTAAAGAAATCTCACTGAGCTACTGATTCATCTCACTTGCATCTTGAAGTGCATTCACCACCCCCATCTAGTTTAAGAAAATTTCTTGGGCTTCCCTGGTGGCGCAGTGGTTGAAAGTCCGCCTGTTGATGCAGGGGACACGGGTTTGTGCCCCGGTCCGGGAGGATCCCACATGCCGCGGAGCAGCTGGGCCCGTGAGCCACGGCCACTGAGCCTGTGCGTCCGGAGCCCGTGCTCCGCAACGGGAGAGGCCACAACAGTGAGAGGCCCACGTACCGCAAAAAAAGAAAGAAAGAAAGAAAGAGAACTCCTTAAATGATCCAGGAACCCACCTGGAAAGTGAGCAGCCCCACCTTGGGCTCAATAACCAATGAGACAGGGAAGGGGTACTAAGAATCCAAAGAGCATTGTGGGAACAAGACATAGGCTGTCACTTCAAATCAGGAGGCAATTAAGCTGGTGCTCAGAGACCAGGCAGGAGCCCAGAAGGCCAGAGAACACAAAGGGACAGAGACTTTCACCTCCAATGGAAACCAAGCCAGGCTGCTCTCTCGCTTCCCCTCCAGTCCCCCTCTGTGGCCGGAGCTGCTGGCAAGCCCCATGGGGCACCTGCAAAACATTGTCACCTCCCTGGGCCCGTGGGCTAGCACTAGGCCGCTGTGTGCTGTCTCTACTCCAGGTGGGGGAGGAAGGCTGTTCACCTCTGCAGCTGCATGGGGAGGACAGTTCCGGGGCAGAGGCAGGGACAAAGCAGCTTCTTCAGAGAGGCCCTCTGGGAGTCCTGAGGGCCGGAGCCCACGCTGTTCTGGAGTCAGGGCTGGAGTGGTTTTAAATATTTGCCAAGTGGGGCTTCCCAGGGGGCGCAGTGGTTGAGAGTCCGCCTGCCGATGCGGGGGGCA
>NW_006786333.1:1273130-1277766 GCF_000442215.2 Lipotes vexillifer
GGGACATGGGTTCGTGCCCCGGTCCGGGAAGATCCCACATGCCGCGGAGCGGCTGGGCCCGTGAGCCATGGCCGCTGGGCCTGCGCGTCCGGAGCCTGTGCTCCGCAACAGGAGAGGCCACAACAGTGAGAGGACCGCGTACCGATAAAAAAAATAAAAATAAAAAAAAAAAAAAACAAAGAAAATTTGCCAAGTGGATCATACATGTTACCTCACCACAGACCCAACAGCATCTCCAAAATGCTGGGGGGAGCTGCAGAGATGAGCCGCGTGGGACGGGAAACTCCCTTTCCCATTAACTTAGATATTAAATTTCTAAGGAGGATTCCAGAAATCAGCTTTATCTGAGAACTCGCTTACCCCCGCATGCACGTGCCAATCATTTATGAGTGTGTAGAATTTAGGTTGGAATAATACAGGAGAGAGGTAAAAGGGCTTTTCTGACTCTGAATTACTTAGGGACTTTTCTCACCTCTGCAAATCTTGAAAGTGGAAGGTAATTTCCACGTGTGTTCTAGGCGGCACGAAGGGTGGAAATCACCGATCCTGGAAAGGCCTCTGCCACCTGAATTCTTAAGACCCTGCTCTTACATAGTGCACTTTTTGTTTGCTTGTTTCTAAAGATCTAGGTCTTTGTTTTATGTAGCAACCGGAGGTTACATGAAGCACAGCAAATAGGATTCGTCTTGCTCATCAAGTTCTAGCAGTTGGAAGGAGCTGCCTGGCGTGCTGTGCTAACAACATCACGAGGCCACGTCTGGGTCTTGAGGAAAGCGCCACGATGCCGTAACAGTGTCTGCTGTGGGTGCAGAAGGCGGGGATGATAGATAGCTCTCATGTCACATACATGACATCTCTGAGTTAAATCATGGAGCACCTTTCAGATTCGACACAGGGCTAAGTTCGTAGGAGCCTGGAAAATGGACCATTAACAGGCTCAGAAGATAAGAATTCATTATCAGTGGTTTCCCCCAAGGAATGGATCATGTAGCTGTCTCCGAGACAAGTTTGTTATTGATTGACTCATGTCTCCTTGTAACTTCCTGGGAAAAGCAGATAGTAGCTGTTCACTCTCTCTCCTCTGCGTTGGGTCCTCGGGGTTTGGTTCCTGGATACTCCCCAGCCTCCCAGTGGTCTCCTGGCCTGACCTTCTTGGGACCCATTCTCCACAAGGCTGATGGAGGGAGCTTTCTAAATGGAAGCCCTGACTATGTCTGTCCCCTTTGGTAGTTCCCGTCATCATCCTCAGGATAATTATTGGCTCCTATGATAGGTTCATCTTGATCTGGTCCTTGCTTGCCTCTCCACCTCCACCTCTTGTCGCTCGTTTCCTTGGCACTATAATATGTCACAGCCAAGCTCCTTCTGTGTGAGGTTCTGTGTGAGGTGCTCTGCTCCCCGTATGGCACCCGCACCTTGGGCTCAGCTTAGTTCTCCTCTGGTGAGCTTCCTCAGTGCCTTCTGTCTCCCCTCAGACCAGGTTAAAGGGCCCTTGGAACTGACTCTGTGCTCGTTTTGACCCCATATTTTGATCCCAGGTGTGTCTCTCTCCCCTACTAAACCCAAGGCTCTAGCAGGCAAGAACCGCATCTTATCACTTGCATCCAAACCACCAGGGCAGTGGATGGTCCATAGGAGGTGCTTGATACATAGTTATTAAATGAGTGAATGAATGGGGATTGGGTAGTTTTCCCAAATTCGTGAACTTAACAGGGACTCAGCATGGATTAGCGCTCGTGATCATTGAGTTGACACCACCCATTTCCTTATCGTTTCACCTCATCTGCTCTCCTGGCCCCATATGCTGCTTCTCCCAATAACACTAGTCATTGCAAGAAACTGAGGCAGCCAAGGGCCAATTATGAACTAGGCAAAATTCTAGAAATGCAAAGTTGTTGAATTTTAGATCCAGACGAGACCTTCTGGATCCTCCTGTGCAGCTGAGGTCTGGGAGGCAGAACTTATGCCTCATCCATGCCTCCCTCCCTCCCTCTCTCCCCCGCCCCTCCCCCTCCCTCCTCCCCCTCCCCTTCCTCCTCCTTCCTCCCTCCTTCCCTCTCTCCCTCTTTCTTGGAAATAGGACCGGTTTCCAGCAACTATCATGGCATCTATGAACATTGTATAGCCAGCTTTTCATGGTCCATATGATGACATACAAAAGTGAAGAGAGGGCTTCCCTGGTGGCGCAGTGGTTGAGAGTCCGCCTACCGATGCAGGGGACATGGGTTCATGCCCCGGTCCGGGAAGATCCCACGTGCCGCGGAGCAGCTGGGCCCGTGAGCCATGGCCACTGAGCCTGCGCGTCCGGAGCCTGTGCTCCACAATGGGAGAGGCCACGGCAGTGAGAGGCCCACATACCGCAAAAAAAAAAAAAAAAGAGAGTAAGGGACCTGTATTTTGGCCCAAATTGTGCAGCTATATGCAGTTCTAATTCCAAGATCCCTTAACCGAAATTTCCTATTTTTTTCTCTTTTTTTGAATAAAAAGTGGGTGGCTGGTTCATTTTGGGGGACTGTGAGGTGACTCACCTTATGTAGCTGTGTTTTCATCTCATAGTAGGCGACCATGGGGATGGAGGCCCGGTAGTAGGTCTCAAGGCGCTTGGTGATAGCGGTTCTGTCGTCCGTGCGCGGGCTGCCCCCGCTCCTCTGGAGAAGGCGGTCGGTCATGGTGTCTGCCGAGCAGTCCATACAGATCACCAAGCGAGGGTCTCCAATCTGGGGATGGAGAGGGGGCACAACATGCTCAGAAATTCTACTCAGCGAGGTTCTGGAAAGACCTGGGATCCCTAGTTCTTTACTTCTGCTTCCTCTCAGGGTCCCAGACCTACATTGTGGCAGAGTTGGGACAGGACATCACGGCTCCCTATTTCCACGTCAGCGGCTTTCCACAGGCTGCCTCAGAGCTGTCTCTTGTCCTCAGCTTTTAGGTCACCTCATGTAATGCAGGGATTGTATGGAATGCTACCCAATGCAGTCACAATCTGTCCTCCACACTAAGGGGAGGGGTGTGTGTATGTGTGTGTGTGGTGTTTCCTGCTGGGAGCCCTGCCTGACCTACTGAGACAAGCTAATCACCTCTTTCTTTGTCCACCACTATATCTTACATGAGCCACCAGGAGCACAATGTGGCTGTGTCTGTACTACGTGGTGGTCAGTAGAGCATAATGGTTGAGCACACAAAGGTTCGAGTCAGGCTGCTGAGGGTCAAATCCTGGTGTGGTGACTTGTCTCCAAGATGGTCTTCATTGATTGATTACCTCCATGTACTTTAAGCTCTTCCCCACATTGAGACATAGAGCCCATTCCTCTACCTCCTTGAATCTGAGCTGAACTGTAACTGACCAACAGAACATGGTGGAAATGATGCCACAGGCTTTTATTTTTTAATTATTTCTTTATTAACTTTTAACACCTTTATTGGAATATGATTGCTTTACAATGGTGTGTTAGTTTCTGCTGTATAACAAGAGTGAATCAGCTACACATATACATATATCCCCATATCCCCTCCCTCTTGCATCTCCCTCCCACCCTCCCTATCCCACCCCTCTAGGTGGTCACAAAGCACCCAGCTGATCTCCCTGTGCTATACAGCTGCTTCCCACTAGCTATCTATTTTATATTTGGTAGTGTATATAAGTCCATGCCACTCTCTCACTTCGTCCCAGCTTACCCTTCCCCCTCCCCGTGTCCTCAAGTCCATTCTCAAGTAGGTCTGCATCTTTATTCCCATCTTGCCCCTAGGTTCTTCATGACCAATTTTTTTTTTTTTTTTAGATTCCAAATATATGTGTTAGCGTATGGTATTTGTTTTTCTCTTTCTAACTTACTTCACTCTGTATGACAGACTCTAGGTCCATCCATCTCACTACAAATAACTCAATTTCGTTTCTTTTTATGGTTAAGTAATATTCCATTGTATATATGTGACACATTTTCTTTATCCATTCATCTGTCTATGGATACTTAGGTTGCTTCCATGTCCTGGCTATTGTAAAGCCACATGCTTTTAGAAGCAAGATCATAAGAAGTTTTGCAGTTCCTGCCTGGTCAACTGCCATCTAAGATGTCCAATGACTCTGACTGCTAGGCTGGGAGGAAGCCCAAGCTAGCCACACAGAGAGGCCATGTGGACAGAGATGCCTGACCAGACCTTGGCTGTTGTAGACATCCCAGCCCCTGCTCCAGACATGTCTACTCAGCCTTACCAACTATCTGACTGCGGCTGAATAAAGGACCTCAAGTGAGAACCAGCCAGCTGAGCCCATCAACCCCCAGAACCCTATGAGAGAAAATAACAAATTGTTTCTTTAAGTTACCTGACTTCATCATTAACTAAAGGTGTCACTCAACTTCTCTGCACCCCCAACTTTCTCATTTGTTCACTGAGGATGATCACAGAATTGCTGTGAGGATTAAATACAATTAAATAAGGTAATGTAAGTAGATTGCTTGGCATATGGAAACACTTGGTAAGTGTCAGTCACTATGTTATGTCCCGTATTGGGCTATGATCTCTTTGTGTGTAGGCGTTAGGAATGCTCAGCTCCTGATCCCAAGTCTTGTATATAGTAGGTAACAAAGAAATGTTTTCCTGAATGAGTGATAGCATATGATTCGTAGTGTGTCTTTCC
>NW_006786333.1:1277776-1319199 GCF_000442215.2 Lipotes vexillifer
GTTTGACTTTCCCTATCTCCCCATCCTTTCCTTAAAGTGTTCTTTTGCTTCTGATGTCTCTCTCTGGAGGATACCAACGTTGCCTCCACTACCGATCTCAACCCTGGATCAAAAGAAATTGTTGCTCTCTTCTGATCTTGCAATGTAAACAAAAGTTTACCGCCCCACTATGGAAAGCGCCTGGGAGGGTTGGGAACAAAGTCAGGGTAGGGGAGGACTTTAAGACAACACGCAGAGCCGTTAAGTTGTCAGTAAGTGCTGTTCAATGATTTATCTACCCCCTCTGAAGGATGTACTTTAAGAAACAGAGTGGAAAAATTCTCCAAAATCTAGAAGAGTGAAATAAACCTCTGGAACATGTCATCTAACTCTTCTGTCTTTATTAATTGGAAGAAAAAAAAAAGAGCATTCGAGCAGTAAGAAAGCTGGGTGAAAGTTTAGAAGACAATGACCCTTGTCCACCAGCAGAGGGAGAGCTTGGGAGGCAGCCTAGGGCTCAGTTACAGAGTTTGGCTCCTGGAGCAGTTTCTGGCCGGGGTTGTGTTTGGAGACTAGGCGATTTTTCTTACTGTGGCGGTTTTCAGGCCACTTGTGAGGACACGGACGACAATTCAGGGACTCATTCAGGTACAAACAAAGATAATGTGTGTCTGAGCAGGAATTGGCAGTAAATGAACCGAAATAAGTGCAGGACAGAGAGGGAGCTTCCGCCTTGATTCTCAAAGTGTGGGCTGTGAACCAGCCGCACAGGCTTCATCTGGGAGCTTGTTAGAAATGCAGATGCTCAGGCACCATCCTCGACCTGCTGACTCTGGATTTTAAAAAGATCCCGAGGTAATTCTTCACAAAATAATACCTTGAGAAGCTGCTCTCCTGCCAAGATTGGGGTTTGACCTAACCTATTTCTCCTGGAGTCAGCACTCCCTTCCTACATAAAAAGCTGTCAAGCAGCCATTCCATTTGGAAGTGGCCTGTACCACTGATTCTTTTTTTTTTATTATTAATAGATTTTAAGTTTTAGGTTTATGGGAAAATTGAGCAGATAGTACAGAAAGTTACCATATAATTCCCCTCCCCTGGTTTCCCCTATGATGTCTTTAGGGTGGTACATTTGTTACAATTAATGAAACAATACTGAAGCATTAACTGAAGTCCATAGTTGACACTAAAGTTCATCCTTTGTGTTGTACATTCTATGGGTTTTGACAGTTGCATCATGTCATGGGCTACCATTATTGCATAATACGTAATACTTTCACCCCTCTGAAAATCTCCTGTGCTCTTCCTATCCATTCCTCCCTCTCTCTCCTCCCTAACCCTGGCAACTACTGATCATTTTTTTTTACTGTTTCTATAGAATTGCCTTTCCCAGAATATCATAGTGTTGAACTCATCCAGTGTGTAGCCTTTTCAGGCTGGCTTCTTTCACTTAGCAATATGCGTTTAAGTTTCTTCCATGTCCTTTCATGGCTTCAGAGGTCATTTCTTCCACTGATGCTTTTAACACCTAAAAGTTTTTGAAATGTTTGAGTGAAATACCATTCAATCATTTTTCAAAACGCTTTTATATATTTCTTTAGAAAGTCCCTTGGAGTAGCTCTGCCTTTTTTCCCTGGACCATGGTTAGCCTCTAACACAGCGGTCCCCAACATTTTTGGCACCAGGGCTGCTTTTGTGGAAGACAGTTTTTCCACGGACACATGGGGTGGAGCGGGGGGGATGGTTTAGGCGGTAATACGAGCGACGGGGAGCCATGGGGGGCGATGGGGAGCCATGGAGGACTATGGGGAGCCATGGGGGGCGATGGGGAGAGGCAGATGAAGTTTCGCTCGCTCACCCGCCACTCACCTCCTGCTGCGTGGCCCGGTTCCTAAGAGGTTGAGGACCCGTACCAGTTTGCGTCCTTGGGGCTGGGGACCCCTGCTCTAACATCCCATGGAGGGGAGAACAGAGAACTCTGTCCTTGTCTGGATGAGTCACAGAGACTTGGGGACAACTCCATGTCCCCAGCACTCCCCTGCTGGCTCCCTGGAATTCTGCCACTGCAGTGCTGGGCTCTTCATGGCCTTTGGGTATTCAGGGGACCCTTATTAGAGCACAGGTGCCCTTGGGAGGGCATTGAGATATGTAAGAACATTTCAGCAGCGGGTGCACTGTGCCATCGCTCTAAACCCTGTGGGGAAGAAATGGAGGCCCACAGAGGTTAACTTGCCCCAAATCACTGAGGACTAGTTAGTGACAGTCCTGAGCCAGCTGCGTGTAACTCCAAAGCCTGGTGACTTCACCCTAGTGGAGGGTGCCAGAGCCTTCAGAATGGGACTCAGGCCAGATGCCTGGTGGGCCAAGTGGAGCCAGGAGAGGAGGGTGGGGTAGTAGGAAAAGAAGTGGACGGTGTCAGAGGCCATTTAGTTTTATTTTGCGGAAACTTGCTTTCGCTGCCTCTGGGGATCTAGTTGGGATCAGCAGTCACTCCAGCTGAGAGCAGCCCACCAGGATGAGGGTGTCAGCTGACTTGTGATGATGGCTTTGCCTGGAGAATTCCAGCAGGTAGAGCAGTAGGAGGCGTTTTCCCTGCTCTCCTCTGCCCCCCACTTTAGTTTTCTTCTGATTAAGTCAGGACACGGGTTAGGCCATATTACCAGTGGGCAAGGTCCTGCCATTCAGGAACTTTCGACGGTTCAGAGTACCAGCTTTCTTGTTCTCTCTGGGTGCCTCAGTTGCCTCATTTTAAATGAGGATGACAAGAGTTTCTGCCTCATAGGACGGCTGCCGAGGATTAAATGAGTTAATACATGGCCCATTTCAAGCACTGAATAAATGTGAGCTAATGTTATTTAATGTGGGCCTGGCAAGATTCATTTTCATCCCTTTGCACTTCGTAAAAGCCCCTGTTGGTCAGATTTGAATTTAGAAAGAGTCAGAGGCCCCACCCGTGCTTTTAGCCTAAGTCGTACACTCCAGCGCGTCTACCAGCCTCACTGCACTGGGAGGGAAGGCCCGGCTAACAACAGAGCCACAGGCCTATTTCCCATTTGCTCTCACTCCTGAGCTTTATCCCCTTGGGGAACCTCAGTAGAGGAGGGGTGATGGGGTCATTTCAGCATTGCTGAACACACAACCCTAATAATAATAATACCACCCCATCGCCACCATAACGTCTGCCCTGGTGCTGCCATTACATAGCTCAAAAGTTCTGCAATCAACCGGAAGTTGGAAGAAGAGAGTGGAAAATCTCAAGTGGAAAATCCCAAGGTGGTCCCAAGGCTTGCCACAATTCCAAACCACTAGGACACACCAACTAGAAAGTTCCTTGGCCAGACTCATAACCTTTTTTTTTTTTTTCTGCTAAGAGTTCATTCCAAAGATTAGAATGCACTTATAAACAGAATCACTGATTCTATAGATGAACAGTGTTATGAGACAGTTCAGAGCAATCAGGCAGAGCGATACACTGTCATTAGCCACACATCCAGGAAACTCATCTGCATAGTCAGGCTAAGGGCAGAATTTCAGCTAAGAGGCTTCTGGGAGGAAAAGGCAAGAGCAAACCAGTGCATTTCACTTCTGTTAGCATGTGTTTAGCTTGGCTGCTGAAATGTTGGGTTAACACAGGAAAGCGTTTGCATTTCACACCAGGGAGTCAGGCTAAGCACACACCCTCCTTGAGATGAGAATAATCTATAAAGTGGAGATAATAATACCTACTGAATAGGATTGTAAAGATTAATACAATTAATACAATCCTGAATAGGACTGTAAAGATTAATACAATGACATGGGTAAAGCATCTAGTTCAGTTCTGGGCATATTTTAAGTGCTCAAAAAATAACAGCTATTATTCAGATAGTTATGTATCCTGTATGATTTTAAATGCATGAAGATAAGTAGAACCAAGACCGGAAGAACAGACATCAGAGTGTTATGTCTGGGTGGTTGGTTAGTCTTTGTTTTACATTTTCCTGTATTGTCTCATATCCATATAATTCCTACTTCTATAATCAGAAAAAATATACATAATTTTGAAAAAAACCCATAACAATGTATTGAACATCATATGTAGGCTTATACATATATAAGGCACATTGTAAGGATTTCAGCCAATCCTTCCAGCAAGCACTGAGGTAGCAATTTTTTCTTTTTTTAACTGAAATATAGTTGACATACAATATTATGTTCCTTTCAGGTGTACTACATAATGCTTTAACACTCGCATACATTATGAAATGACCACCATGATGAGTCTAGTTACCATCTGTTCTCACACAAAGTTATTACGATATTACTGACCATATTCCCTATGCTGTATGTTATATCCGTGACTTATTTATTATACAACTGGAGGTTTGTACGTCTCAATCCTCTTCACTTATTTTGCCCACCCCCCACCCCCTCCCTTCTGGCAACCACCTGTTGGTTCTCTGTATCTATGAGTTTGTTTTTGTTTTGGTTTGTTTGTTTGGTTTTTTAGATTCCACATATAAGTAGATCATGAGGTATTTGTCTTTCTCTGTCTGACTCATTTCACTTAGCAAAATACCCTCTAAATCCATCTATGTTGTTGCAAATGACAAGATTTCTTTTCTTTCTTTCTTTTTTTTTTAATGGCTGGAGGTAGCTATTTTCCACCTATATTTTATAGAAGAGGAAATTGAACTATGTAGAGTCAAGTGACTTGTCTTGGACTTATAAAGCCAGGCTCTAAATACAGGCCTGTGCCACGAAGTGACTATAACCAGGGGTTCACAAATGGGGTGGGAGCTGGGGATGGTGGTTAGAAACCCCAACTCCTCCTTCATATTCCTTCTCTCTCTCGCTCTCCCTCTCACTCTCTCTCTCTCTCTCTCTCTCTCACACACCCACCCACCCACACACACACACACACACACACACACACAGTGACAACCTTCCCTTCCTTAGCACACTATGTTGGATAATGAAGGCACATTAATTCGATGCGGGGAAAAGTAGGCTTGGGAACAGAAGATAGGGTGGTAATAGAGAAAGCACATACAGACTTACCCCTAAGCTGTGGACATGAGTTTGCACTTGGTCTTTAGTGGTGTTGTGTATGGTAGCCAAGCAGATCCTCAAAGGACCTGCCTCTCAGAGCAATCAGCTATGGTATGCAAAAACATCAGCCTAGCTAACTGAACTGGATTTTTTTCAGCCACAGATGGTCCCAAGCATCAGACACATCAGTCTCTGTGACACAGAAGGGCTGGTGAGGCGTCTATGGGCTGGAAAACCATCCATAGGCCTGAATGGGCTTCAAACAGAGTCGCAGGCCTGACAGGTACACAAAAAACACTCATTGTGCTCTCAGCCAGGCTTATTACTCTGAATCTCTGGGGAAAATCATACATCTGTATTTGTCTTTGCCAAATTTCAAATGAAATGCTTGCCTGTAATTTGGACAGGGCTGTACAAATGATTGAGTCCTTTCAGGGCATAAATGAATCAACAGCGGCTCATTCCGTGTTTGTAGCATCTTTGTTGTTCTGGTCAGGTTTAAAGCAGTGCTTGTTTTGGAGGGCTGGATGTGTTCTCTTGCACACAAGCCAAATTGATATTAGAATCTTCTAAATTGCTGTACCCAGGGACAAATCAAGATCACGCTTGATCTTTGCAAACTCCTTCCAGCAGAATGCAAAAGACTGTCTTCGGAGACATCTCACTTGAAGGTCGCCGGTTCATAAATGAAAGGGGCACTTGTATATTTTTGGAAGTGCATCATGAATTTTAGCATTGGTTGAAACTATCCAGTCATCACGTTGATGACTCTTTCTCACTCCTAAGTTCTAGTTAAGCCTCTTATCTGACACTTTCTAAAACCTGTCTGAATGGGACCCACAGTGGGGAAGGAAGTTTTGCTTTACTTTAGGAAGATCGTATGGATGATTTGAATTCATATTTACCCAAAGGCCAGGGATAGACTGGTTGGCCATCTAAAGTCCTGAACTCACCCATCCTAGGTTATAAGCAAAGGAGAAAGGCATGACGGAGCAGGAATTTATGGGCTTGAATGAAATGTGATTGAAAAATAGGTGACCCTAAAGTAGATAATATTTTATAACCTTTTATAGCTTAGGAAACACATTTATGTGTGTTACATCATTTGATGCTCACAAAACCCTCTAAATAGGATTTGGCAGCTACATTATTCTCTCTATTTTACAGAGGAATCTGAAGTTGAGTGACATGCCCAGGGTCACACTAATCTATGACCAAGGTGAACATCCAGCTTTTTTGACTCCAGACAGCACAAGTGATGTGCTTTAAAGATGTCACCTTGGGAGGCTCTACATGAGTGCAACAATGCTGTCACTGCTCCAAACAGTTCGGACCCCATAGGCCTAAGTTCAGATATTTGCCTTCAGACCCAGTTTAAAAAGTTCCCAAAGGATAAAAAAGATCATAATTTTGTTGTTGTTTGCACACAGTAGTTGACAAAAAAGATGCTTATCTTTACCCTACACCTTATTTATCACACTTGGCCATTTGGGGGTTTCAAAGAATATTCTACTACCACTGAGAGCAATTTTAAAAAAAGACATTGAAAAGGATGTATTCCCCAGCACATCCAAGCAAGTTCGTGACCTTTCCTGACTGTCCCAGAGACCCTGCCAGTACTCTCGGACCTTACGTTCATGGGCAAGGTCAAGTGTGAGATAATCTGGTGGGGTGCTGCCACCTTGAAGCCTGAACCTCAATCAACATTGCTGACTGGCAGCAGTTAGCGCTCATCTCCCTTGTGTGTGTGTGTTTTTTTCTTTCTTTTAAGGTTTTGCCCTCTTGTGTTTTAATGGCGTATTTACACAACTGCCAATTTCCAATAAGCAGGGAGCCCCTCAAGGGCCCCCGACCACCCCTTCCTCTTCTCTGGATCTCCCCTCACCCTTGGCCTTGCAGAGGCCCTAATTCAGAGATGGTGCAGGAAAGACGCCCTTGTTCCTCAGTTCAAGAGTAACCCCAGGAGCCTTATTTACAGCCTGGACACTGGCTAGAAGATCAGAATAAACAAAAATGTAAGACAAACCACGGAATACTTAATATTGTTAAGATGTCAATACTACAAAAGTGATCTACAGATTTAATGCAATCCCTATCAAAGTTCCAATGACATTTTTTTGTTGTTGTTGCAGAAATAGAAATATCCACCCTAAAATTCATGTGGAATCTCAAGGGACCCTGAATAGCCAGAGCAACCTTGAAAAAGAACAAAGTTGGAGGGCTCTTACTTCCTGATTTAAAAACTATCATAAAGCTACAGTAATCAAAACAGTGTTGTACTGGCATAAAGTCAGTAACTTAGACCAATGGAATATAATATAGAACCCCAAAATGAACTCTCGGATACACGGTCAAATGATTTTTGACAAGGGTCCAAGACCACTCAATGGGGAAAAAACAATCTTTTCAATCAGTGGTGTCGGGACAACTGGTGATCTCCATGCAAAGAATAGAGTTGGACCCTTACATTACACTGCATACAAAAATTAGGTCAAAATGGATTAAAGACCTAAATGTAAGAGTGAAAACTGCAAAATTCTTAAGAGAAAACAGGGGAAAAGCTTCATGACACTGGATTTGATAATAATTTCTTGGACATGATACCAAAAGCACAGGAAACAAAAGCAAAAATAGATAAATTGGATTATATCAAAATTAAAAACTTCTGTGCATCAAAGGACACAATCAACAGAGTAAAAAGGCAACCTATTAGCAAATCATATATCTGATAGGGGGTTAAAATCCAGAACATACCCCAGACTCTTACAATTCAACAACAAAAACCAAACAACCTGGTTAAAAAGTGGGCAAAAGACTTGAACAGACATTTCTCCAAAGAAGACATACAAATGGCCAACAAGCACATGAAAAGATGCTCAACATCATTAATCATTAGGGAAATGCAAACCCAAATCACAATGAGATACCACTTCACACCCATTAGGATGGTTACTATCAAAAAAACAGACAATATGTGTTGGCGAGGATGTAGAGAAACTGAAACCATTATGCACTGCTGGTGGGAATGTAAAATGGTGTGACCACTATGGCTGGCAGTATGTATGCATATGTATTGATTCCTCAAAAAATTAAAAATACAATTACCATATGATCTAGCAATTTCACTTCTGTGTATGTACCCAAAAGAGTTGAAAGCAGGGTCTTGAAGAGCAATCTGTACACGTACATTCATAGCAGCATTATTTACAATAGGCAAAAAGTTGAAGTAACCCAAGTAGCCATCAATGAATGAATGGATAAACAAAATATTATTCATCTTTAACAAGGAAGGAAATTTTAACACATGCTACAATGTGAATGAACCTTGAGGATGTTATGCTAAATGAAATAAGCCAGTGACAAAAGGACAAATCTGTCTGATTCCACTTATGTGAGGTACGTAGAGTAGTCAGTTCATAAAGACAGAAAGTGGAACAGTGGTTGTCAGGGGGTGGGGGACAGGGAAATGGGGAGTTTAATAAGTGTAGAGTTTCAGTTTTGCAAGTTGAAAAGAGTTCTGGAGATTGGTTGCACAACAATGCGAATACACTTAACATGACTTAAGTGTACACTTAAAATCGGTTAAGATGGTAAATTTTATGTTCTGTAAATATACAGAACATGGTAAAATATTGCCATCGTTTTTTTAAAAACGACAACAATCCTCCCAATTCCATTTTGTAAAAAAGTGGTTGATTATGTAAAAGTCTGAGCTCCTAAAGTGGTTTGTTTGGTGGGAGAAGGCTGTTTAGATTTCTGGTACATGAGTGCCCATCAGGAACCACCTGGAACTGCCACAGTCCCAGGTGCTGCCACACAAATCCATTTCTCCCTGCCCACCCCCATCTTGATAAAGGCTCCTGAGTTGAGATTCAGAAAGTCAGTCCCGGGGGTTAGGGCCCACCCTTGGGAACTGGGCCAGGGAATTTCTTCTCTGACTCTGGTCACAAATAGGAAATGCAAGGGAAGGTGAGCAACTGTCCTTTAAGTATTTAGATACCATCTAAGGAAATTAATTAAAACAGAGACTCAGAATGAGGTCAAACTAACTCCCAGGGGACACACAAGTACCATTACCCCTAATCAATGTTGCAGTGTTAGGGATGGATGGAGATAGGCCCCCCAAATCTTAGTCCTACCAGTAGTTGTCACTTACCAGTGAGTTGGCACTTACTAGCTATGGGGCTGTGGGCAAGTCATGTAACCTCTCTGGGCTTAACTCATCACCTTTACCATGAAGAAAATACCTCCTCTCTCTATATAAAAGGTTATTAAAAATATATCAAATGAAATAACATATATAAAAATGTTTTTAAAACTAGTCTAAAGAGATCTCTATATAAATATTTATTCTTGTAGGCTCTGGAATCTTTGTTTAATAAATGGGGACAATTGTTTCCCTCTTGCTTGGACTTTGTAAAATTAGAGATAATGTGTGTAAAGTGTGTAGCCCAGGACTTAGCCCAGAGTAGGCTCAATAAATGATAGGAACAATATTTTTTACTTCCTGCTGTTCCCCTGTGAGGGGCCTCCTAGTGAAGAGGGTGGGACATATATCTGATTCTGGGATGGTCATAGGGGTACATATATCTGATTCTGCCTGTCCTGCAACCTTTCTCCTTGCCTTCCTCTAAGGGCATCCTATTTTTCTTTGGGTAATTTCCTTCCCTTTCTTTTCATGGTTCAGGTGTGGTGCCCATTCTCCCTCCTTTCTTCCCATCCTTGACCTGGTCCTCCAGGCTGGACCAAGATATTCCTGGATATCCACAGTGATTGGTTCAGTGATGAGCCCAGGACCTGATAATCCAGGATAATGAAACAAAATCCTGGGTTGTTTGTTGGAGAATAGAAACACTTTTCTGTGAGATCACTTAGATGGTAGAATATAAGCCTGCAACAGGAAGAAAATGAGGCCAACGCAAAGAAAGAATATCCAAGAGATGGAGAACGTCAGATTACTGATGAACAAATTTGAATACATGGATCCAACCAAGTGTGAACTGCTCTTGGAAGTTTTAGTTACTTGAACCCATAAATCCACCACCAGCGTTCCCACCCTCCACCCTTTTTTTGGCATGCATGCTGAGTTTCTGCCATTTGTAATAGAAAGTTTTATTTAATGTAACTTAGGAATGCATAGACTTCGAATTTATCCCCCATCCTCGATGATGTCCCCTACTTTCCTTCTGGTATGATCCCCATAACAACACTCACCCTACGTCCGAACTCTTCCCCTTGCTTCACTTCCTGAGGATAGCCATCAATCAGGAAACCCTTGGTGTTTCTGAGGTTGGCCACCATGGCCTCCTTCAGGAGCTCCAGAATGATGCCCTGGAGCAGAGGGAGAGCAGTCAGGACCCGAGCTCTTCCACAGAATAACACTGGAGTCAGCACAGTTTTCCTGAGCCATCCCATCACGGGAGGGAGAGAGATAACAGTAAGATGTTGAGAACAAACTTATGGATACCAAGGAGGGAAGGGGACAGGAGTGGGATGAATTGGGAGACTGGGATTGACATATATACACTAATATGTATAAAATAGATAACTAGTGAGAACCCACTGTATAGCACAGGGAACTATACTCAATGCTCTGTGGTGACCTAAGTGGGAAGGAAACCTAAAAAAGAGGGGATATATGTATATGTATAACTGATTCACTTTGCTGTACAGCAGAAACTAACACAGCAGTGTAAAGCAACTATACTCCAATAAAAATTAGTTAAAAAAAGATTAACAGCAGGCAGCAATATACTGTATTTCATCAACTCCAAATCTCACTCCCCCCTCCATTTTAATGTTTATGGAATTGGTAGGTACCTTACAGTCAGTGCTGGGTCATAGTTTAATAGTGTTTTTTTTCTTACCGGTATATTTTTAGGGGTTATATTTTACTGAGGTGTCTAAAAATAATGACATCTTAGATTAGGTGAAATATAGTGCTATATTTCATACAGTAGCACTCCTTGAATTAGGCCTAATGCCAGTTTAAAACTAGACAAAACACGGTATAAAATGTGCTTCACTGTTGATTTGTTCCAGTAAATATTTTATAAAATTTGACACGCACTGACTTGAGGAGACTTTCAATAGATATGAAGTAACATTTTCTAGCAATATCACTTTGTTAAAAATTTTGATTTAACTTGCGCTTATGGAAAATAAGGAAGGAGGGATACATGGAAGCTTGGGAACGGATGTAGGAAAATGCCACCAGCTGCCCAAACTGGGGGGAATTCCTTGTGTTCTCTGGGTCCCAGGCATCCTCTGACTTTTGGCAGGGACTTGGGGAATGCAGCCATCGTAAGGGCAGTCAGAAACTATCCTTAGATAATAATGAATTAAATCTGCATGAAGCTTACATTCTAGTGAAAAAGACAGATAATAGACGAACAAGTAAATATATAGAAATAATCAGCTAGAGAGAACTACTAGGAGCAAATTTAAAGCAGGACAGAAGAAGCAGAATGTTACAGGTGCTATTTTAGATGGGGTGCTCAGCAAGGGTCTCTGATAAATTGTGATATTTAAGTAGAGATCTGGATGAAGTAAAGGAGCAAACTATATGCATATATGAAGGAAGAGGGCTCTGGCTAAGGAAAGAGCAAGTGCAAAGGCCCTGAGGCAGGAACAGCCTGGCCTGTGGGAGGAACAATGAGGAAGTGACTGGTTGGCTGAGAGTAAATGTGAGGGTGGTGGGGAAACAGCGTCAGAGAGTAAGCTGGAGTCCAGAGCCACGGGAAGGAGTCTGGATTTCATTCTAAGTGTGGTGAGGAGCTGTTGGAAGCTTCTGGGGAAGGGGATAAACGTTTTCAAGAAATCACTCTGGCTGCTGTGAAAAGAGTAAACTGTATGGAGAAAAGAGTGGGCAGAAGGAGGCCCACTGAGAGTTAACTGCAATGGTCTGTTTCCTTTCATGAGGACCATTCTGGCTTCCAGGTGGGAAACAGACTGTAGCTTGTTAAAGAGGAAGCATAAATCTCTGTTAGCTAATAGGGGCTACATTGTAGGAGCCCTGACTACAGAGCCTAGTGTGGGACCTAGTCTGGAAGGGATGAATGTTTTTTGATACCAGTGGCATCTAGCTTCTCAGAGATGGACAGTGACTTGAAAACAAACAAAAAAAGGTAAATAAAAGGGATATTCTTTTTTTTTTTTTTGCGGTACGCGGGCCTCTCACTGTTGTGGCATCTCCCATTGCAGAGCACAGGCTCCTGACGCGCAGGCCCAGCGGCCATGGCTCACGGGCCCAGCCGCTCCGCGGCAGGTGGGATCTTCCCGGACCGGGGCACGAACCCGTGTCCCCCGCATCGGCAGGCGGACTCTCAACCACTGTGCCCAGGGAAGCCCAAAAGGGATATTCTTTACTTCAGCCACACAGGGAAGATACCAAATTTCAAGTTAATGTTATTATACCTCTCAGAACTAGATCAAAATGTTGTTTTTTATTTTCCAGTGGGTTCTAATTCTAGGTTCTGCTGCACCAAGTTCACTTCTGCTTTGAAGATTTTAACTCTAAAGCAGGGACCAATATTAGAAGAAAATATGAAACAAGGTAACATTCAAGGGGCTGGCAGAGCAACAAGACAGAAGGAACCTGGGCCTGGACAACTTGGTCTGGCAGATAGGTCTCTGCTGCGGACCTCCTGCCTGCCTCTGGACTGTTACATAAGAAAGAAATGAAATACAGCTATTGTCCTTTTTGGGTTTCTTTGTTCCAGAAGCTTAGATTAATTGCAACACTCCCAAATCTCTCCCCAGCCAGAGAAGGCAGCTGTTGCTTACTGAGGGCACCAGCTCTCCACGTTCCATGATGTTTCTGATCAATTTGCTTCTTTCAGATTCTGATGACAGCTCATTCCGCAGGAGCTTGCCAGTTGAGAGATGTGTAAATCCATATTTTTCCACCAGCTTTTCACACTGTGTGCCTTTGCCAGAGCCTGGGCCACCTAGAAAAGAAGTCATGTATCAGACATCCATCCCAAATCTGGTTCTCCATTTTGGGCTATAGTCACCATGGTGAGCAGGCCTCAGTGCTTCATCCACCAGCATGGACTGAACAGTGATGATTTACCGGGAGCATGTCCAGAGCTGTGGATACAGTGGAGAATGGGACACAGACCTTGCCCTCAACAAGCTTACTGTCCATGGATGGCAGATGGTGTTGTAGACAAAAAACAGCAGTCACTATAGGTGGTCTAGTGGGGAGGGGTTCCAGCTGTTACAGGGGCCAGAGTAGGGGTCCACAATCCTAATTTGGTAGACGTGCATGTCAGAGAAGTTTCCTGGGGCACTGAATCCGCTCATGTGAAAAGCACGGATCACAGTGCCTGATACACTGTGAATGTTCAACAAATGCTAGCCATTACTTTTTTTTTCTTTTTTTTTTGCAGTACGCGGGCCTCTCACTGTTGTGGCCTCTCCCGTTGCGGAGCACAGGCTCCGGACGCGCAGGCTCAGCATCCATGGCTCACGGGCGGAGCCACTCCGTGGCATGTGGGATCTTCCCGGACCGGGGCACGAACCCGTGTCCCCTGCATCGGCAGGCGGACTCTCAACCACTGCGCCACCAGGGAAGCCCACTAGCCATTACTTTTAAAATAAATTGTTTTCAAATTTATGGTTACCAAAGTGGCAAGAGGAGGGGGATAAATTATGAATTGGGGATTAACATATACACACTACTATATATAAAATAGATAACCAACAAGGACCTACTGTATAGCACAAGGAACTATACTCAATATTTTATAATAACCTATAAGAGAAAAGAATCTGTAAAAGAGAAGATAAATATATAACTGAATCACTGTGCTGTGCACCTGAAGCTAGCACATTGTAAATCAACTATATTTCAATAAAAAAATTGTTTTCATTTTCAAACACAGACCTACAGAAGAGTTATGAATACAAAGAACTTTCTGAAACATTTAAGAATCAGAGGCCAACCTGATGCCTCATGGCTACAGAACACTTTAATGTCATTTCCTCCGGACAAGGAACCAAACACATCCTCCTAAATAAGTACATCTTCAGACCCCATTCACATTTCAGTGGGATTGTCCCAATCATCTCAATAATGTCCTCTGAAGCCCATGGATCAAGTTCAGAATCATGTGCTGCCTTTGGTTGTCATGTCCTTTTGGCCTTCTTCCCAAAGGAACAGTTCCTCCGTGTTTCCCTGACACTTTTGAAGATTATAAATAGTTATTTTTATAGAATGTCCCTCAATATGAATTTTTCTGTTGTTTTCTAGCTATTATTACTGATGATCTCCCATAGTCTTTTTTTTTTGCGGTACGCGGGCCTCTCACCGCTGTGGCCTCTCCCCTTGCGGAGCACAGGCTCCGGACGCGCAGGCCCAGCGGCCATGGCTCACGGGCCCAGCCGCTCCGCGGCAGGTGGGATCTTCCCGGACCGGGGCATGAACCCGTGTCCCCTGCATCAGCAGGTGGACTCTCAACCACTGCACCACCAGGGAAGCCCTCCCATAGTCCTTTGATGAACATTACATCTTGACTCTTTCCTTGCCCCTCCCTAAGTTCAACTAGTTGCTAAGTTGTAAGCTTTTACTTCTTGAAAATAATAATAGCTAACCTTCGCCAAGTGCTTACTGTACTGGTCACTGCTCTAAGCATTTTGTGTATATTAATTTTAAATGATCTTAAGACAGGCAGACACTGGTATTATTCCCATTTTACAGATGGGGAAGCAGAGGCACTGAGAAGTTAGCTGCCTTAGGTGGCAAGAGCAAGTAAGTAGCAGTCTAGGATTCGAAGCCTGGACTCTGGCTCTCAGAGGTGTTCCCACCTCTCGTGGCTGCTGCGCCCAGATTCACCTCCATGGTTCAGGTCCTCATGCTCTCGGTGTACAGCAGCCATCCTGCCTCTGCGTTGGGCAATGGGTGAGGCTTTGAGGTACAGCAGACCTGCTAGCAGGATGATTTACCTGAAAAGCATGTCACCGCCCAGCTCAGAGCATTCAGTGGCTTGCCATTCCTCACAGAATGAAATCCCAACTCCTTAGAGTGGCATTTCTAGCTTCTAGAATCTACTTCCATCCAACCTCTCCAACATTTTTCTTCATTTCTTATTTATCCTCACCCAACATTGTCATGTCCAACTGTAGACTGTCCCTTCCTCAAGACATAATTTTTTTTTTTTTTTTTTGCGGTACGCGGTCCTCTCACTGCCGTGGTCTCTCCCATTGCAGAGCACAGGCTCCGGACGCCCGCCCAGGCTCAGCAGCCATGGCTCACGGGACCAGCCGCTCTGCGGCATGTGGGATCTTCCTGGACCGGGGCACAAACCCGCATCCCCTGCATTGGCAGGGGGGGGCGGGCACAAACCCGCATCCCCTGCATTGGCAGGTGGACTCTCAGCCACTGCGCCACCAGGGAAGCCCTCAAGACATACTTTTTTAAAAAAAAATTTACTTTGAGATAATTGCAGATTCACATTCGTAAGAATAATATAGAGATATCCCATTTATACTTTACCAATTTTCCCTGTGGTGACATCTTGAAAAACTACAGCACAATATCACAACCAGAATATTAGCATTGATGCAATGAAGATATAGAACATTTCCATCACCACAAGAATCCCTCATGTTTTCCTTTTATAGCCACACCCACTTCTCTCCTACACACAACCCCTCCATCCTTAACCTCTGGCAACCACTAAATCTGTCTATAACTATGTCATTCTGAGAAAATTATATAAATGGAACCATAGACATCAAGATATGCTTTTCCAATGTGCTTTTCCTATTCTCGGGTCCTCAGCCTGGAAGGCTTTTGCTTCCCCCTCTAACTATCAAGGTCCTCTTTATCCCTTAGGCCTGGACCCAGTGCTGTCCCCTTCTGGCATAAGCTTATCCCCCTCACCTCCCTTGGGGTGAGTGATGTAACCAGGGCTTGGGTGCCCTTGGCCTGTCTTATGCTTGGTCTAGGTCTCCCACTCGACTTTCTGCCCCACAGTGCCTATAGCACAGCACCTGCCGGTACACTGCCGGTGCTTCTTAATGCCTGGAGGATTCCCTGTTAAAAGGAAATATTGAACTGAAATGTAAAACACAGTTGAGGTTTTTAGCATAGCAATGCGGATTTACGACTTGTTTGGCAATTTTCCTGGCTGGCCTCTCTTCATATTCAAAACTCCTTTCTCAGAACAATTGGCAAGACCCCTCTTGAGGGGCATTAGTTGTGGTCCCTCATCAGTGGAAGGGCCTCTCACTCCCTCTCCTTTGACTTGGCGGGAAATCCAGGAAAGGTCCACGTTTTCTGACCTCTGCTCATCCGTACAGCTGCTCTCAGCCAAATGGGGAGGGTTCAGACCCCTCACAGTATTGTCATGGATGGCCTAGATGTAGTAGGAAAACAGCAATTACAAAGGCTTGCAAAAACAATGCAGACCATTTAGCAGCAGCGGCGGATTGCCATCTGATGCTACGTTTGCTCCAAGCACTATGACTCCTGTCTCCTGAGATAATGGAAATGGAGAGTGGAAACAAGGGAAGGCCACTCAGGGGAGAAGTGCTCCCAGATAAAGGAGTAAGGGGAACAAAGGGCTAGGCTCCTGCAGCGGCCACGAGGGCTTCTGTGGCCGGATTTACCTAGAAACTCTTTTGCTGGGATGGCTGGAAGCCAGTCACATGGGAAAGATATTTTCAGACTTGGCTTACAGGGCAAAAATGCTGCATTCCAATTATTTTCTTCCTTCAGCAACCTACTAATATGACTATTACAGTTTTTGCTCCTCTAAAATGTTATTTAATAAATCTTGACACAAAGGCAATTAAAAATCTTCAGCTCAAATTAACCGCAGCTGTGTGTGAAACAGCAGCCACTGCCCCAGTTAGAAACCTTTCGTGGGAGCGACAGCTGCAAATTCTTAACATTCTTGGGCAAACAGTGCAGGCACAGTGGAATTTTAAGTAATCTACACAATGGTTTGATTCTTCCCACGGCTCCAAACCCGAGAACAAAGTGATTATTATCACTGCCGTGAAGGCCCAAAAACTGCTAGGAGATGTATGAATTTTCATACACTGTCTCTGACATTTCTTTGAGGCCTTCACTTATGACTTTTAAATGAAAAGCAATGGAGCCTTGATATCCTTCTGAGATAATTTGTTACATGGGAAAAACTCGAGGTGCCACATATCTGAACAAGTGGGCTGTGTTCTCTGGTGACGAGATGGCTGACAGAGATGAGTAGCTGTCACATTTACTGTCATCTCACTGATTTTTCCTGTATCACTACTCGAGGCTCAACCCCTGAACAAACCTATACACAATACTGCGTGGTGTGATTCACAAAGACAGCCTGGGGTAGGAGATTCCATTTCGAAAGGGTCTGTCAACCTTCAAAAAAAAAAAAAAAGTGAAAATTCTTTATTCTCAACCAATGTGATTAAAATTTTTTTCCATGGGAGGCCAAAGGTGCTATACTGTGAGAAGTGTAGATACTGTGACCCTCCAGCTCAGCGCATCCCTTCCCTTAACGCTGCACCGAAGGAAGGGGAAGAAGAGCCTGCAGGAGATTTGGGAGCCCAGGGCCCATGGCTGGATTCTCCCTCGCGCATTCTCCTTGGTACCTGGTGTTCTCTGAGGTGGAAGTGAAGCAAGGTGCATCACCTGAGCATGCCTGCCTGAGCCACCTTTTCCAGCGTGCTTTTTATCTTCTGGGGCAATCCTCTCAGGGGACAGCTCCTGGTTTCATTAGCTGGGCTCTGCAGAAGACCTGCCTCCTATGTGACTTTGCAGGATGCTTGGCCTCAGGGCGAAAAGAACAAAACAGCAAAGCTGGTGTGTTAGAGCACATTCTGCACTCAGAAAGAAAGCCCAAGTAAATACTGATGTCAGGTTGATAATTAGCTGGATCCCAAGTACAAACAAATGCACGGACATAAGTTTCTATCACACTTAACAGTGTTTTGAATAGTAATGGTGTAGAGCAGGCTCTAGTGTCCTTGGTTGACATTTTATTGTATCTTGTTAATTGTAGGATGCAACCTGGAACTAAGCATGAGGCCTATTAATACTACTCTTCATTTGACAAACATCTGTTGGGCAGCTACTGTGGGTCAGACACTGTGCTAAGATCTGGGAATCGAAAGATTCAGAGGCCCTGTCTTCCATCAGAGAACTCACCCTCTAAGGGGAAGCCGACAGGTGAGCCCAGCATCACAGCAGTGTGAGGGGCCTGCGGGCCAGGCCTGTCAACACCACTGCAGGGGCGCTGGGCGGGACTCCTCGCTCAGGCAGGGGAAAGCACGTATGATTACCTTTGCTAACACCGGGGAAGTGTGGAAAAGAAGAGCAGAAGGCTGAGCTTGGTATCTTCAGCAAAGTGACTTGGAACATGAAAAGGTCTTGCAGAGAACGGTGGGACAGGGAGCATGGTGTACTGGGAAGGGCACAGGAGAGATGGGTCGAGTAATAACCCCTGGCTCTACCACTTACTAGTCCAGTGGTTCTGGGTGAGTCTTTTAACTTCTCTGAGTCTTAGTTTCCTCATCTGTAAAATGGGGGGAAATAAGAAACAACTCTCTGCCTCATTCTACCTTTGCTCTCCTTCCTCCTCATCTTCCATTCCTGACCAGTCACTAAGCAACTCTGAAAAGTTGAGTCTACATTCGAAAAGTTTCTGAAATCTGTCCCTTTGTCCCAAATCTCCCTTGTTACATCTCTCTGCCAAAAAAAGATGGTGCTTGATAGATGCTAATTATAACGAGAGGAGGTTACTCATCCCATTAGCTCTTCCTGAGTTACATCTGCAGGGTGTCATCCAGCATATCAAGGTTGGAATCAAACATAATCCAGGGCTTCCCTGGTGGTGCAGTGGCTGAGTGTCCGCCCGCCGATGCAGGGGACACGGGTTCGTGCCCCGGTCCGGGAAGATCCCACATGCCGCGGAGCGGCTGGGCCCGTGAGCCATCGCCGCTGAGCCTGCGCGTCCGGAGCCTGTGCTACGCAACGGGAGAGGCCACAACAGTGAGAGGCCCGCGTACCGCAAAAAAAACAAACAAAAAACCATAATCCAACAAGTATGGGGACTAGCCATCACTCCAAGACGTCCAGACCACTTGCAGGTAATTAAGATATATATTAGTGTGTGTGTTCACACACACACACACACACACACACATACATATTTGACTGTACATTTACAAATATATGTATCTGGTTTCGAAAACTCATAAAGTTTATTTTCTCTAAGGCAAAGCAGAGGGGACAGCATTCTTCAGGTTCTAATGTCATCAGCAAAGCTTTGCAGGCCTTAATTCCCATCCCATCCCAGCCTCAGTGTTCTCTAAACCTCTTAAGCACCAATGACCTTCATCACTAACCCACTTTTAGCTCGCCTTTGATCTGGATGAACTTGAGAGTTCATCATTACTTGGGTCTGTCCTCCCACCCTGCTCACGTCTTCTTGTTCTCCCTGGCTCTTTTCTCTTCACCTCACTTCTTCTCAACTTGTCCTCTGTTCTCACTGTGACCTCATTGAGTAGGTCCATTCCCTTTGGGCTCCACTTACCTCTGTGACCAGCTGGGCACCAGGCCCTTTCTAGTAACTCTGAATCCTTTGCACCCTTTGAATTCTATTGTGCCTGTGATGAGAACCACCAGCCTGCTATCTGCCCAACCCACCATTTACTTGATTTGCATCTACTCTGGGTTGCTAAGAATTCCATAAGAAGGTCAGAAAACTGAGCCAACTGGGTTTCTATCTAACTTCATAATAGCTTTTAATGCTTCTTGGCAGATAGTCTTCTTTTGCTGATACCAAATTCGATGTCCAAGGATGGATTCTAATATATTTCCTCACTGTCCGTAAATCCTCAGACATACTCTTATTCCTCTCACTTTTAACAGGCATTTACATCTCCCTATTATTCACTAAGAAGGGGAAGATTATCTTCTTTCCTCAACATTTTCAAAATATATGTATCTTCATCCTTTGTCCTCCATCTCTCCTTTCTCTCATTTGGAAGGTGCTATACAACTAGTCAGCCTAAGGCTAACTTCTCTGCTTTGGCTCTCGTAGCACCTCAGCGTTTTCCTTCATAGCATTTTCCACAGAATATAATTACTATCTATCTGTCATCTATCTATCATCTATTATCTATATATCCATTGTCTATATCTCTCACCTATCTCTTATCATCTATTATATCTATCAATTATCTATCATCTATATCTAACCATCATTTATATCTACCTATCATCTATCCATCTACTGTCTCTATCACCTATCCTATCTATCTATCTATCTATCTATCTATCTATCATCTGTAGTTTACTTTAAGTCTGTCTTCCATATTAGACTCTACAGGATATGATTATGCTTTGCTTACCACAGTGCCCAAACATAGTGCCTCAAATACAGTTGTCTACTGTGTTTATAAGTTGTCTACATTATAATAGTGACTGAAATAGTAAATACTTTAATGGTGAATGGATCCTTTCTTCCTGCCTGCTCTAGAAACTTGATCCTCTCTTTCTAGTCCACATTAAATTCATTCCTCTCTGTTGGCACCATCTCTTCTGTAAACAACATGCTTAGCTCTTCCCCATCCAAATGAAAATATTTCCACCATTGTCTGTATCCTCTAGTTATCTTTACATTCTTTTGCTTTTTTCCAGTAGCCTGAAACTGCCCATTTCCATTTCCTCTTCTCTTATTGACTCCTTAGCCTCTCGCAAGCTACCTCCTACCCTCATCACTCTCTGAAATTGATCTTTAAAGTTCAACAGTAATTGCATAATTGTCATCTTATTCAATGACCTTCTTCTAGTCTTTACTGTCTTTGACTCTTTAGTAGCATTTAACACCACTGATAAACATCTTAAAATTCTCTTTTCCCTTGATTTCCAGACACATAATTTGCCCATTTTCTCTCCCTTCCTTTGCCAGGCGGAAACTCACAGAGAGTAGAAACTGCTTTATTTATGTTGGCCTCCCCACAGAACCTTGCAAAGTATCACAGGCAATTGTTGAATAGAGACAATGTCTAGGAGCCTTATGGCCCCACAAGAGTGACAACTATATTCCTTTTCCCATTAAAGGAACCCTGGACCAAAGGAATCGAGTTCTAGATTCACACCCCAGACCTTTATCTGGTGAGATGACTTTAATGGAGTCACTTATCCTCTCTGAGCTTCAACCTTTTCAATTACAAAATAGAGATGACCAAAATGCCTATTGGTTGTGAGGACAAAATGTGATAATGCACATAAATTGCTTGGAACGGTAGCTGGCACGGTGAAATACTCAATAAGCATCATGTTTATTGTCTGTAAAATGAGGCAGCTTGTGTTAGTGCTGCCTAGAAGTCCTCCCAGCTCTAACATTCTGTGCTTTTACAAAGATTAGATACATCATTTTATATTGTGGTACTATTTTAACATCTTTAAAGACAGCCTTCACAGTCACAGCCTGTGAAGGTATCAAATCTTCTGTAAATCAAACTATCCTAATTTTAGATAGTCCTCGGTGTTATTTAAAAATCTATCAGATTTCTACCTCTTGAAATATTTCTTTCTGTCTGAATGAAAATGGGCTGCAAGATCGGGTTCAGGTTTTTGTAACTGAATGATTCCTTTAAGAGAAAAGCTATTCTGCCATCACATCATGAAATGACTGTGCCCTAGGAATGATCCTCAAGCACTGTGGGCCCATGAGTCACTTTAAATATCCTGTATCTTGGATGAGCTGTGTCACCATGCAGAGCTTCAGCAGGGTTGCTGGGAATTGGCTCTCTCTGACCAGAAACAGTTACGAATAATAGATCTTTATCCTCAAAGACAGTATCTCTATTCGTTCTGAAATGCACTGCTGCTGCAGGTTATTTGCTGAATAGGATGAAGAATGCCAGTGATAGGGTCAGCTGAAGGTTATGTGGAAGAATTTCACACGGGACTGGGAACTTCTTGATAGCAGGGACGGTGCCTTATTTATTGGTACGTGGTGTATAGTAGGCACGCAATAGTTATCAGATCAATCAATGAGTAAATGACTGAATGAATGGATGGTGAATGATCTGGGAGCTTCAGGGAGGTAGCCTCCTAACATTGGGAGTTAGGAGACCTTGGTTCTAGACCATTCCTGTTTTGAACTAGCCGAGAGTTCTCGGGAGAGTCACTCTGCCTCCTCAGATGCTATAGCTTCCTTGTCTGTAAATCAGAGTCTGGATTAAATTAGTGTTTTCCTGTGCTATTGTATATTACATTTCCTAAATATTCCAGCTTCTCTTCAATAGTGCTTCTCCCTGAGGAAATATTACTCATCCCCACCTTTTGAACTTAAAAGTCCCCAAGTGACTTGCTTTGGCCAGTGAACTGGGGGCAGAGGTGGATGTGTGTCATATTTAGGCAGAGGTTTTTATAGCCAATGCATGGTTTTCTGTGTCTCTTTTCTCTTTGCCATGAAACTAGCAATATTTTGGATAGTAGGGGCTCCATCAGCATGGTTACCAGAGTGAAGCCCAGTCAACTGTTGACAAACATGTAGCATTAGTCCAGAAAAAGAAGAAGAGGCGGAGGTGGAGGAGGAAGAAGAAAAAGAAGAAACATCTTTGTTGTTCTGCATCACAGAGATTTTTAGTTATGCTTCTTACTACAGCATAACTTAGCTTCTTCTGACTGATACGTTCCCAAACTTGACTGTGCATCAGAATCACCTGGGGAGGTTGAAAAATTGCTGAATCAGTAGAATTCTGAACCTCTGGGGTTGAGGCCTTGGCATTTAGAGTTTTAGAAAGTTCCCCAGGGAAAGTATACAGATATTGGCAATTGACTTTGAAATATGTAAGGAAAAAAAGGTGTATTGATGGATGGGTAAAGGGGTGGATAGAGGGAAAGATACGTGATAAAACAGTTATTGTAAATGTTGATGGCAGAATCTAGGCAGTGGGTTTACGAGTGTTCACTATAAAATTCTTTCAGCTTGGGCTTCCCTGGTGGCGCAGTGGTTGAGAGTCCGCCTGCCGATGCAGGGGACACGGGTTCGTGCCCCGGTCCGGGAAGATCCCACATGCCGCGGAGTGGCTAGGCCCGTGAGCCATGGCCGCTGAACCTGTGCGTCCGGAGCCTGTGCTCCGCAACGGGAGAGGCCACAACAGTGAGAGGCCCACGTATCGCAAAAAAAAAAAAAAAAAAAAAAATAATTCTTTTAGCTTTGCTGATTATTTGAAATATTTTCAAAATAAAAAAAGATCTTAAAAAAAATTTCCTCAGGTGATTCTGATGGTTAGCTTGATTTGAACTTCTAGACTAGATAATCTAAGGAAGGCCATTTGCTGCGAATACCCCAGTGGTCACTGCAGGGAGTCTGTAGTGTTGATCTTTCTTTTAATATTTATTTAATATTTTAATATTTATTTAATATTACAATGTAATAATTCTGAGATAATGATTCTATCATGAGTGAATACTTGCTATAATGGTTAATGAGAATCCGTATTGCCTTATCAAAAGCAAGGCTATCCTATCTGTTGCAGATGAGGGAACTTTTTGTTTTCTCAGCATCGAGCTGGAGGTAACGGGAGGAGGACTATGGAAGATTTTATACCAACAGAGTGGGTCAGAGACAAGTTCGAGAGGTCACTGCAGACCGTTCAGATAAAGGTATCTGGTTCACAATGCTTTTGGCTTGATATTTGACCCTAATAAGTATCTATCTATATGTTTTATTTGTCATAATTCATTTAATGCTTACAACTATGTGAAGTAGGTGCTCTTTGTAACCCTATTATACAGATGAAAAAACTATGCCCAAGGGCCAACTCTACCTTGGTAACCACTAAGCTCTATAGCCTCTCATATGTAAGGTCATTCTGGAAATCAGACCAACTTGCTGTGTAGAAAAGCACTGTACAGTCTTCAGTCAATCAGAATGGTCACCGGGAGATGGGTTTTCATCATGGACCCCTAGGGTTGCCAGCTGAAATACGGGCTGTCCAGTAGATATTGCATGAAACATACTTATACTAAACACTGTCACTGCTTATCTAAAATCCAAATTTAATTGTGTCTCATATTTTTATTTGCTAAACCTGTCAAATCTATCAGGCCCCACCAGTTATTAACTTAGAGACTTTTGGGAGACATGATTTTATCTCTGTTCTGACAACTCTAATGGTTTGTGATTCTGCAATTCCTTCAGCTAATACCATCACAGCCATAGCGAGACATGTGAAATGTCTAATTAAGACAAGACGCTGAAACTGGTTTCCACGACTTTAGCTCTTACGTAGACAGATGACAGGGAAGGTTCAGGTCTTGGGGGAAAGGAAATCACAGGCACCATGATGGTGATTCCTAAACATTTACACCCCATGATGCTCCTACAGCTCATAGCATCACAACCCCATCTCATCCCAACAGGGACAGAGACAAAATTTCCAAACTGCTCACAAGTAAATACCACTAAAAACCCTGTCCTCTGTTTCTTCACCCGGAGATCTCCAGGATCTATTCCAGACACAACTCAACAAACTTATAGACTGGAGCCTTCTAATAGGTGCTTCATCAGGCTCTGCTTCTTTGGGTCTCTGAATTCTTGGACTTCATTCTTCTAGAGTACTCCTCCTCTTACAAATTCTCAAACTTATCAAGCCACCTTTTCCCCCATTTTATAGACCCTTCACACTATGATCTTAGGTATACATTAAATGACTATAATCGACAATTTATAATCCAGCTTCTCCTCTCTATTTTTTCCCTTCTTTTGTATAAAATTATTTTTCTTGACTGTACAAGAAATATATGCTCCTTACTGAATATTTAGACAACTTGAAAAAGTGAAAAGAAGAAAAATCTCCCATGGTCTCACTCCCCAAATGTAACTGCCAAAAATACATTTTGTTTTGTTTCTTTGCAGCTTTTTTTTTTCTACATATGATTTTCTGGTTTGGTTTCTGTTGGGAGTCTGTCTGCTTTGATATTTCTCCACTTTGGGCTTTTGTATTCTCATATGAAAATGAGCTTGTTGGACTAGATAAATTCCAAGGTCATTTCCAACACTACCACTCTATGTTTTTGTCTTTGTTAGAGAACTTGGAGAAAATTTGTGCTTGCAGTCTATTTTTGTACTGTAAAAGGAAATGAGGATATTTAAGATGGTTAGGGACATTTGCAGTGAATGTTAGTTGGATTCCATCTGGGGTTTTGTGTTCAATTTTGGGCCATACCATGGAAACTGGAAGTCTTATGCACTGTGATGAGAATATAAAATTGGTGTAAACTTTCTAAAGGGCAACTTGGTAATATAAGTCAAAAGTTTTAAAAGTTTTCAGGTCAATGGATTTACCCTAAAGGGAGAAAATCATGTTTTAGTTACATAGATATTCACAGCATTTTTAATGAAAGCAAAAAATTTAGTAAAAATGCATGACAATAGGAATAAACTCAATAAATTATAATATAGAAATACAAAGGAATAGTATGCGGTCATTAAAATGATGCATTGAGGAATGTACAGTGGAGAAAGGACAGCCTCTTCAATAAGTGGTGCTGGGAAAACTGGACAGGTACATGTAAAAGCATGAGATTAGATCAATTCCTAACACCATACACAACAATAAGCTCAAAATGGATTAAAGACCTAAATGTAAGGCCAGAAACTATCAAACTCTTAGAGGAAAACATAGGCAGAACACTCTATGACATAAATCACAGCAAGATCCTTTTTTGACCCACCTCCTAGAGAAATGGAAATAAAAACAAAAATAAACAAATGGGACCTAATGAAACTTCAAAGCTTTTGCACAGCAAAGGAAACCATAAACAAGACCAAAAGACAACTCTCAGAATGGGAGAAAATATTTACAAATGAAGCAACTGACAAAGGATTAATCCCCAAAATTTACAAGCAGCTCATGCAGGTCAATAACAAAAAAACCAAACAACCCAATCCAAAAATGGGCAAAAGACCTAAATAGACATTTCTCCAAAGAAGATATACAGACTGCCAACAAACACATGAAAGAATGCTCAACTTCATTAATCATTAGAGAAATGCAAATCAAAACTACAATGAGATATCATCTCACACCGGTCAGGATGGCCATCATCAAAAAATCTACAAACAATAAATGCGGGAGAGGGTGTGGAGAAAAGGGACCCCTCTTGCACTGTTGGTGGGAATGTAAATTGGTACAGCCACTATGGAGAACAGTATGGAGGTTCCTTAAAAAACTACAAATAGAACTACCATATTACCCAGCAATCCCACTACTGGGCATATACCCTGAGAAAACCGTAATTCAAAAAGAGTCATGTACCAAAATGTTCACTGCAGCTCTATTTACAATAGCCAGGAGATGGAAACAACCTAAGTGTCCATCGTCGGATGAATGGATAAAGAAGATGTGGCACATATATGCGATGGAATATTACTCAGCCATAAAAAGAAATGAAATTGAGCTATTTGTAATGAGGTGGATGGACCTAGAGTCTGTCATACAGAGTGAAGTAAGTCAGAAAGAGAAAGACAAATACTGTATGCTAACACATATATATGGAATTTAAGGGAAAATAATGTCATGAAGAACCTAGGGATAAGACAGGAACAAAGACACAGACCTACTAGAGAATGGACTTGAGGATATGGGGAGGGGGAAGGGTAAGCTGTGACAAAGTGAGAGAGTGGCATGGACATATATACACTACCAAACGTAAAATAGATAGCTAGTGGGAAGCAGCCGCATAGCACAGGGATATCAGCTTGGTGCTTTGTGACCACCTGGAGGGGTGGGATAGGGAGGGTGGGAGGGAGGGAGACACAAGAGGGAAGAGATATGGGAACATATGTATATATATAACTGATTCAATTTGTTATAAAGCAGAAACTAGCACACCATTGTAAAGCAATTATACTCCAATAAAGATGTAAAAGAAAAATGATGCATTGAAAGAAGACAGATAAAACCGAATACATACAGTGTGATTCCATTTACATAAAGTTCAAAAATATCTATGGCATTTTTTGCAGGGGGCAGTGAATAGAAGAGGGCACAGGGACGCTTCTGGGATTGTGGTTATGTTTTTTATTTTTTTAAAAATATCTTTATTGGAGTATAATTGCTTTACAATGGTGTGTTAGTTTCTGCTTTACAACAAAATGCATCAGTTGTATATATACATATGTTCCCATATCTCCTCCCTCTTGCGTCTCCCTCCCTCCCACCCTCCCTATCCCACCCCTCCAGGTGGTCACAAAGCACCGAGCTGATCTCCCTGTGCTATGCGGCTGCTTCCCACTAGCTATCTATTTTACATTTGGTAGTGTATATATGTCCATGCCACTCTCTCACTTCGTCTCAGCTTACCCTTCCCCCTCCCTGTGTCCTCTAGTCCATTCTCTACATCTGCGTCTTTATTCCTGTCCTACCCCTAGGTTCTTCAGAACCATGGATTCTGGTTATGTTTAATCTCTTGATCTGCATGTTGGTAAGATGCGTGCGTCCAGTTAGTGAAACTCCATCCAGCTAAACACTTATGATCCAAGTGCTTTTCTGTTTTGTTTCAGTTCAGTTACAAAAAAACCTTTAAAAAATTAAATCATTTATTCAGTTTTACAGTCTTGGAAAGATGCCCATGATATCTTGTTAAGTTATAAGAAGTAGGTTTCAAATTTGCATGCTCTCATTTTGATGAAAAACATATACTTAAAATATATATACATAGAAAAAAATCTAAGAGGAATTTAAGTCAAAATCTTAATACTATTCACTCCCAGGCTTTGGGATTTTGGGTGATTTGTTGTTGTTGATACATGTTTTCTAGAATGAAGATGTAATATTTTGTAAAAAGAAAAATCCTTAAACAAAAATTCTGGAGAAATTTTGGCTACATGTGTTCAAGAGACCTGATGGGGTGAAAAATGATGAAATTAGAATTTATGCATTCATTCCATAAGTTAATATGGAGAATCCACACAAGCAATACAGTATTTCAGTATTGAGGACACAAGGATAAGACAGTGCCCAGCTCTGAAGGAGCTTACAGCCTATAGAATAACAGAAGAAGCTGGATGTTCTTAATCAGATGAAAACATGACTCACAGGGAAGTTATACATGTCTTCAAATATTTGAATGGCTACAATGATGGAGAGGAAGCTGATTTGTTCTGTGCTGCTCTGCAGGGCAGGATTAAACAAAACAGCGGAAGTTTTGACAGAGCAGGTTTTGACTAGGTCTTAGGAAGACCTTCTTAAAGACAGTAGCTGTGTAACAGAAAGAGACCCTCTCACCTGCAGGGAGACCAAGCACATGCAGCCAGTTCTCTCCACTGGAGCTCAAGCCTAGGATAATCCCTTCCAGTGATGCTGTGCAGTGTTGGAGTTAACATTTTAATTTAGGGCTCTTCCTTCTTTGGAGAGGACTTGAAAACAAGGGCTCTAACCAGTTGTTTTTGTTCAGTCTGAGATACTGGAGATGCAGTTTCTTTGTTTCTTTCTTTTTTAAAAAAAATATTTATTTATTTTATTTTAGTTTTGGCTGCGTCGGGTCTTAGTTGCGGTGTCTTCGCTCTTAGTTGTGGCACATGGGCTCCAGAGTGTGTGGGCTCAGTAGTTGCGGCATGCAGGCTTAGTAGTTGTGGCGTGCAGGCTCTCTAGTTGTGCGGGGCTCGAGGGAGTGGGCTCTGTGGTTGTGGCATGTGGGCTTAGTTGCCTCACGGCATGTGGGATCTTTTCCCCGACCAGGGATTGAACCCACGTCCCCTGCATTGGAAGACAGACTCTTAACCACTGGACCACCAGGGAAGTCCCACAAACATTTTCCAAGTTTGCATCCTCCTACCCCTATTTTCCCTGAGAACATAAAAAAAAAAAAATCCTGTAAAACTAGAAGGTAAATATGAGAGGTGTATGGGCAGATTCATCAAGGGAAGTTTTTCCCTCCTGGTGATTCCTTGCCTGTTTACCAGCCCTGGACTGGTCCTTGCTCAACATCTCTTTGATCACATCATTCCTCAGCATCCAGGGCTTCTGTGATTTGGCCATTTCCTTTCTGTTCCTGGGCCAGGAGGGGCATACTTCTACCACTGTGATTGGTTCCTTACTTAAAATTTCCCTTCTTGGAGCCCCCCATCTCCCCAACCCTCTCCCAAACTTAGGGGACCCCACCCATTCGCTGAGGCTCCCCTTGGTTCTCCGCTTCTCCAAAAAGGGGCTCCCGACCATTCAGCCATTGTGCTTTCTTCATCCCCTCATCCCTAACACTCACTGAATAGCTCTTTTGTCTACCTGTCCTGTATTGGTTCTAAAGTTTTCATAAGCATTAATTATTGCTTCATCAAATAGATTATAAGCTCCTTGAGGGGTGATGACATTAAAAATTAAAAAAATTCTCCCTTGTATTTACTGTAGTGATGATGCATAGTTCGGCTTTTTCTTGCTCTCCTATCTTTAATGACAATTTAGCAACATATGAACTCCAGTCCATACTCCCTTCTCTGAAGGATGGTGACACTCGGAAATCAGTACAACCAATGGAATGATTTGCTAGCTCTTTGTTTTGTATTTTGCTTCCTGGCATCTATGCTAGCTACATAGTGGTGACTGGAACTTGATTCTGATACAGAAGCCACATGCTACCTTACCCAGCAAAAGCCATATTTGTTTTTGCCTTTGTTTGGTGGGAAGGGGCCAGGAAGACTTCGTGAAGCGTCCATATTGCTCTTTCAGGACCCACCCAGAGGAAGAATCTCTTAGTTATAGCTGGTTCTTAAAAATGGCCAAGCCTTATAGTTTTACTTAAAACCTCTGCTCTTATCATTATGACTCCAAATGGTTATTAGTAGAAGACAGGTTAATACTGTTGTTTCTGACACCGTGTCTTTATTTACCACAGCTGAGCTTGGGGAACGTGGGGACAATAACTTAATCTTAGCTCTCATCATCTTGCTTTCTCATTCATTCATTCATTCATTCTAAAGACATATATTTTTTGTTTTGTTTTGTTTTGTTTTGTTTTTTTTATGCCTGGTCTAGGGTCAGGATTTCTGGGTCTTGAAGGAGGAGGAAGCTGAGAGTCCAGACCCCTAGGAGCACCTAGGAGAGAATAGGGCTGGAGGCTTGGACTCCTGGGTCCCCAGAAGGAGGGGACCTGGGGGTCCTTACTACTAGGTTCGGTAGAGGAGGGAAGCTGAGGGTCCAGACTCTTGGATCCAGAGGTTGGAGGGGCTGGGGACCCAAAATTCTGGATCCGAGGGAGTTAGGATGGGGAACCCGAACACTCGGGTTAGTGTAAGGTAGCTGTTTGAGACCAGGAATGGTCTGAGGATGGCTTGAGGGCCCAACTCCTGGATTTAACAGGAAGGAGGGCTCAGCTTCTGAGTCCCAGGGAGGAGGGAAATGTGAGTCCGGACTCCTCTGTTCTGAGTGAGACAAATCGGAATTTGGACCTTTTCTGTCCTAAATGAGGAGGAAGCTGTAGGGCTGCGCTCCTTGGCTCTAAATTTAGAGAGAAATTGGTATCGGAATTTTGGGATCCCTAGAATGTGGGCGGGGCAACTCCCAGCCTGTCCTGTGTTTGTTTTGTTTTTCCTACGGCCCACTCCGCGGAACTACAACTCCCTCGCGTCTGTCACGATGACCGCTCTTTCCGTCACTTCCTTTTCTGCCGCTCTTTCCGCGCGCGTGCTGGGTACTTTGGGGCCTACCGCAACCCCACCCACCTCACCCCTCACCCAGCTTGCTGTCCCCGCGCGGCGGAGGTGACGCACGGACTCCTAAAGACTTATATTGAGCACCTACTAAGTGCCAGGTTTCTCACTGCTTAACATTCTCCTCTATTCTCAACAATAGATGTTGGAATGAGGGACAGTCTGGGGAGGATGGGGAACCCGAACACTCGGGTTAGTGTAAGGTAGCTGTTTGAGACCAGGAATGGTCTGAGGATGGCTTGAGGGCCCAACTCCTGGATTTAACAGGAAGGAGGGCTCAGCTTCTGAGTCCCAGGGAGGAGGGAAATGTGAGTCCGGACTCCTCTGTTCTGAGTGAGACAAATCGGAATTTGGACCTTTTCTGTCCTAAATGAGGAGGAAGCTGTAGGGCTGCGCTCCTTGGCTCTAAATTTAGAGAGAAATTGGTATCGGAATTTTGGGATCCCTAGAATGTGGGCGGGGCAACTCCCAGCCTGTCCTGTGTTTGTTTTGTTTTTCCTACGGCCCACTCCGCGGAACTACAACTCCCTCGCGTCTGTCACGATGACCGCTCTTTCCGTCACTTCCTTTTCTGCCGCTCTTTCCGCGCGCGTGCTGGGTACTTTGGGGCCTACCGCAACCCCACCCACCTCACCCCTCACCCAGCTTGCTGTCCCCGCGCGGCGGAGGTGACGCACGGACTCCTAAAGACTTATATTGAGCACCTACTAAGTGCCAGGTTTCTCACTGCTTAACATTCTCCTCTATTCTCAACAATAGATGTTGGAATGAGGGACAGTCTGGGGTCTTGCCCCCCCCAAGACCAAGCTGAGGACTTCCAAGAAAAACACAACTGTGCTCTGCATACTGCTCTGCCCATGCCAGCTTCCCACGTGTTTACTCCAGGAGTTAGTACAAGCAGGGAAATATATAATTGGACCAAATATGTTCCTTCCCCTTTAAACTAAGGTCACTGGGCAAGTGTGTGGTGCGAACATGGTGATCAGCTTTCTGGTGGAAGACGTTCCTCGAGGCGTGATAGGACCATCAGGAATGCCCCAGAAAATATCAACTGGGTCACAGGAACCTGTCACGTTAAAGCAAAATAGCTGCATTCGCTTACGAGGAAAGAGTCCTTCATTGCCTTGACCATCTGATGGTTTAAATATATTTCACTTACAGATGAAAAGGGACTTCCCTGGTGATGCAGTGGGTAAGAATCCATCTGCCAATGTAGGGAACACGGGTTCGATCCCTGGTCCGGGAAGATCCCACGTGTGGTGGAGCAACTAAGCCCGTGCGCCACAACTACTGAGCCCACAAGCCACAACTACTGAAGCCCGTGCACCTAGATCCTGTGCTCTGCAACAAGAGAAGCCACCGCAGTGAGAAGCCCGCGCACTGCAATGAAGAGTAGCCCCTGCTTGCTGCAACCAGAGAAAGCCCGCGTGCAGCAACAAGGACCCAATGCAGCCAAAAATAAATAAATAAACAAATGAACATGTTTTTACAGCTAAAAAGATGCTCTGAGACTCTCGGTCCTAGAGCCTGGAGCAAAATGAGAGGGAAATACTTTGGGAATGTTACATATAGGAAGGCCAAAGGCGAAAACAGTCACTGCCCCCTTAATCACTGGCTTGTTATTCTGCTTCGTTCCTCAAGGCTAAATATGGTCTCCTACAGTAAAAACTTGTTGTGTTGTTGTAAACAACTTCAGGAATGTGTCCACAAGAGGAAATGGCAGCCAATAGGCAGGTCTAAGCCAAAGGTCTAAGAGATACTTTCTCACCTCAACTCACCCTTATCTTAGCCAACCACATTTATTCTAGGTAAAACCCCATTTAACAATCAATCCCTTAGGGAGTGTTTAATTTGAATGAACGACATCAGAAGCAGATACAGGAATTTAACCAATCTCTTAACATCTGTCATGGCTGCTGATGGGTTCCAACTGTAGGTTCCAATTAACTTCTGATTCCATCTTCGTCCCCCTTTTATCAAGATATTCTCTTTCTTATTGGTTGTCTCCCCTAACTCAATATACAGTAGTTATACTGATGGCTATTGCTTGTTGAGTATTTGCTAAGAGCACTGTGACACGTGTTAACTCATTTCATTCTCACGTCAACCCTATGACCTTGGTACTATCGTTGCTTCCACATCACAGATGAGGAAACTGAGGAAGAGTGAGTGTAAGGATGTTGCCCAAGGTCACACAGCTAGGACATGGGAAAGCTGGGATTTGAACTCAAGTAGTTCATACTCTTAACTAGACTCTGTACTGTCTCTCTATTTATACAAATGTGCTTGACTCTTTAATATTTAAGAACTATTTCACTCTGGAGCTTCCTTTTCCTTTAGATACTGCCCTAAGTCTTTTCTTTCTCTTAGAATTGAGTACATCTTCATTCCCTTACCTCTTAATCACCCCAAACCCACTGGCTTTACTTTCTTGTTTTCCACTGGAATTGCTCTTACCAAAGTTACCAATAACTCCGTGGTTGCTAAACCCAACAGACAATTTTCATTACATTTTATTTAAACTTCCCTGGATGAAAACTCTCTCCTCCCTTGACTTCTATGACACTATTTGCTCTTGTTTTCTGCTTTCCTCTCTTTCCTCCTTTGGCTCTGGCATGGGTGTTTCCAAGCCTCCAGATCTCAGCTTTCCTCTAGCCTCCCTCTACCCAAGCTCACTGGGTGATCTCTCCCACATACATGTCCTCACCTACCATTGATATCCTGGTGAATTCTACATCTCTGTCTATAGCCAGAGCTTGTATTCTGGGTACCAGATCTCAAAAGCCTCTTGTTTAATGGACATTATCTCTGGATGTCCCATAAGCATCTCAGTCTTGAAATGTTTAGAACTGAACTCTTTATGGCTCCCCAAAACCCACTTCTACCCCAGATTCCTTATCTCCTTGAATGGCACCTCTGTCCACCCGGTGGTCTAAACCAGTCAATTCTGAGTCATGCTAATTCTTCTCAGTCACCTGTACACACAATGGATCGTCTTTTTTTTTTTCTGTAGTATGCGGGCCTCTCACTGTTGTGGCCTCTCCCGTTGCGGAGCACAGGCTCCGGACGCGCAGGCCCAGCGGCCATGGCTCACAGGCCCAGCCGCTCCACGGCATGTGGGATCTTCCTGGACTGGGGCATGAACCTGTGTTCCCTGCATCAGCAGGCGAACTCTCAACCACTGCGCCACCAGGGAAGCCCTAGATCTTTAAATCCTGTTGATTCTATGCCCTACAATCTCTTGGATCTGTTTCCTCTTTTCCCTTTCAACTGCCTCTTTGTTCCTCACCTGTATGATCATCCAGATGGCCTGTGGACTGACCTCCCCACCGTAGCCTTGGCTCCCATTTCCTGCTGTCACGGTGCTCTTTCTGAAACCTGCCCTGACAGCTCCTCATTGCTACAGGATTAAGTTCATATTTCTTATCCTGGTCACGATCCAGACCTTGTCTCGTCTCCAGCTCTGCCTCACACCACTTCCCACCCCCTCACCTCTGGGGCTCCCTCTTGCACACTTGTTCCCTCTCTGTGCGTGGGCTCACCACAGTCATCTTCCCACTTGCACTTGGCCAATTCCTTTTCTTCCTCAGGACTCAGCTCTGACTCTCCCCTCTCCACCCTCACGTCCCCACTTCATCTTTCTCTCCATCACCTATGCTTCTGCCATTGCATGTACCAGCTGTACCATTTCTTTGTCCCCTCCCTACAACATGAGCTCCTTGAGATTAGGGAGCCTTGTCTTTAATCTTTGTACACTTAAGTTTATCTCTTTGCTGACATATAGTAGAAACTCAAAAAATGTACCAAATGCATTAATGAAAGTAACCCAGAAGAATATATACCTAATGGAAGAATTTAATATAGCAGCAAGGGAACAGATTTATCATTTGGGGAGTTAAGCAGCCCCCTTAAAGTCTATGTATCCTCTGGCTTAGGCCGTGTTTTCCTCCACCTCCATACTAAGCCATGGTTTGAGATCAATATGGAGTCAGGGTACTCCATCCAACCCACAAGAAAACCCCAGAAGCACCAAGCTTCCTCAGATCCACCCAGCAACACATCTTCAGACATTTGCTAGTTGCACCCCTTGGCCTTCTGAAATAGTTTTGGTAAAGCTCACAAAAAGGTACCCACAATACGTCTTAGTAAAAGATGCAATGTATCAATATATTCTGAACTCAATGTGCTTTGGGAGGGATTCAGTAATGCTTCAGATATGGGATCAAATTGTTTCCTTTTTTGAAGTTAATATGGAATTTCACATAACTGGGAGAGACATAGCTGGGGCACTCAGAGGTCTTTTTCATTGATACTCATTTGATGTCTTATTTTGTCATTGTTTTCAGACATCAATAGCTAAATATACAGGAACAAAGTAATATAGAAAATTGAGGTACTTATTCAAAGAATTATGGCAAACCCTTCCCTCATCTACCATATTCTCACAACCACACCTAGATTTTGGCCTCCTCACTATATATTTACATACCCTTCGATAGCATGAGCTTTGAAGTCTGAGAAATTTGGTCTGAGTCTTAACTCAGTCACTTACTAACTGTGCAACCTTAGGAAATTTACTTAACCTTTCTGGACCTCCATTTCTTCATCTGTAAAATGGGGAAGTATATGAGTACAGATGATTGGTCTGATGATTAAATAAGATAATATGTATAAAGATGGCACAGTATATGGGACATAGTAAGTCCCCAGTATGTGCCAGTTTTAATATTTTTATGAGATAAATAAAATAAACTTTTTTTTTTTGCGGTACGTGGGCCTCTCACTGTTGTGGCCTCTCCTGTTGCAGAGCACAGGCTCCAGACGCTCAGGCTCCGCCGCCATGGCTCACGGGCCCAGCTGCTCTGCGGCATGTGGGATCTTCCTGGACTGGGACACGAACCCATATCCCCTGCATCAGCAGGCGGACTCTCAACCACTGCACCACCAGGGAAGCCCAAAATAAACATTTTTGAGGTAGAGGATGGGAACTTTGGCTTATTCAGTTGTCTTCACACTTCATTTCCTTGCAGCCATGTCTCTGCTGTACATGCTTCCAATTAAGAAAACAGTTCGCAACATGTCAACTCATTGGCTATTCAAACTTGGGGTGAATAGAGGACAAACATTATTTTGCCATTTAAAAGAAATTCAGAGAGGCTAGGAGGTGAGTGACCAAGATGGCAGAGTAGAAGGACCCTAAGCTCACCTCCTGTCATGAGCACACCAAAATCACAATCTGCACAATGACCATTGTTGAAAAAGACTGAAACCTACTAGAAAAGATCCTCTATAGCTAAAGACATAAAGACGGAACCACAAGATATATAGAGATATAATCAAATCCCATACTCTTGGGTGGGCAACCCACAAACTGGAGAATAATTATGTTATAGAGAAGCTATGGGATTGGTCCAAAGGCACACAGAGCTTGGACACAAACATAAGATTTTGGGTGTTCTCTCATCTCGAGTGCTGGGTCTGTAGCATCTGCCAGTGTCCAGTGATCATTCTTCATGGGTCTTGGAACAAGCAAAAGGGGCTTTCAGTGAGTCAAACTTGGAGACGTGGCCTTGACTGAGTGAACAGGCTCGGTACCTAAAACTTCACCAGGTGACTCTGTTGGTGAATTAATGGCATTTCCAAAAAGAGCTCAACAAATGGGTAGGGAGACAATGAGTGTGAGGGTATGAGGTCACCTTCACTTTACCTGGTAAAACTTACTCACTTGTGCTCTTTTCTTTTTAGCAATAATTTGCCCTTCTGGATGACTTAACTCAGCAACATTCTTTTCTTTGAGGAAATAATTTTAAAAACATGGAGAAAAAAATCCCTTTTGCCATGTCTTGCAGTGTTCCAAGGATTGTTTAATGTCTTTTTGAACCTCACAGTTTTTTAAGCATAGTGAGCCCTTGATAAAGGTTTATTAATTTGGTCTGTATAAATGAAGAAAGTGTTTTGTTCTAGTCAAACATACTTAGAGCTTTCTGCAGTGAAAAGGTTTATGTAATTAAGTAGGTTCATAGTCAGCACACAATGCCTGCATTTCTCCAACGTTAGAAGATATCCCATTGTTTTGTAAATATATTTGAGATTGTCTTGGAAAGAGGCCCAGTGTGTCTCCCGTTACTTCCATCCTGAATGGCCTGGACTTTGAAAAACAGGTATCAGCAAGGGTGAGTGCCAAAGGGGCCCATAGTAACTGCACCCCTTCAGGGGAGAAAGAGCTGTGGCAATCACGTGGCTGTGTAGAGCAGGGATGATGTTTCACAGTTAGGGTAAGCCACAGGCTTTGGAGTCAGATGGAAACTTATTTCTCTATGTGAACTCAGCCTAGCTCATGAGCTGCCTGTTTTCGCTTCATAGTGGAAACCAAGTCTAGGCTGGGTTTTCTTAGCCTAATCCAATCATTTTTGATAACCCTGATAGTCCAGTTCTTTGTGTCCCCCCCTAACTCCCTGCCCTGCCCACCCATTCCTATGTTAAATCCTAAAGTCTAATGTGATGGTATTAGGAGGTGGGGCCTTTGGGAGGTACGTGGGTCACGAGGGTGGAGACCCCATGAATAAGATTAGTGTCCTTATAAAAGAGGCCCCAAAGAGCTCTCTAGCCCCTTCCACCATGTGAAGGCACAGTGAGATGGCTGTATAGGAACCGGTCACTGGGTCTGTTGGTGCTTTGATCTTAGACTTCCTATCTCTAGAACAGTGAGAAATAAATTTCTGTTTTTTAGTCTATGGTATTTTGTTAGCGCAAGTGGACTTAGACAAGCTCGAAGTTCAGTTTCCAAGTCAGGGCTGTCTCCCATCTGGAGGATTTTCTTCACCCTTTCTTCAGTCCTGGTCTTCCTGGTGCTGTTGGTTCCCGGGGGTGTGTCCCCTCCACCTTCCATTCAGCCCCTTTTCTGGAGTCTCCTCCTGGTCCTCCAGATGCATTTCTCTTTGCCAGTTCTGACTAGCACCCAGACTTTCCTTTCAGGCATCCCTTGCACCACAGGGTATAGAGAAATGTTCAGAACTTTTCCAGGCCCACAGGAGCCCCCAGAGAAACAGGGACTTTTGGTAGATGCACCCCTTTCCCCTAACTGCTTCCTCACATTTGTGAGATTATTTGCTTTTTAAAAAAAAAAATTAATTAATTAATTTTTGGCTGCTTTTGGTCCTCGTTGCTGCGATTGGGCTTTCTCTAGTTGCGGAGAGCGGGGGCTACTCTTCATTGCAGTGCATGGGCTTCTCATTGCGGTGGGTTCTCTTGTTGCAGAGCACAGGCTCTAGGTACGTGGGCTCAGTAGTTGTGGCACACCGGTTTAGTTGCTCTGCAGCATGTGGGATCTTCCTGGACCAGGGATTGAACCTGTGTCCCCTGCAATGGCAGGCAGATTCTTAACCACTGTGCCAACAGGGAAGTCCCAGTTATTTGCTTTTGAAAGGACAAGTGAAAACAAGGCACAAGGGACTTTTTCCCTCCAAGATCTCCCAAACACTAAGTCTGGGGTTTCTTATAGCTGCCCAACAACACACCCCCAAATCTAATTAACCCTAGGGTTCTCATAGTGTGGTCCACAGACTCCGGTCCCCTATTTTCATTACAATACTAAGAGGTTTTTTGCTTTTCACTGATGGTGCAAAAGCAATGGCTGTAAACCTGCGGTGCCAATCAAAGTCAATTATTCTAGTATTCTTCACCACCATGAGCTCACAGAAAAAATGAAAGAAAGAAAGAAAGAAAGAAAGAAAGAAAGAAAGAAAGAAAACAATGCCATTGTTACTTAAGAATGCTCTTGATGAAGCAATGAAAAAGTTTAATTTTGACCTTAAGTACATATTATTGTAATATTTTGTGAGACATAATGGGAAGATGCGTAAGGCACTTCAGCACAGCCAGGTACATTTAATGGTTTTCTCCAGAAAAGCACTGTGTGATCGTTTGAGTTGTTGAACTAGCTGTTTTTTAGTTGAACACCATTTTTACCTTCTGAAAGACTGAACGACAGATAAATCTACGGTTTTTCAGACTTGAGTATCTGGCAAACATTTTCTAGAAAAGTAATAAAGTGAGCCTGTCACTTCAAGGAAAACAACTGGCAGCATCTTTGCTAATGATAAAATCCAAGCTTTCAAGCCCTGGATCCATCATTTACCAGTAAATTACTTAACTCTCTGACGTCTTACTTGAAAAATAGGATGGCGATAATACTCCATAGAGCAGATACATTAAGTAAGATAACATTATAAAGCGTTTTGTACAGTGCCTGCTGTGTAAGTGTTCAATAGACATTGGCTTCGATCATAACTACATCAAGTTAAAACAATCAGATTTCATTTTCATTTGTAATTTGACCAAATACATGAGTCAATTCCACCAAAAATGTTTAACCTGATCTCCAAGGAAATACTCTCTAAAAATTAGATTTATTCATAGTTCTTTAATAACAGGGCAACTATGAAATGACAACAGACCTTAATAAAATAATGACAGGCATTGAGATACTGGGTTTTAAGCAAAAATTCTCATTTCTTTAGTTTTCCTCCAGGAAATAAATAGGACTAGTTGTGTGGTGGTGAAAAAATGCACAGAATAACACAAAATATTACACAAGTACCTCCCAAAGCTTACTACTTAAAAGCGGTAGTTCAGCACCAATGCCAAGGTACACAAGGCTGTCTGTGTTCCTGCTACACTGAAAGTTACAGCCATTGAATGATGTCTTGATCATTATGCCATTAGTCTCACACTTCTCCTGTAAAGTCAGATGATTTTCCAAACTGAAGAACTTCTACTAAGGCTTTGGATAGGAATTAATGGGAATTCAGTTTATGTTGCATTTGGGGGAGAGGCAGGCCGTGAAAAGCAGAGAAGGGAAAAAGAAGCCAAAATAGATTGGATAATAGCAAGATAATGATCAAGAGATTTAAAAAAAGAAAAAAGGAAAGAAATGTACCAGAAAAGGTTGTGAAAAACTGTAGGAGCCTGTTAATGGGATGTCACCGGGCTCTTTAAGATTTTTTTGCGTTTTCCAAATAATTTTCTGTTTTCGGCAACGATTGTGACCCAGTCTTGTACATTAGCACAGTTCTTCTTTTTTTTTCTTTTTAATTTATCAATTAATTAATTCTTGGCTGTGTTGGGTCTTCATTGCTGTGTGCGGGCTATCTCTAGTTGCGGCGAGCGGGGGCTACTCTTCGTTGCGGTGCGTGGGCTTCTTACTGCGGTGGCTTCTCTTGTTGTGGAGCACGGGCTCTAGGCGCATGGGCTTCAGTAGTTGTGGCTCACAGGCTCAGTAGTTGTGGCTCGCGGACTCTAGAGCACAGGCTCGGTAGTTGTGACGCACGGGCTTAGTTGCTCCGTGGCATGTGAGATCTTCCCAGACCAGGGCTCAAACCCATGTCCCCTGCCTTGGCAAGCAGATTCTTAACCACTGCGCCACCAGGGAAGTCCCCAGCACAGTTCTTATATCTTGTTTGTGAACAACCATAGAACCCTTTTCAATCCTTTTGATCACCAGGCCCTATCCTGTGAGATCTCTTATCTGTTCTTTGGAAGGCATTTCTCTATAAATAGCTACTGAGCTGCCTTCTTCATGAACAGAGAGGCAATAATTTTCACAACAACATTCAAAGGGCCAACTAGGTCCATGCTTGTCACTTTTCCCTTTGATCCAGACAGTACACTTTCTCTGAACATTTTTTCGACCCAGAGGGCAGTCAGTGCAATTATTTGTCCCCACTTAAAACTATTTTGCAAATGAGCAGGGAATAGCAGCAGCTTGGAATGGGGAGTTGTGTGGCTTGTTCTCCGTGAGAAGACAGCAGCCACATGGTGTAAGAAGCGTCTGGTTAGGTTCATAGTTAACCTGAAAACCATCCTACCAGAAGCATCCTGTCAGTTCTGGTCTAGGAATTCCAACTGCTATTTCAGCTGTTATGGAAACTGATCACAGTGCTTCCTAAAGAATTCATTATTCCAACAAATATTTGTTGTTCTAGTCATTCTGGGACATCTAAATGAGTGATGCAGACACAGGGATGGAGAAGCACTGAGGAGGAAGGCTTGAGATCACAGAAGACCGCACAGAGACCTAAGAATTAAACCTGACCTTGGGGCATGATTAGTCAGGGGAGAAGACATTTCAGGTGAGAGGACTGGCAAAAGCAGAGGAAAGTCCAAGAGATAATAATGGTGCAGGTGAGGTTGGGGCTGAAGACTCCTGTGTGGGAAAAGGGGAAGACACATTGAGGCCAGTAGGGAGAGAGCTTTGGAGGCCAGACTAAGGAGTTGGACCCTTCTCTGGGCAAAAGGGAACCAGGAGACTTTAAACCAGGATACTTTAGGAATATCAATACTGTTATCTTAAGACTAACAGTGAAGATGTCAACCTAGGTTCTGGCTAATACTACAACCCCACCTGTCTTGGTAGCTCTCAGGACAATAATTTGAAAAACGAAAAATTCAGCCATCTTCTCATATAGACAAAACCACACTAACTTTACTGAAATCAGCTGACTGTTGTTGATTAAAGCTCATCAAAACTGCTATGGGTGTGTCGACGACATCCCGAGTATTTTTATGAGCTTCAAATTGACCTGCAATAATATAGCCTCAAAATACCATCCTGCCATCTGTCGAGAAAGTACAGTTGATCCTTGAACAATGCAGGGCTTAGGGGTACGAACCCTCCCTGCAATCGAAAATCCATGTATGACTTATAGTCAGCTCTCTGAATACTTGCTTCCTGCT
>NW_006786333.1:1319209-1330075 GCF_000442215.2 Lipotes vexillifer
TGAATCCGTGGATTTAACCAACCTGGACCGGGTAGTACTGTAGTATTTATTATTGAAAAAAATCAGCGTATAAGTGGACCCGTGCAGTTCAAACCCATGTTGTTCAAGGCTTAAGTATATTTAGAACTAAAGCCTTAATTTTCAAGCAGAATCCAGTAAATAGCCTAGAAGGAGAACCATCATTTTCCTTCTCATTGCAGTTGCTTTGTACATGGCCCAAACAGTAAGCTGAAATCCTTCTTTTCTAGAATAGTGACTGACTAACAAGTTGAAGTACATGAGAGTCTGGTTGATATAAAAAAAAGAAAACCTTTATTCAGAGCGGCAGTTTTTAGTGTGGTCTGTGGACCCTGGAGGGCCTTAAGGTTTGTCTGGTCCGAGACACTTTTTTTTTTTCTTGGCTGCACTGCATGGCATGTGGGATCTTTGTTCCCCAACCAAGGATCAAACCCGCATCCCCTGCATCGGAAGCGTGGTATCTCAACCACTGGATCACCAGGGAAGTCCTGATGCCAGATTTTATATTGTGCTATTTCACCTTCTGAAGGGCACAGGGCTTAGTAACAGGTGAGCTGAGATCTTTACGCCTGGCTAGATAGAAGCAATATTTGAAAATACACTCAAAATTCAAGTATGGTGCCAAACAATGGGTAAATCTGAAATAATATTATTCTTAGAGACAATAACAACCACCACAAAACATGCTGTACTATTTTAAAAAGCTTTTTTTTGGACCACATTATTAAAAACACAGATTGCTATGTGATAATAAAGCCTCATTCTTTGGATTCCGGAACTCCAAGTTTAAAGAGTCTCCCCTTTTCCTAATTTGGCCTCTAAGATAAAAGCTGGACAGAAAGTATAATTTATTGTGTATACTCTAGATGCCAAGATAATTGATTAAAATTTGTGTGGAAAGGGGAATTTTCTTTGAAATTATGATGATGAGTTTCTTTTCAGTAAGGAGTAGACATAATGTACTTTTACTTTCTGAAAAGAATGTAAACTAAGTGCGGCCATAGTCCATCCAGTTCCCAAGGCTAAGGTCAACTAGAGACAAGCAGGTCAGAAACAGAGCTCAATTGAGCTCAAGAATTCTCACTGCTTAGACACGCTGTTCACTTTGGCTAGACTTCGTCTTTCTCTCACCTCCCACTAATCCCTTCAGTCATCCATCTTTTCCTTTAGTTCCCTGCTTAAATGTCACTTTCACAGGGCCTTCCCTGATCACCCATTTTTACCACAAACACTTCACCCTGCTTGTTCGCTGTTTCAGCTCATTTCCTTCCCAATGCTTTTCAAGGTTTGTGATAATAATTTGATTAGTTCTCCTTTTCCTCTAAGATGGAAACTCTCTGATCCCTGCTCACTGCCCAGCATGGGTCCAATATTCAGTAAGTAGCTGGTGGATGATTAAATGTGGGGGACCGTCTAGGGTGGCAACCCACATAACTCAGTGGTGGGGTGAGGAGGGCCCGGAAATGGGGAACCACACCCATGGACCCTGGTCTCCTCTTTGCCACCACTTGTTTGAATGACCTGCCTCAAACCCCTTAAATTCTCTGTGACTCAGTTTCTTCATCTGACAATGAGGGAGGTTTACTGAGAGATTTCCAAGGAAGAATCCTGACTTTAGGGTGCAAGATTCTAAGTATATCTGAGTATATTTCTAGGGTGCTGATAACCATTCTTTTTCCCACTCATTGAGGAGGTGTGGACCTTTTCATTATTTCTGAATATAAATAGGTATTTTCTGAAAAACGTACAGTATTAAGTGAGTGTATTAACTTTTCTATAGACTTGACTAGCTAGAGGGAAAAGCACTAAGTTTCGGGAGGTGATCTGACGATATTTTGTCCTATTCTATGTAATTTTAACTGCTGTGCAACTAGTCCCATTTATTCCCAAGAGAAAAACTGGAAATCTGGTTCTCACACTAATAAGCTCTGTGACCTTGGACAACTTGCTTAACCTTCTGAGGCTCACTTTTCTTGTCTGTGTAATGGAACTGTAATAGGGATGGACTGCCAACCTAATGAGATTGTGTAAGGATTAAAGGAGATAACTTGGAACATATTAGGTGCTCAGAAAATGCTGGTTAACCTGAAATGAATTTTATCCCACAATTTGTTTCCCAGTGAGTTTCTTTGTGCTAGGGCATAAAACAAACGAGATTGTTTTTGTTGTTAGCTGTATGGAATGCAGGGTATGGTTATTAAGGTATACTTGAATATGTGGTTACTGATGTATTTAGTTTAGGGAGGAGCAGGTCATTGTTCAAACAGAAAAGGTGTTAGATTTTAACAGACATAGGCATCCTTTTACCTGTGGGATTATAATGCATTTTATTATCATAGAGCTAAACTCAGGAGTTTGATATTCCTTAGAGTCCTGCTTTGTCTATGCTGAAAAGATACAAAGCCAAAGTAATATAAAACTGTATAAATGAAAGAAATGATCCGGAAGCCTCGGGGGTGTAATCTTGACTAAAAAAGGGCCAAGACTTCAAAACAGGTTGAGAAATGAGTAGTCTTTTTTCCTTACCACATTGTTATTATTAGCAATTATATTTGAAAATTTGAGGGCTGTTACTCACCAATCAGGAAAATAATTTTACACTTTCTCAAATCTTCCGTGAAACCTTTAAAATAAGAATAATTTAAGTTATACAGAAAGAAAAACTGTATTGAAACCCTGGTTTTATACTATATAGTATATAGTATTATACAGCATATAGTATAGTATAATATATACTATTACATTATGTATTATAGTATACAATATTCTATATAATATATAGAGAATAGATAGCATAGAGATAAAACAAAAGTCATGAAGGTGGTGAGTGAGAACTGAATCTGGGAACCACTGCTTTAAGGCAAAAGAATGATTAGGGATTTTTGGCAAAGTGCGAAACTCTGCAGAGTTTGCGGAGCCCTAAAAGATTTCCAGTTGTCACATGATGTAGTAGGTAGTCATGAAGTGGTTCATTTATATACACAACGTTACATTTTTGCAGGAATCCACTATTAGTTGAGTGAAAGGCCCAACTCTACCAGAGAGAGATAGAGACAGAGAGCGACAGAGAGAGAGAGAGAAGAGAGAGAGAGAGAGAGAGAGAGAGAGGGAGGGAGGGAGGGAATAGGGCATGAAGAATTGAGTTGGGGTAGAAGAAGAAAGAGACAAGGGAAAAAGAGCTGGAAACAGAGGAAAGAGGTGAATTTGGGGGTCTTTGGAACCATTTGGTTTTCACATGAAAGGATTTTTTGTTATTGTTCCCTGAAATCAAACAGATGCTTCAGTCTCTTTACAGAGTAGCCCATGGTGACTGGAAAAATCGAGTATTATCTGGAACTTTCTGTTAAAGGCAGATAGATTGATGCTTTTAACACGTGGAGCCAAAGGGCCATCTCATGTTCTCCATATTTCTGGTTTGCTTTTTTCTTCTAGCTTACTTTTATGAAGCTGAGCAACATTTAATGTATTTGCAATCTAGGAAAGTGGTTATTATTGTTAGTATTAGTAGTAGTATGGTTATCTTATTCCAGTTTAAAAAAAATAGTTCTTTTTTTAAAATTACTAGTTATTTTTAAAAATTAATGATGGTACATTCATAAAAAGATAGTACATTCATACAATGAATGTACAAATTAAGTTTATAGAGAGTTTTTAATGACATGGGAACATGCTTACATTATGATAGGTACAAAATATTGGAGATAATGTTTGTATATACACGTGTATTCTCAACTAGGTGAATATAGGTATATAGACAATACACTGCAATAAAATAAACCAGAATGTTACCCATGATTATTCAGAGGTCATAAGGTCTTAGATGGCTCCTATTTTCTACCTTAAAAAAATTTCCACGTGAATGTGTGTTAATTTTATAACCAGGAAAAGAGGAAACTTTATTCATCAATCAATCAATCCCCATCCAGTTGGGGCTGAGTTGATTATTTGCACTTGGCTCATGTTTATGTGCCTTTTCCTCATGAATCACCATTATGTCATTTGGTGACTGCAATTTTTACATACTGCTCTTGCCATTATCATCAAATGACACTTTATCTACTACCCCATGCTCATGGAGCAGCAGGATTCGAGCTGGGTTTATTTAGAAAGCCAATTCACTTACTTGTATATGCTCCCAGTCAATGTAAATATATTTCCACGGACCATAATTATAACAACAGTTATCACAGAGTGGAAATGATAGCAGGTATTGTTTTCTAGGGCAATCATGAAACTTATCTTTTTCTGGACAAACTCAAATTCACATAATTTAATCTATTTTCAGTTCCATGTGTAGCTAATTATGGTTGGATTTTTTTTTTAGTTTTGGCAAGACTTTTAACATGACAAAATTATGAAGCACTATAGTTTAGGTGTTTCTTAAGTTGCATCCCAACGGTACACTGCAGAGTAGTAACCACGATGCAGGAAAAAGACTTTTGTGTTCCAATAAAATTTGAAGAATGGTGAATTAAAGATAGCCAGCTCTCTTTCCTACAGGACATGTGGGAGTCTTGCTGTGCTCTTATATATGTGAATCTTCCAAAGGGGATTGGGTATTATGTTTTCCAAACATTTTAACCAGAGCATCCTCTCTTCACTGAGCATCTTGGGGCTCATGTTCTCTGAGCAGTGAGGAAATGCATCTCTTGGTAAGGCGTCCCTTTGATTCTTTACGTGGACCAAAAGGGGAGAGATCCAAAGAGTCCCAATCTTAATCATGTTCCCTGGCTAAGGGAAAAGTACAAGCTGTTGGTAGATTATTATCTCTTAGTGGTGTTTAATAAAAAAGACATGCTCAGAGCTACTAAAATGACAACTTTGGTCTGATCAGTAAAGAAAGCTCACCTCCTATGGTGTCTTCTTCAAACACATTTAACTGGTCATCACCCTGTTTATAAAAAAATCAAAATATTAGATGATAATACTAACAGGCATTGTACTAAACTTCTAGCCAGCATTAACATACTTAACCTTCCAAAGGACTCTGTGAAGGAGGTACCATTATTACCCAGCTTTTACAGATGAAAACCATACTGAGCTTAAGAAGTTAGTTCCCCAAGGCCACATAGCAGTGAGGGACAAAGCCCAGATTTAAACCTGGGCTGTCTGTCCCCAGAGCTCATGCTCTTTGTAACAGGTGCAGTATCCTGCCCTTTTCCTTGGTGCATAACTCTCTGTGGTCAGAAAAGCTGATGTAAAGAAGACAAAACTGATAGAAGTACTTGAAGCTCACTGATAGGAGGAGTACAGCCATTTTACAAACAACTCCATGATTTATAGCTGGACTTGGCAAACTTTCTGGAAAGGGACAGATAGTAAACATTTTCAGCACTGTGAGCCATATGGTCTCACTACTTAACCAACAGCCTCAGTCTGCCAATCCCTGAACGAAAGCATGAAATAAGGGAAGTTGGAATGACCAGCTTTGATTGATGCCTGCCTTTTAAATTTCCATTTTATTTTTTAATCAAACAGCTCCTCCTTTTTCCTTACAGAAAAACCCATGATGGTTGGGAAAAAAATCCAGAAAGGAAATCTGTAAAAAGGCATTGGTGAGATTTCTCACTCCCACCTATGTCTCTATCCATCCCATTTTCTCACTCCCTCATCCCTTAGAGATAACCACTCATAAAAGTTTTTTGGGGGGGTATCTTTCCAGATACACAAAAACTGACTTCTAGATATCTATGGATACACTTGAGTATAACTACATGATCTTATTACCTCCATTACACAGAAAGAAGCAAACATATTATATATGCATATGTTTATAATATACATACTAATCTGATAATACTGTTCTTCCCTTTGCTTTTTCACTTATCAATATATCTAGGAGAACCTTCTGTATCCGTACAGATGTTCTTGGGTTATACAGTATTCCACTGTATGGAAGGTACCATAGTTGTTATTGTTTTTAACTAGTTCTTTATTGATGGACCATTGAGTTGTTCGCAATCTTGGACTATTTTCGAAAAAGTAGCACAATGAATAAACTCATATAAATGTCATTTCACACATATATACCTGTAGGATAAATTCCCAGAGAGCGTGCTGTGCAGGCAAAGAATAAATGTATTTATAATTTTGATAGATGTTTCCAAACTGCTCTCCCTAGAGGCTGTGTAGTTTTTCAGGGACAGCCTCTGGCTCATGCTTTACTCCAGCCTCTTGCCTCTAATTTGCTTTGATACAGGAGTCAGTTAAATGAGGTTGCCTGGTTGTATTAATGCTCCCTTTAGGTAAACTGCCACAAAAGCACTTTGTTTGAAAACAGAGCCTTGCCATTCTTTTTTATTTATTTTTTTTATTTTTTATTTTTTGGTACGTGGGCCTCTCACTGTTGAGGCCTCTCCCGTTGCAGAGCACAGGCTCCGGATGCGCAGGCTCAGCGGCCATGGCTCACGGGCCCAGCCGCTCCGTGCATGTGGGATCTTCCCGGACCGGGAATGTGGGATCTTCCCGGACACGAACCCGTGTCCCCTGCATCAGCAGGCGGACTCTCAACCACTGCACCACCAGGGAAGCCCACCATCCTTTTTTAGAACATTCGCCTTCAGGGCAAATTTATTGCTTGTCTTCCTAGATTTGCCTGTGTATCCAGAGCTATTCCAGGTGAGAGAAGAGTATTTAATGGACTAGTTATTCAGGGACACATTTACATTAATTAACTCCTTTCCATGAATAGAAGAAAACATCCACTATTCCTCAGTGAGCCTCCGCCCACTTCCCTTACTGAAATCATTGCATTTCACATTGTGCAGGGATCGTCTAATCCAACTCTACCACCCCTGCACTACCATTTTACAGGTGAGGAAATTGGTAGTTGCAGAGGCCATGTGAGGGGCCCATGGCCACATCATCATGTCCTTAGTGAGGCCAGGGTTGGGATGAGAACCGCATCTCCTAACACACAGTCTGGCTTCTAGAGATTTAGTCCCATCATCTTAGCTACCATAGTGGACCTGTTAGTGTCCTGCTGCTCAGCTGGCTGGTACATCCATCCCCCAGCTGCTGCTAAGAGCACACAGGAGTCTGGTCCCTCCCTCAAGCTGGGATGACTCTGGTATAAGTTGTTCCCCAGTGGTCCCCTTGAGATGAAGGTGAAGCTAATATCCAGCTGGTTTCTCCCCCTGCCCTATCCTGCATCTCTCCCTGTCTCACAAGAGCACACCTAATAACACACTTGCAAAGAATCCCCATCTTAGCCTCTGCTTCTAGGGAAGCCCACCTGAGACAGGGACCTATTTGAAGCAATTAATATGTTTGCCTAAGATGCAGCTACATAGAAAGAGGCTCAATAGCCTTTGCTGGAAAAGAATCGTTTAATCAGACTCTGCTTATTGCTTGTCAAACAGCTATTGAATATATTCAGGTAACGTTAAGAGGAAACCATGAGGTCTTTTCTCTCAATTTTTAATATTATTGTTGAGTTATCAGACTTACACCCACCTTATAGACCAAACTGTAACAGATCTTTCTCGTACCTGGCTATCATGTCTTGGGAGTTTGATCAGGATTAATCTGAATTCATAAAACAATGCACGAGGTTATAAAAGGGCCTTTCTGACCTTTATTTGGCTTCTTGAGTCTGACCTGCTTTTATCCACAGCTCTTATTCACAGTCTTCTGTTCTGTTTGCCCATGAATGCATTGATAGTGAACAAGTTTTTGGAGCATAGATGCAACCATCAAACACTCTCCATCAGGAAAGTGCTGCCCTGCACTCACTGACATGAAAACCCAGGTGAATGAGATGTTCGATTGCAGGGTGTCATTTTCCAGTGATGCCAAATAAACTTCACAACTGATCTTTTGTAGATAAAATTTATCTGACATCTAAACACACACACATACATGAAACAACCAGTGAGAGGCAAACACTCCTGGTTTTGGTGAAAAGATGTCATACAGCCTCCGGGGGCCCTAATTCTTTTTCTTTTCAAATGCTAGGTGTGTTCTGCATAAGAGGCATTGATTTCAGAATGTCAGTTACATAAGGTGCAAAATGTTAGATAAGCTTCTTGGAGAAATGGCTGATAAGGTGTTTATATCCAGTTCCACTGTAGCTGCACCTTCTGTGAGGCATTCTTGGAGAAAACACAACCCACTAACAACCGAGTTCCACCCTGGGTACCTGTGGGTGCCTCTGGGGGTTGCAGCCTTTTACCTTGCTGCTGCTCCATCCACTAAGCCCTTTGTTGCCTGTAAGTCTGAATGCGGGGTTAGACTTTGTGGGTACAGTGAGACATAGAAGGCTTTCTGCAAGTGTAAAACTAGGCTTTCGGGGCATGAAGCGGCATATACCAAATACGAAGAAACTTACAAAGAGAGGTAGTACAAAAACAGGCACAGATTTATGTAAGCGCCATTTGTGACTCACTAGTCTTGAACCCAGACACAGCCTGCAATGACGCTGTTAATACTGGTGAAGGTAGGAAAGCCTGCAACAAAACCACTAGCCCCCAAAAGCCAACTCAGGTTGCCACATTTTTTTTTTGTGCTCGGTATTGGATAATATGTTGGTAGTTGATGGTGAGAAATCTAGAATCCTGTTGAACACATTTAGAACCTCAGGGTAGGATTGGTGGCTTTATGCGGAAGCTGGATTTGGACTACAGATTGGTTTTGGTCTCTATCCCTCATTCCCAGTCAAGCCAGAGCCGTAGGAGAGTAAAAGCAACCTGCATTCAACTTTACTTCCCTGCGTGGATCTGTAGGCAAGCTACTACCTCTGCAAGGCTGGATTCTGGTATTCTTTGTAGGAAGAGCAGCTAATTGGTGTGCGTTTGTGTTTTCCTTTTGGGTCAGAGGTCCTATTATCTTCACCTTGAGATATGGATGTTTTGTCGTTCCCAGCGCCTTGAATTATTGAATTTTGGGTGGGCAAGATCAAAACAACATAGCTTCATAGATGGTTCACCATCTATGGTGAAGTTCTTCATCCTGCTTTGATGTCAGCACAGCATCTGCTCCTGGTTACGGGACCAGCGGCCCTGTCACAAGCAGATCATGTCATGATATGAAGCTGACACTTAAACAGTGCTTTACAGCTCTGGCAGCATTTCTACAGATATGATCTTACTGGATCCTTGCTGCAACCCTCATAGGAATGATGAAACTAAAGTTCTGTTGTACCACTGGATTGGGATGTATCTGAGCTTCCACTGCTGCGCAGAGCTGGGCTGAGGACTGACCTCGGTGCCCTGATACCAAGCTACATTTCCTCATCAGCATCCTCTTACTGTTATGTGTGTGTGTGTGGGGTGGGGGCAGTCATCAGATCCTCTACTGCCCCTCCTTGAGTAGATGGTGCTGATTTTTAAAATCCTTTTGGGGACCACAAACCAAACCCACCCTGGGAAAGAGCGGGAAGTAGTAGGTCATTTGGGGAGTGTTTTCCTAGTTCTCGTTTGTATTAAACAGTGTGTGTGTGGATGTCCCTGGTGGCGCAGTGGTTAAGAATCTGCCTGCCAATGCAGGGGACACGGGTTCAATCCCTGGTTTGGGAAGATCCCACATGCTGCGGAGCAACTAAGCCCCTGCGTCACAGCTACTGAGCCTGCACTCTAGAGCCCGCGAGCCACAACTACTGAAGCCCATGCACCTAGAGCCCATACTCCGCAACAAGAGAAGCCTCCGCAGTGAGAAGCCCACGCACCGCAACGAAGAGTAGCCCCCGCTCGCCACAACTAGAGAAAGCCCGTGCGCAGCAATGAAGACCCAACGCAGCCAAAAAATAAATTAAAAAAAAGAAACCAGTGTGTGTGTTTCATGGCATAAAAAATGTGTATAGCTTCGAGTGGGATTATGAGAAAGAGGCTTTATATAACAATAAAATGTCACAGCAAAGATTAATTTTTGGCCCTAAAATTCACAAATACTGCAAAGAAAAAACGATTTTCTTTCTCTGGCACTGAGCCCAGATAACAATCCATTTTTAATTTCTTTTGAAAATCCAAAAAAATTGATTTCAAAGAGATTCTGTAGTTTCTGAGACAATGTGAGGAGCAGTGTTTTCTAACTTTTTCTTACTTCAACTAGTACTAAGCAGATCATCCAAATTCTGGGAAAATCATGACCCATGAAATGCTAGCATATGAGGATTTTCCATTTAAATTTGTCTAAAGACACTATCTCTGATTATAAGAAGCAATAGCAGGGAAGTAGGGCTGGGGTTGAGACGCAAAAGGTCCTGCCGTTCTCAGAAGGGTTCATCTTTATTGAGAACCAGAATCTTAACAGGAAAGAAGAATAAGTAAAAAGGAACAAATAAAATAGTACCATTTTCCCATTGTGGAGCCTGAAAATGAGATTTTTGGATACTCTTTCTTTATGCCTGTTAAGGAACAAAAACAGCAAAACACCTCACATAAACAATTTTAAAAATGGTTATCGGAACTGCTATTTGGGTAACATTTGGAGTGTTTGTAATATGTGTGATTTCATCTGGTCCTCCAGAAAACACTAGCAGGTAGGCAGGTTTGCTGTTTCCCATATTTCAGACGGGGAAACTCAGGCTCAGAAAGCTTATGTGACTTGTGCAGGATGCTCCAGCCAGTGGGGTTTCCTGATTCCCAAGCTTGTGTTCTAAACACCTCTTCTGCTGCCCCAGAAGGAGGGTGATGACTTGTCTGCGTGTCAAGTGCAGGAGGACAGAGCGTATCGAGCGACTGCACCACAGCAGGGTAGGGAACGCTCATGGTGTCACATGAATAGAGATGAAGATGGATTCATCTGCTAAAAGAGGGACTGAAGCTGGATCCTGCTCAGCAAGTGACTTGAAAATGGAACTCTCAAGTTTTACTGTCGAATGAAGTTTTGAAATTCCTCAGATCTTCAGCA
>NW_006786333.1:1330147-1406133 GCF_000442215.2 Lipotes vexillifer
CAGCAGGAAGAAGGGAGAATGGTCCTTGAGAAATGCTTTGAGTGTTTACAGTTCTTTTCTAAAAATGTTTTCATTTAAAGTAATGGGCAATTTGAAAAAAAAAGTATGGGAAGTGGTATGTAATTTAATTACACCCAATAATTTATTTTACACCAAGTTCCATTTCTCTTTCACTGAAGTCTACACAATTAGAGGTCTTGCTGTGGAAATACTTGTATAATTGAGTAAACAGGGAGGAAAAAATATAGGGGATGCTAGGCTAGCCTCTTGCCCATCTTATTAAATTGCAGGTTCTCTACATGAACTACTTTAAATAGTGGTTTACAGATCTAGTTCTTGAGGAGGAATGATAATTTTCTTCTTTTATGTATAAATTGAAAAGTTTTTGTCTCTAATGAGAAATTTTGAAGAAAGAAGTCTTCCCCTGATGTTTTCCTGTAAGTTCCTGTTTCCATCATCTTAAAAATACGTCCAACTCAACTCATTGCTGGAAGAGTACGGAGGAAACACTTGGTCTTGGCTTCATGTGCCAGATTTGGCCCTAGGGCTTTGCAAGGCTGGTGGTTTAAAGAAGGGACCAAAGTTCTCATTCTGATTTCATCTCATTTAAAGTGAATGTTGGCCATAAAGTCACACCTGACTAGAGTCTTACGAAGGAGAGTTATTTGGCCTTTACCACTTTTGTTTTCTGATTCCTTATGAAACAGAAATAAAATGGCAAAGCTTAGTGTCAATCATTGGGAACTACAGAGCATACTGGCCTGTCTTGGGTACTTTTGTAGATGCTATGAGGATATAGGCTCTTTATGAGATAGCCTCAGCAAAATGGAAAATCAGATTATTAGATTAAAGCATACTGTATGTGTGCTCATGGGTTTTTCAGAGAGAAAAATATTGCAGAGAATCATTCATCATCCTTTGTCCCACCATCTTTCTTTTAAAAGGAAGTAAGGTTGGGAGAAGGCATATCTGGATGGGGTGAGCAAGTGGAGGGTTGGAAGAACTCCTTGCAAACTCCTCCTGATTCCTCTTCCTTCTGAGTCCTCTGCTCGTCACGGGTGTGCCCCCTGCTTTCTCGGTGGCCTGAAGTACTTTGTGCTTATCACTATTACGGATGCAACAAACAGCTTTCCATGGACCACCCATACATCTACAGTCTAGCTCTGACGTTGCCTCTACTTCTCTCACTTTCGTTATTCTCCAACTTCAATGTCTGTCTTCAGTTCCTTGAGGTTTTAGGGGGTAAGGCTGAGTGAGGAGTGGGACAGGGTTAGTTAGTGACCGTGGAGCATAGAGCAAAGAGGAGCTAAAGATGATCTCCAGGCTGGAGTTGGGAATCAAAGGGGCAGGTCGAAAGACGTGTTCTTTCCACTAGAAGCAATCACTAGACTTGAGACCATGGGGCTTAAGTCTCTACAAGTCTCAGGAAGAGTTCAGGAGGAGAGAGCTTGGAGAGACTGCGGGGCAGTTGCTATCTACAGCTGCTATCTACAGTTCATGATGTTTTGCCCAAGCTAGTTAAGATAAACCCTACATGAGATAAATAAATCTATTCGTTTTCCTAGAACCTGACCTGTTTAATCTGGCCTTCGAACACCTGCCTTCTGTGTTTGTCCAGCGTGGAATGCCTTCCCCTTTACCCTGAGCTTGTTTACATTCTGCCTCTCCTCGCAACCCTCCTCCTCCCTGAGCCCTCTCCAGTCACTGCTGCATCAGCGAACTCCAGGTGCATCCGTAACTTGGCCCAGAGCATCTGTGAATGGTAATAACAGCAACAGGAGCAGGTAACATTTTTGGATCACTTGTTACATGCCAGGCACAGTACTGAGCACTTAACATGGATGAACTCATTTAACTGTATTGTTATTTAACTTCTTATGTGTAGGATTCACTTTCACAATAACCGCCCCCCCCCCCGAAGATTGGAGGCTGTCTTTCATCTTTTTGTAACCCCAGTTACTGAGATGGAGATGTGCTAAGTGAAGATTTGTAAATGATAAAGACAATAAGTCATTTCTTTTTTTCTCCAAAATTGGGGAAGAAGAGTCATATAGAAGATACAATGTATAGATTTCTCCGGAAAGAAGGGCAGAAGTAACCTAAGGAAGGACGGTCTAAATGTCTAAGATCTATAGCTGTCCAACAGTGGAAAGGTTAATTTGGAAGGTGAAGAGACCCCAGCACCAGAAGTATTCAAGCAGACATGGAATGACTATCAGCCAGTGAGGAGATTCCTAGACCTTGTAAGAGGTTAGACTACATGCTGTCTAAAGCAGCTTCCAGTGCTGAGATTCTACTGTTCATTCAACAATTCTACAAATATTTATTGAGCTCTGTGGTAGACAGAATGATATGCACATCCTCAAAGATCTCCACCTCCTAATTCTTGGAACCTGTGGATATGTTATCTTACATGGCCAAAGTGACTTGCAGATATGATTAAGTTAAGGTTCTTGAGATGCGGAAATCGTCCTGGATTATCTGGGTGGGCCCAATGTAACCACAGGGATCATTATGAGAGGCAGGATGGACGCAATCAGAGAAGGTGTGATGGCAGAAGATGTCGGAGTGATGCCATTGCTGGAAGGCGGCTACAAGCCAAGAAATGTGGGCAACCTCTAGAAGCAGAAAGAGGCAAGGAAGTGGATTTCTCCCAACTACTCCAGAAGGAATGCTATCTTGCCGGTACCCTGATTTTAGTCCTGTGAACCCATTTTGAATTTCTGACCTCCAGAACTGTAAGATCACAAATTTGTGTTATTTTAATCCACCAAGTTTGTGGCAATTTGTTATAGCAGCAATAGGAAATGAATACAAGCTCCTCCTATATGCTAGGAACTATTCTGGATGCTGGGAATGTAATAGTGAACAAATAATTTTGACTCACTGACTTATATCAGGTAATAGTATATTAGTATATTCGGTATTTGAGTTTTCAGCGAAGGGTTACAGATGATGTTTATCCACGGAAGCTTTTATTTGAGCAGGATTCTATGTGGAAGAAGAATGGAGCCACTCTGGGTGGAGGTGGCATGGAAGGCACAAGAGCTCTGCCAGGGCCACCTCCTCTGCCCTCCTCCCTAAGCCCTTCGGCAGACACCCCTAGACCCCTACTCAACAGCCCACATTCTTCTTGCAGGCGGCAGCCACCTCTCTCTTCGGATGCTGAAAATGTCAAATCCTTGCTTTCCCATCCTCTGCATGATGGGTATGGGCTTGTAGCCAAATCTGGGCCAAAAGGATGAAAAAAGCAATCTTTGGGGGGTGGGTGCTTCAGAGGAGAGATTTCCTCCCTATTCAGGTGAGAGAGGGACACACACCGGGAGAATCAGCCTCACTCACCTGTTCCAGTTTTGCAAATGGTTGTGTGTGGGAAAAGCGCTGTTTGGAGGCACTGCTGCCATGTTGCGACCTTGAAGGGAGGTCTGCCCACACACCCAGGAGGGCAGATAGGAAAGAGGGAACCGGTCTGACCGTGTGTGGCCACTGCTGCACCAACCCCACAGCCATTTATCCCTGGACTGCGGTTAAGACAGAAAACCACCTTTTAAATTGTTTAAGCCAACTGTAGTTAGGTTACGTGTAGGCAACCTCACTGAATCCTACTGAATTTATCCACAGTTGCAAAATCCTTTCTTGGGTGAACAGTAGTGCAAGTATATAGAATTTCAGTTTTGGCCTCTACCTGAAGGCATTTACCACTAATTTGATACAGAAGTTATTAAAGTTTAATAATGTTCAGAATCCAGACTTAAAATCAGCATGTTTTTAGAGCTTTTGGAGGACTCTAGTTCAGTACTCTAAGCATTTGGCTGCTATACAGGTCTGGCATGTACACGTGCTGAAACTGGCAGTCTTACAGTTTCCAGGAAGGATGCTTTGTTGCTGCTCTTCTAGCTTTTCCATTACAAATTATGATTCCTTTATATTCCTTATCATCTGCTTAAGTTGTGAGTTGTTTACTTAATGCTGCCCTCTCTGCATTGACAGTCTTTGGGGACAGACTAAGATCAGCAAGTTCGATGGTTCACGGATAAACTTCCAGACTATTCCAGGTACAGAATTTGCGTCTCTAAACACCCCAACTTGCTGGTGTAATAACACCCCGATGTGCAGAGTTAGTGTTTTTGGGGGAAAGGGCTAACAGGTGAAGTAGGTAGTGGAGACAACTTTAAAAAAGCATTTCAGGGGCTTCCCTGGTGGCGCAATGGTTAAGATTCTGCCTGTCAATGCAGGGGACACAGGTTCGAGCCCTGGTCCGGGAAGATCCCACATGCCGCGGAGCAACCAAGCCCGCGAGCCACAACCACTGAAGCCTGTGTACCTAGAGCCCATGCTCAGCGACGAGAAGCCACTGCAATGGGAAGCCTGCACACTGCAGCGAAGGGTAGCTTTCACTCGCCACAACTAGAGAAAGCCTTCGTGCAGCAATGAAGACCCAAAGCAGCCAAAAATCAATAAGTAAATAAATTTATTAAAAAAAACAAAGGCTGTTCAATGCATTCTAAACCCTGAACTAATGTTTCCATCATTTTATCATATTGGTTATAATAACAATAACTATGTTTATTGGGCATTTTCTCATTTTCAGCCTACTGAAAAAGGTGCTATCGTTCCCAGTCTACATATTTGAAGCTGTGTCTTAGGGGTTAAGGGAGGTGCCTGAGTCATGGAGCTAATGTGAGGGCTGAGATTCGAACTCAGGTCCGTCTGATTCCAAAACCTGGGCACCAACATTTAAAACTATAGCTTCTTGGGCTTCCCTGGTGGCGCAGTGGTTGAGAGGCCGCCTGCGGATGCAGGGGACACGGGTTCGTGCCCCGGTCCGGGAAGATCCCACATGCCGCGGAGCGGCTGGGCCCGTGAGCCATGGCTGCTGGGCCTGCGCGTCTGGAGCCTGTGCTCCACAACGGGAGAGACCACAACAGTGAGAGGCCCGCGTACCGCAAACAAACAAACAAAAACAAAACAAAACTATAGCTTCTAAATGTGCCATTAAAATAAGAAAATTCAAAACCATTGAGACAAATTATGGGGATTGGGTTGTGTTTGTATCCATATGGTGTTTTTTTCCCTTGAAAATTCAAACACTGTTTTGGAATCACCACATACTGACCAAGTTTTTGTCAAATAATTATTTTGTATTAAAAATAATTTTTATCTATGAGTATTTCTTATTGAGGCACAATTGACAGATAACATTATAGTAGTTTCAGGTGTACAATGTAATGATAGTTGTATATGCAAAATGATACCACAATAAATCTAATTAGCATTTGTTACCATTCATAGTGATAAGAACGTTTAAGATCTACTCTCTCAGGAACTTTCAAACATGCAGTACAGTGTTATCAACTATAGTCACCATGTTGTACCTTATATCCCCATGACTTACTTATTTTCTAACTGGAAGTTTGAACCTCTTGATCTCTTGATCTCTATCTCTGTCTCTATCAGAGATTTACTACAAGGAATTGGCTCACACAATTGTGGAGGCTGGCTAGGCAATTCTGAAATCTAGAGGACAGGCTGGCAGGCTGGAAACTCTAGGGCAGGAGGTGACACTGTAGACTATAGAATTTCCTCTTCCTCAGGGAAACCTCAGTTTTGCTCTTAAGGCCTTTCAGCTGATTGGACGAGGCCCACCCGTATTATCAAGGATAATCTCACTATTGGTAGAAACGTAAATTGGTGCAGCTGCTATGGAAAACAGTATGGAGTTTCCTCAAAAAATTAAAAATAGAGCTACCATACAACCCAGCAATTCCACTTCTGGGTTTTTATATGAAGGAGGTGAAATCACTCTGTTGAAAAGATATCTGCAATCCCATGTTTATCATAGCATTAATCACAATAGCCAAGACAAGGAAGCAATCTAACTGTCCATTGACAGATGAATGGATAAAGAAAATGCGGTATATACACACAATGGAATATTATTCAGCCATAAAAAAGGGAATCCTGCCATTTGCAACAACATGGATGGATCTTGAGGGATTATGCTAAGTGAAATAAGTCAGACGGAGAAAGACAAATAATATATGATCTCACTTTTTCGTGGAATCTAAAAAAAAAACAACCCATAGATACAGAGAACAGACTGGTGGTTGCCAGAGGTGGGGCTGGGGGATAAGCAAAATGAGTGAAGGTGGTGAAAAGGTACAAATCTCCAGTTCTAAGGTAAATAAGTCCTGGGTATGTAATAATATACAGCATGGTGACTATAGTTAACAATATTGTATTGTATCTTTGACAGATGCTGAGAGTAGATCTTAAAAGACATCACAAGAAAACAAATTTGTTAACTATGTGTGGTGATGAATGTTAACTAGACTTATTGCAGTGATCATTTTGCAGTATATACATATATCAAATCATTATGTTGGATACCTAAAAATAACACAATATTATGTCAGTTATATCTCAGTTTAAAAAAAGGTGATCTCCTTTACATAAAGTCAACTGATTGTAGATGTTAAACCATATTTACAAAATACCTTCACAGTAATACCTGGATTGGTGTTTGATTAAATAATGGGGGACTATAGCCTAGCCAAGTTAACACATAAAAGTGACCGTCACACTGTGGATGTGTGAGAGCTGAGTCCAGCCGAGTCCAGCTTTGATCAGTGGATCTGCTCAGTCAATGCTATTGTCTCAAGAAAAATAATAAATGGATGTTGTTTTAAATTCTGGGCAGTTTCAGAGCAGTAGTTCACTGATACATAGCACCTCTTATTCTGAAACAGTATTTGGAAATCCTTCATCCCAGGCACTCTGCCTTCTCCGTTTGGGCTCTCTGTTATAACTTTCCCAGGAGAATACAGAAGAGAGCTAAGTTTGGTTTCTGGAGTGAACTAGCTGTGAGCCTCCTGGAACACGTTGTACTTTATATCACTTCTTTGTTTTAAAATCTTAGTACAAAGTTCCACAGGAGGAAAAGAGAAACATTTTATAACCTTTTGAAAAACCTTTGACAAAGAGTATTTGGGGAATACTTAAAAGGTACTGATGACATCATATTAGAAAAGCACACATTCAACCCACTACCAAAAAGCAACCAGATATAGGAGACAAGGAAGCCAGCCTGCTCTCTACTACTGCTCAGTCCCTCATACAGAACGCTGTGCAGAAAAAAGAAACAACTGCCAAAGCAGAAATAAAGGAAGCTCAGGTAAGACAAGGTTTTGACCATTAGCTTCGCAAATACACACATACATTGTCAGCCTTGGCCTTCACGAGTGTTGTCCCTGCTCTGATTATACTCACTACTCAGCAGCAGGCCCTGTGCAAGAGATTGCAGGGTGGAAAGAGGGATACTCATGGTTGTGAGTATGTTCAGGAACCCTGCGCAGGAGAAATCAGGACCCCTGCTTTACAAGAAAGGAAACCGAGGCCTGGGGGTAGGGTTGACACAAGTGTCAATGTCACACCTCTGGACGTGAGCCAGGGGATCAGATACAAGACCCAGTGAGCTTTTCCCAATCTATGAATGAGCAAGAGAGGAGACGACATTATTTTCTACGCAGGAGTTATGTTAGCACATATTCCAGGAGTTACTATTTGTTATACATCCACACATGTACACATCTAAGTTAATCTGGTCCCACAGAACACACTGTATTTTCTCTAGATTTCAACGTCTCGTATTTGTGTAGTGTCTCACCCAATGGAGCATGTTTCCATTTCTAACACCTGCCACGCAGTGTGGCATGCTAAGAAAGGTGCTGGATTCCTAAGAGTTGGGTTTGAGTCCAAACTGCTGGGTGTTTTTGGTCATGTCAGTGAGGCCTTCATTCAACACCGAGGCCTACTCTGCCAAGCACTGGCCTGGGTGGGTAAACACACATGGTCCCTGCGCTTACAAGCTTCATGTCTAGCTGGGGAGACATATTAATTAGATAATCACATAAAGAAATGTATATTAAATATGGATCTATATAAAACACAGGGTCTTAGGAAAGTTAAAACAGGAGCTCTGGGGCTTCCCTGGTGGCACAGTGGTTCAGGGTCCGCTTGCCGATGCAGGGGACATGGGTTCGTGCCCCGGTCCAGGAATATCCCACATGCCGCGGAGCGGGCTGGGCCTGTGAGCCATGGCCGCTGAGCCTGCGCGTCTGGAGCCTGTGCTCCGCAATGGGAGATGCCACAGTAGTGAGAGGCCCACGTACCGGAAAAAAAAAAAAAAAAAAAAAGTGAAACTGGAGCTCTGGTATGCACTGGGGTCAGGTAGTGGCGCTAAGTTGGCCAAGTGGGCAAAGGGGGACGGTGGGTGGGGAAATACAAGCCTGTCCCAGCCGGAAGAGCCCTCAGCTGCTGCAAAGGAGGAGCAGACCACACCCTAGAGGAGCCGCGGGAGGCCAGCAGGGCTGGACAGAGAGTCGGGAGGCTGGGAGGACAGTGCGCTGAGGCATCCTGCGGGGCCTCAGGGCCACGGTGAGGACTCGGGTCTTACCCCAGGAACAAAGGGCAGAGAGGCATTGAGGACAAGCAGGGACGTGACATGATTGGTTCCGTGTTGCATTAAGATCATTCCCTGAACCATGGCTTAGAGGTGTCCTTCTGTCTAAAGTGATGAGAGCAATGCCCATGCCAGAGGGTGGTGGCTAAGAGGAAATGAGGCAATTAAAAGTTTTATAAATAGCAAATTATTGTACACATCTAAGGTGCTCTTATTATATCCTTCGTTTCTTAGTATATCAGGCAGGAGTTATTTTTTGTGTCTTCAGAAAAGTCACATCTCTTGTTTAATGTTCTAAGTCTGGGGTGCTAGAACCCACCCACTATTCCCACCTACTTTTCCCTTACAGGATCCACTCCACTACCTTAACAATAGAAATCTATAAAAGCGGCCTTCCGTGGAAGTTGGATGTAAGCGAACGTTACCCCAGAAAATTCTGAGATGAAATCTGGGACTCACGTTCCCAACCACGAAGACAGCAGGCCTAGCATCTGGCTTGGCAGGGGGAGGGAAGCAGGACACGCTACTTGAAATGCAAAGTGAGGCGCAGAGTCTTAGGAAAAACTTGGGGAAAATATCTCACCACACGTTACCTTCTTTCTTTCTTTTTAAAAAGAGAATGTTCAGCTCAAGAACAACTAGAGTACATTTTTCTTCCTTTTTTTCCACTTAATTGAGCAGTTGCCACAGCAACTCAAGAACAGACTACTCACTGCCTTCAGTGAATTGCAGGTACACATTTTTCATCACCTGAAAGTGGCAGTGAGCTTTTAAGAAAGGTAATCTTGAGCTGTTGCTTTTTTTTTCCTGGCCTGATATCAGTATTCTCTCTCCACAGGACCCTGAAGTGGCAGCACTTTGCTTTCATGAATGAGAAAAAATGAGAAAAATATGTCCTGGAGAGAGAGGGCTTAGAAATTTCATCAGGATTTAGACCTGCCAGCCAGTCAACAACACCCCTCCAGGCTCATCTGTGTCATTGTCTGCTCCCACATACCCTCCTGGCTGTTCCCCTGTGTGCACAACCATTTCCAACCTCGATACTCAGCCTTTTATTTTTACCTAGAATGACCTGCCTAGCTTCCTACAACTCCTCTTGTTAGAAGGCCCATTTTAAGACTGAACTCAAGAATCTCTCTCCTTCCTCTCATTGGGATTAATCTCCTTCTCCGATGTGCTCACAGAGCATGTTATATCTCTGTGATAGTACACACCACATCATACTCTCAGTTAGCTGTGAATTTTATTTATCTTTTCATCTTCCACAGTGCCTTGAACACAGAACATAGTAAGTGGCTCCCTCCTCATTAATTCATAGCAATTCTATAATTTCTCAATGCAATGAACATTTATTGGACTCTCTGCTCAGCCCCCATCCTGCCCCTAAAATGTGACTCTAGCCACCGGTGACTGGATCAACAGTGCACCCAAACCAAGTTTGGGCAATTAACATCCTTCCCTATGAATTCAGATGGAGAGAGATAGGCTTCTGTGTTGGCTGGACCAGTTGGTAGACCACCATGTGAATACGACTAGCAGAAGAAACAGGTCTGCAAAGAGAGAAAAGAAGGTAATGCATAGAGGGGTGCAGACATACAGTGGAGGGAAATTCTTAATGGCCTTTCAGCACCTAATTCAGCATTGTTCCAAGTGCTTGGGTACATTCTTCTTTGGATGTGCGAGAGGTCCCCAAAACTTTATAATAAGTTTACCTTTTTGCTGAAGCTAAACAGGTTTTTGTAACTTGCAACCAAAAGAATCTTAACTAAGGTACTCACACAATGAGGGTATGTTTTTGTAACATGCTTGTCTTTCCCACAAGCCTGAGATCTTTGAAGGTAAGGACTAAGAGAATCTCAATTAAGTTTGGTAACCCCAGAATCTGGCACTGTGTCTGGAATTTAGTAGTTGTTGAGTCGACATATTGACATTGTCTTGACTCAGATGAGATGCTTTATAAAAGCACTAAATCAATGTGGGCCTAACTTATTAACAGACTAAGTCTGCTGAGCTCTGGCCACTTACTCCTCTCCAGAGGAGAGGGGGAGTGTTTGGGAGAATTCTCAATTGTTCCGAAGTCAGGCAGGGAGAAGGGGTGCTAGTTATTGGGCCTTCCTCAGACATTAGGAGGGAAGAAGATCCTCCCTCCCACATTCTCCTGTTATTTTTTGAAATGGTTCATTAATTCACACCCAACTAATCCATATTTATGATAATCCCACAGGATTATCCATTAAGATCAGAATTCTTTGCATGCCATAAAAAAGGATTTGATGTTAAGCTTCAGATAAGGCAGGAGGGATACAATTAAGTTAGTCAAGAGAAAAGATTTTCAGATACCATGAGGCAATGCAGAGGTTCTAGTTTACCACAGAATTGATATAAATTACTTTTCTTCATTAAAGCAGGGTTCAAGTTATTAATAATAATATACTTAGCTTATCTCAAGCATATTTTCAGCAAATCCAGTTTTATTATTTTAAGGTATAGAGACCTACAAAATTCCCCAATTATTGTGTTTTTTTCCTACTTTTATGCAACTACTCAAAAATGGTGAGGAAGCATATTGACTAGTATTGAAAGAGGTTCACAACATAGTATTATGTGAATAAATAGGCAACTAAAGAGTAGAAATACTGGGCTTCCCTGGTGGCGCAGTGGTTGAGAGTCCGCCTGCCGATGCAGGGGATACGGGTTCGTGCCCCGGTCTGGGAAGATCCCACATGCCGTGGAGCGGCTGGGCCCGTGAGCCATGGCCGCTGAGCCTGCTCGTCCGGAGCCTGTGCTCCACAATGGGAGAGGCCACAACAGTGAGAGGCCCACATACCGCAAAAAAAAAAAAAAAAAAAAAAAAAAAAAGAGTAGAAATACTGTGATCCCATTTTTATAAAAACGTATGTATACACAAAAGTTCTTTATAAAAATTAAAATGTTAGCATATTAAATGGTTTAAACATGGGTCCATGGTTATAGATCCTTTTCCTTTTATTTATTTGTTTGCTTGTTTCATTTTAAAGTTTTTAATTATTTTTTATTGTGGTATAACTGACATATATTAGTTTCAGGTGTACAACATAATGATTTGATATTTATATATATTGCAGAATCATCACCACATAAGTCTAGTTAACATCTTTCACCATGCATAGTTATAATTTTTTTTCTTGTGATGAGAACTTTTAAGATCTACTCTCCTAGCAACTTTCAAAAATGAAATACAGTACATTATTAACTATAGTTGCCATGTTGTATATTACATCCCCAGGACTTATTTATTTTATAACTGGGAAGTTTGTACCTTTTTACTCCCTTCACCCGTTTCACCTACTTCCCTCCAGCCCCTGCTTCTGACAACCACCAAATTTGTTCTCCGTATCTATGAACTTGGGTTTTTAATTTTTTAATTCCACCTGTAAATGATATCATGCAGTATTTGTCTTTTTTATTTTTAACATCTTTATTGGAGTATAGTTGCTTTACAGTGGTGTGTTAGTTTCTGCTGTATAACAAAGTGAATCAGCTATATGTATACATATATCCCCATATCTCCTCCCTCTTGCGTCTCCCTCCCACCCTCCCTATCCCACTCCTCTAGGTGTGCACAAAGCACCGAGCTGATCTCCCTGTGCCATGTGACTGCTTCCCACTAGCTATCTATTTTACATTTGGTAGTGTATATATGTCCCTGCTACACGCTCACTTCGTCCCAGCTTACCCTTCCTTTTCCTTTTAAATACATCTTATAATTTCTATAAAATAAACATGTCCTACTCAAGTAAAAAAAATATTAAACAGAAAATTCAGGACTCACATATAACTCATCCATTCATCCTTCCACCCATCCACCCATCCACCCAGCCATTCATCCATCCATCCATCCAGTTATTCAACAAATATTTGTTAAGCACCTACAACGTGCCAGGCCAAGTTAACCCAGATCAAGACAGTGAAAGTGTTCCTTGGCCTGTTCATCTTCTTGTGTGGAAGCTGTAATGCTAAAGTTTATGATGTGGGTAATATAGACCATCTTGTCTCTTGTCTACAACTTTTTATTAGGATAAGAGCTTATGGACCTTGGAAAGACAGGAAATAGTCTTAGAAAGTAGAAAGTCAGAAATGCTTTCTACTTTGTTTGTCCTTCTACAAAGACTACTTACTGTTTGTCCTTCTACAAAGACTACTTACTGTTTATCCTTCTACAAAGAAAATTTTCTGTTCTTCAAATGATATTCCTAGTATGTTTTGGTTGACCCTCTGAATCATCTTAAACCAACTTGAAATGTAGATTGGCAGGATTGGCAAATTAACTTCCAAAAGACAATGGGTATTATGCTTTTTCATTTTTACTGGTGCTAATGTACATGAGCAAACAAATGAATGTTCTAATCTGGGTTTGGTAAAAAATCCCTGTTTAAAGGATGGAGGAGTGTGTCTGCATAAAAATATCCATTCTTTCTTTGTCATGCTTTGTATATTTCCTGTGACATTTATTATCATTTTAAAAGCTCTTCATTTGATTCATCTTTTGCAGTGAAGCTAGGAATGACATAATCTCTATCTACCCCTTTGTTTATTTTGTGCATATGGTGACCCATTCTGTTAAGGTCCGAGTCACTTTATCAGCATCCACTGGACATAGTCCCTGCATTTGATTATGTTCTTTTTTCTGTCTTGATGACCCTTTTTATTTATTTATTTTGCAGTACGCGGGCCTCTCACTGCTGTGCCCACCCCCAGCCCCCCGCCACCATTGCGGAGCACAGGCTCCGGACGCGCAGGCCCAGCGGCCATGGCTCACAGGCCCAGACGCTCCGCGGCATGTGGTATCCTCCCGGACTGGGGCACGAACCCGCGTCCACCACATCGGCAGGTGGACTCTCAACCACTGCACCACCAGGGAAGCCCAGCAGTCCACTTCTGAGTGGATAAACACAGGCTTGAACAATAAGCCATCTCATGTGGACCATAAAGAGCTGAAAACCAGACTCTTCCTCAAACTTTTTGGACCAGGTAAGTCTTCTCAGACTCTACTAAGACCCTGAAGGAGAGGGAGAAGGGGCTTCTCATACCATTACTGAGAATGAAACTTCCATTACCTACAAGGACAGGGCCTGATTTAGAAAAATACAGAAATGTTACACAGAGGCAGTCTACAGTCCTTACCTAACTACCGTACCACTGTTGCTAAAAACGTTTCTAATTTAGAGTTGATATGTATACTTCAAGTACAGCATAACTGTGCTTACACAGTTTTTTACCGATAGAATTGCACAAAGTGACAGAATTGCATAAATCCAATTACTTTGGGTATATAATTATTACATTTAAATATTTAAAAGAATCAGTTTGGTGAGAGCAGTTTGGAAATGTGTAGTAAAGTTGAAGATGCACAAACCCACTGAAAGATTAGCTGTGGCCAACTGGCTCCTTTTTACTTGTGATGCCCAGAGGGCTGTGCTGATTTCCCATCTTTCCATTCACCCCAGCAGAGATTTGGAAGAGGAAGAGATTTAGGAAAGACAAGGGCCAGTCTCCTTCCACTTTCTCCCCTGTTATTTGTTATAGAGAAACTCCTACACAATCGGATAAGAAAGTGCCAGGATGTTCACTGCACCAAATTTATAGAATTAAACATTGGAAACAACCTAAATGCCCAATGTCAGAAGAATGGATAGCTAAATTGTGTTATAGTCTAACATTGGGATGCTATGTTTCAGTAAAAATGAATGAAGCAGAGTTACGTTATCAGCATACATTGAGGAGGATGTGTACAACATGGAACAATTTATAAGGGTCAGAAACATGAAAAAAAAACCCCTACATTGCTTGGAAATACACAATCTATTTTACGTAAAATAGATCTTTATTGAATGCCTACCCTGTGCCAGATGCAGTTTTAAGTGCTGGTGATATGGCCGTGAATAAAGCAAAGTGCCTGCTTTCCTGGAATATATATTCTAGTGACATAGCTGCACACAGAGTAGAAATATAAAGACAGATGTGGGATTGATAAAGACTGAATTCAGAATAGTAGACACCTCTGGAAAGGGCCAGGGGAAGTGACTGTGGCAGGGCACAGAAGCCTTCAATTATTTGCAATATTTTATTTCTTAAGCTGGAAAGTGGGTAAATGGTGTTTGCTATATCATTCTCTGTATCTTTTAGTCTGTCTTATATATCTTATAAAAATCAATTCAGTTTTGTTTCCTACTTCTGCTTCTACAAATTTCTTTCGTTCCTTTAAAAACACGTTTTCCTCCATAGATAATAGGAAGGTCAAATGAAACATAAGAAGATTAATGGAGATGTTCTGGGAACTAGCTTTAAGTATTTCAGAAAGCCTATGTGTTTGGAAATGATAAAAACTCTTAGACATTTTGAATAATATTGTTTCTAGAGAAAGAAAGAAGGTCATGAAAACACCAGCACAGAGCCGGGCCCAAAGAAATTAAGCAACTGCTTGTGAAATTAAGGACTGATTGTGGACTTAACTTGTTTGCAAGGAAAAGCCTGGGAGGGGTTCTGCTACACGTCCTAGAGACTTAACCTAGCCTGGCCACGAGGGTGACTGACATTTTGGAGGACTGGCCTCTTGATCAATGGACTGCAGATATTTTAGTATTTAATGTACACTCTGCATCCTGACTCATGTGGGACTAAATCTGACCCAGTTTGACAGCTCTTATTTCAAACAATTTAGATAAACAGGCTTATCTAAAAATTCTTCCTCCTTAGAATTCTTTTGTCCCATCAATAATCCTTGCTTTATTATTGAAGTGTATCTAATTAAAAAGAAGTGGAAATATTGCAATACTACCCTTAATACACTTTGGCCCAATAATCCCAGTATTAGTAATCTCTCCTAGAATAATGATCAGAGATTTGGGCAAAGTTGATGTGTAATGATATGCCAGGGCAGCAATGTTTATAGCAGTGAAAAGATGAAAAATAAGTGCCCTGCAGTGGGGGAATGATGAAAATAAATATAGTACTCCTAGTACTATATTTATAGTAGAATAGTAGAATTATATTTTATACTGTCATTAAAAATGTGTTCACAAAAGTGATTCAATGACATGGGAAAGTCTATATTATTAAATGAAAAATTTGATTATAACTTGATTAAATATCTATCTAGTAATCAATGAAATGCTCCAAAATATTAATGTTAATTTTCTTTTGTATACTCATTGCAATTTTCCAAACTTCCCCTGGCATGTAGTTTTGATTTTATAAATAAGAAAAAAGTTGTTAAACTAAAAAATGTGGACCATAAAGAGCTGAAAACCAGACTCTTCCTCAAACTTTTTGGACTAGGTAAGTCTTCTCAGACTCTACTAAGAGTAGAGAAGTCCTTGATGACTCTTTTATTAAAGAAATTTATATTTATGTTCTTGGACAAGATCTAGAATTGTGTCATATTTTTGAGATTCTAGATGTACCTGAAGCCTGAAATGATCACTCTGCTCACTGTAAGACTGAGATTTACAGCCTTCACAGATTTCTCTGAATGTCAGTGTTTCCACTTGGTACTTGCACAGTACCAGATAAAAGATTGTAAGCTTTATTTCTTTAAAATAGGATAAAATTTTTTTTTAATTTAATTTAAATTAAAATTAAAATTTTAATGATTCAAAAGTCACAGATATTTAAACAACTATTTCCTAGTTCAAGAAATTTAAGACAAATTTAAATAGTATCTCTTCTTCCTGCCCTAGCTCCTTATTAGTAATGATGATAATAATAGCTCCCATCGATTGAGGCCTTACTATGTGCCAAATACTATGCTAGCTGCTGGGGATATAGAGGTGAACAAGACAATGCTCATAGGTATGCATTAGATCTGTGTGTAGTTCTCAAAGTGTGGTTCCTGGAATAGAAGCATCAGCATCACATGGGAACTTGTAAGAAATGCACATTCTCAGACTGTATCTCAGACTTACTGACTCAGAAGCTGTAGGCGTAGATATAATTACATGAATTCTTTTTTTTTTTTTAATTTTTATTTTTGGCTGTGTTGGGTCTTTGTTGCCGCATGCAGGCTTCCTCTAGTGGCAGTGAGTGGGAGCTACTCTTCGCCGTGGTACGCGGGCTTCTCATTGCGGTGGCTTCTCTTGTTGCGGAACACGGGCTCTAGGCACGTGGGCGTCAGTAGTTGTGGTTCATGGGCTCAGTAGTTGTGGCTCGTGGGCTCTAGAGCTCAGGCTCAGTAGTTGTGGCATACGGGCTTAGTTGCTCTGAGGCATGTGGGATCTTCACTGGACCAGGGCTTGAACCCACGTCCCCTGCATTGGCAGGCGGATTCTTAACCACTGCGCCACCAGGGAAGCCCTTACATGAACTCTTAAAGAGAGGGGTAGGATGGTCAGAGTCCGAATAGGAGATGTAAGAAAGTAGTAGTTGTCAGAGAGGGAAGAAGGGAGGGAGGCAGAGGGATAGATAGATTTGAAGAGGCTACACTGCTGACCTTGAAGGCAGAGGAAGGGGCCACAAGCTAAGGAATGCAGGCACCTCTGGAAGCCGGAAAAGGCAAGGAAACAGATTCTCCCCTAGAGCCTCCAGAAGGCAGACAGCTCTGCTGATATCTCGACTTTAAGAACTTCTGACCCCCCGAACTATAAGTGATAAGTTCGAGCAGTCTTAAGTCACTAAGTCTGTGGTAATTTGTTATAGCAGTATTAGGAAACTAATACACTGCCTGACCATGCTGGACTAAAGCTTCCTACTTCAGAGCCCCCCCACACACAGAGCTGTTAACCTGTCTCACCTTTAATATAAATGCACAGTTGTGGATCCCAAAATTTAGGAAGAAACCTTCAAATATGAAAGAGAGGGGTCCAAATAAACAAAATACGTCCAAAAGAAATAAAAATAATGTAAGAAATGAGGAAAATTTAGAAAGTAATCTAAACATTATTATTCTCAGAAAATATATGAGACATTACAGCCCAAAATAAAAACTTATGACATGTGAAAGGAACAGTTAGAAAAGAAGAAAGAGCTCTTGAAAATTAAAAATATAATAGCTGAAATAAATTCAGTAGAAGAATTGGAAGATGAGGTTAAGGAATTTCTCAGAAAGCAAAACGTAATAGAAAAGTTAAGAGGCAGAAAATGGGAGAAGAGAATGAGAGGGTCAATTCAGGAAGCCTAACATCCAATAAAGCAGGAACAGGGGACGTCCTTGGTGGTCCAGTGGTTTAGACTCAGCTCTGCCAATGCAAGGGGTGCGCGTTCGATCCCTGGTTGGGGAACTAAGATCCCACATGCCGAGGGCGCGGCCAAAAAGAAGGATTAACTAAAAAGCAAGAACAGCAATAGCAGAAGGTAGAAAATGAGCAAAAAAAAAAAAAAAGATAAAATATTCCAAGGTTGAAGGACCTGAGTCTCCACCTTGAATGGTCACATCAAATGCCCAGTGCAATGAATGAAATAAGATCCACACCAAACCACATCACTGTGAAACTTCAGATCTTTAAAAACTTCCAGGGATGGGGGGAGGGTGGGAAGACATAGGTCACAATGACAGAGGATGGAAAATCAGAATAACCCCAGACTGCAGTCCGGTGAGGTAGAAGGCAATGGCATGATGCCTTCAACATTTTGAGGAAAGCTGACTGCCACTCTTGGATTAAATACCCAGTAACCCATCAGAAAATTATGAGGAAAGAGTAAAACCATTTAGCAATGGAAGACAAAAATCAGCTGTTTTTAGGGAAGCTATTATAGGATGTGCTCTAGAAAAATAAAAGAAATTTTAGAGAGGAAGACATCAGACCGCAGACACTGGAAAGAGGGTCAAACAGGCCCATGCAGAGGAATTTTATAGGCCTTCAGAACAAGCTGCACAAGACAGGTGAGAAGAGCAGGCTTTAGACTTCAGTGATGCCCTGCACACCACTCCTCATCGTTCTTTGAGACTAGAGTAACCAACCATCCCTGTTTGCCAAGAGCAAGGGGTTCCCAGCATGTGGAACTTTCAGCTTTTAAATCAAGACAGAGCCAGGCAGGTTGGGTTGCTTGGTAATCTTACTTGGAACTGTGGGCCCTACTCATTCTTTCAAGTCTGTGCTTTTACATGTGTTCTCTCTTCCTTGCACACACGCTCTCTGCCTGGTCAAATCCTACGCACCTTCTAGGCCCCAGCTCAAGTTTGGAGATGGGGAAACGTACCCATGTCCAGGTGGCTGTGCTCCAGCAGGTGTAATACCAGAACACAGTCTGTTAACCTCCTGAGAAGTCTTTTAAAAATTAATTAATTAATTAATTATTAATTAATTAATTATTGGCTGCGTTAGGTCTTCATTGCTGTGTGCGGGCTTTCTCTAGTTGCAGTGAGCTGGGGCTACCCTTTGTTGCAGTGCATGGGCTTCTCATTGCAGTGGCTTCTCTTGTTGTGGAGCATGGGCTCTAGGCACAGGGGCTTCCATAGTTGTGGCTTGTGGGCTCTAGAGCGCAGGCTCAGTAGCTGTGGTGCATGGGCTTTGTTGCTCCGCGGCGTATGGGATCTTCCCAGACATCGAACCTGTGTCCCTTACATTGGCAGGTGGATTCTTAAGCACTGTGCCACCGGGTAAGTCCCCTGAGGAGTCTTTATTCAGGCTGATGATGAATGAGACCTCTCCCTGCTCAGAGGGGAAATGGCTTTTGGAGTGGGGTTTAGTCCCATTTTCCTGCAGGTTCAGAGACTACAGTCTAATCTTTGTAGGTATTTAAAAACTGTAAATCTTGAGAAATTATTTGCTGTTTTAGGAGCTTCTCTGGTGGTTTTCTCCACCAGACATTTTGCAAAGGCAAAGCTGAAAAACTGTATGGAACTTGCAAAATTCCTGGCACCCCAATTACACCTACTCTGACTTGGGGTCACCTTCATGAACTGGCACACATTTTTCACATTTAAACAAATTTGAAAAGATCATATTTTCTTACATTTTGGAAAGCACTGCTCCTGGTGCTTTTGATCTGCTCTACTATTTTTGGGCACTTGACCCCTTTCAGCTATCAGCCTTCTAAGCTAGTGGCAGTGGGTCTCATGCCAGCTGCACATTAAAATCTCCTAGAGAGCTTTTAAAACATAGTTTTGCCCAGACTTCACTTTCCATAGTGAAGAGCCGCAGGTAGAAAGAAGTGTTATCTATTCAACTGACAATGTTTTTTTTCTTTATTAATAAATTAATAAATATTAATTTCCTGCTTTGGTAAATCTATTTGAAATCTCTTTGGAAAACATAAAGCCAACCAGATAGCTATGGTCTGGTTTATAGAATTTAAATATACATCAGTTGAATGCAATCATTCTCAGAGTAAATAAAAGTTGATGAAAATCAAAATGATTAAAAATCTCTAGAAATAAAGCTAGTCAGATATGTGATGAAGAAGTAATCATGTCTTATTTTCTGCTGTTGGTTCATTACAAAAACAAATATAAATAAACAAGAGAACGCTAAGCGCTAGGAGTAGCATTGTCCAAGAAAGGGTACGATTAAAGTAGGAATTGAGGAGAGGGGAATGGGCCAATACTGCCTTTCCCAGCCAGGAGAGTGCAAATATTCCAGCAAAAAGGTTGGTAGTTTGTGAATTGAGGGGACCTGACCCCACTCCTACACCAACAGTCCCAGGAAACACCAAGACCAATAGTGGGCTTGGAAGGTGGATGGCTGGGATCTCAACTGCCCCTGTGGTCCAGCTGGTCACAGTAGTGTGCCTGCTGTGAGTGTAGCAGTCCACTTTTTTTTTTTTTTTTTTTTTTTTTTTCCCTCACCCAGTTCTTTTTAAAGGAGCATTTTTGTGCGTGTGTGTGGTACGCGGGCCTCTCACTGCTGTGGCCTGTCCCCTTGCGGAGCGCAGGCTCTGGACGTGCAGGCTCAGCGGCCATGGCTCACGGGCCCAGCGCTCCGCGGCATGTGGGATCCTCCTGGACCGAGGCACGAACCCGCGTCCCCTGCATCGGCAGGCGGACTCTCAACCACTGTGCCACCAGGAAGCCCAGCAGTCCACTTCTGAGTGGATAAACACAGGCTTGAACAATAAGCCATCTCATGTGGACCATAAAGAGCTGAAAACCAGACTCTTCCTCAAACTTTTTGGACCAGGTAAGTCTTCTCAGACTCTACTAAGACCCTGAAGGAGAGGGAGAAGGGGCTTCTCATACCATTACTGAGAATGAAACTTCCATTACCTACAAGGACAGGGCCTGATTTAGAAAAATACAGAAATGTTACACAGAGGCAGTCTACAGTCCTTACCTAACTACCGTACCACTGTTGCTAAAAACGTTTCTAATTTAGAGTTGATATGTATACTTCAAGTACAGCATAACTGTGCTTACACAGTTTTTTACCGATAGAATTGCACAAAGTGACAGAATTGCATAAATCCAATTACTTTGGGTATATAATTATTACATTTAAATATTTAAAAGAATCAGTTTGGTGAGAGCAGTTTGGAAATGTGTAGTAAAGTTGAAGATGCACAAACCCACTGAAAGATTAGCTGTGGCCAACTGGCTCCTTTTTACTTGTGATGCCCAGAGGGCTGTGCTGATTTCCCATCTTTCCATTCACCCCAGCAGAGATTTGGAAGAGGAAGAGATTTAGGAAAGACAAGGGCCAGTCTCCTTCCACTTTCTCCCCTGTTATTTGTTATAGAGAAACTCCTACACAATCGGATAAGAAAGTGCCAGGATGTTCACTGCACCAAATTTATAGAATTAAACATTGGAAACAACCTAAATGCCCAATGTCAGAAGAATGGATAGCTAAATTGTGTTATAGTCTAACATTGGGATGCTATGTTTCAGTAAAAATGAATGAAGCAGAGTTACGTTATCAGCATACATTGAGGAGGATGTGTACAACATGGAACAATTTATAAGGGTCAGAAACATGAAAAAAAAACCCCTACATTGCTTGGAAATACACAATCTATTTTACGTAAAATAGATCTTTATTGAATGCCTACCCTGTGCCAGATGCAGTTTTAAGTGCTGGTGATATGGCCGTGAATAAAGCAAAGTGCCTGCTTTCCTGGAATATATATTCTAGTGACATAGCTGCACACAGAGTAGAAATATAAAGACAGATGTGGGATTGATAAAGACTGAATTCAGAATAGTAGACACCTCTGGAAAGGGCCAGGGGAAGTGACTGTGGCAGGGCACAGAAGCCTTCAATTATTTGCAATATTTTATTTCTTAAGCTGGAAAGTGGGTAAATGGTGTTTGCTATATCATTCTCTGTATCTTTTAGTCTGTCTTATATATCTTATAAAAATCAATTCAGTTTTGTTTCCTACTTCTGCTTCTACAAATTTCTTTCGTTCCTTTAAAAACACGTTTTCCTCCATAGATAATAGGAAGGTCAAATGAAACATAAGAAGATTAATGGAGATGTTCTGGGAACTAGCTTTAAGTATTTCAGAAAGCCTATGTGTTTGGAAATGATAAAAACTCTTAGACATTTTGAATAATATTGTTTCTAGAGAAAGAAAGAAGGTCATGAAAACACCAGCACAGAGCCGGGCCCAAAGAAATTAAGCAACTGCTTGTGAAATTAAGGACTGATTGTGGACTTAACTTGTTTGCAAGGAAAAGCCTGGGAGGGGTTCTGCTACACGTCCTAGAGACTTAACCTAGCCTGGCCACGAGGGTGACTGACATTTTGGAGGACTGGCCTCTTGATCAATGGACTGCAGATATTTTAGTATTTAATGTACACTCTGCATCCTGACTCATGTGGGACTAAATCTGACCCAGTTTGACAGCTCTTATTTCAAACAATTTAGATAAACAGGCTTATCTAAAAATTCTTCCTCCTTAGAATTCTTTTGTCCCATCAATAATCCTTGCTTTATTATTGAAGTGTATCTAATTAAAAAGAAGTGGAAATATTGCAATACTACCCTTAATACACTTTGGCCCAATAATCCCAGTATTAGTAATCTCTCCTAGAATAATGATCAGAGATTTGGGCAAAGTTGATGTGTAATGATATGCCAGGGCAGCAATGTTTATAGCAGTGAAAAGATGAAAAATAAGTGCCCTGCAGTGGGGGAATGATGAAAATAAATATAGTACTCCTAGTACTATATTTATAGTAGAATAGTAGAATTATATTTTATACTGTCATTAAAAATGTGTTCACAAAAGTGATTCAATGACATGGGAAAGTCTATATTATTAAATGAAAAATTTGATTATAACTTGATTAAATATCTATCTAGTAATCAATGAAATGCTCCAAAATATTAATGTTAATTTTCTTTTGTATACTCATTGCAATTTTCCAAACTTCCCCTGGCATGTAGTTTTGATTTTATAAATAAGAAAAAAGTTGTTAAACTAAAAAAAAAACAAAAACAAAAAAAACAAGGAAATGGAAGCATATGATGTACTGAAAGAGAAGCAATCTTGACATTTTGACAGACTTGACATTTTTTACAATCTTAGACATTTGTTTACAGGGCTTGCTCATTTTATATAAGACTGTGAAGAGATTAACTCCTATGATTGCAAATACTAGGATAAAATATAAGCTAGTTTTTGTGTGTGTGTGTGAGGAGAGGTTTTCTGGGGATCATTATTATAGATTCTGGGGCAGCAGCATGACTTACTGGAAAGAGATGAACTTGGAGTGAAGACATTACTAGTTGTGTGACCTTGGGGAAAATGATACTTTCCTCCCAGGGTTGTGGTTAAGATGAAGCCAGATCATGAGAGCTCTGGGCACAGGACAGGCACTTAATAAAAGCTGTTGACTCTGAATTTTCTTCAAGGTTATGAACATACAGTAAAAATCTGCAAGTTTTAGTTGTGTTCTCTGGCAGTTTCCTATAGACAAGATTAATTAAAAAGCAAAGTGGTTTTAAAAGGAGTGCTGTTGCATTTACTGTTTAGAACCAAGTGTGCTCTTCATGAGTCAGCAAGCTTCTAAATCAAAGACAAGACAAGCAGGGCTTCCCTGGTGGCGCAGTGTTTAAGAGTCCGCCTGCCAATTCAGGGGACACAGGTTCGAGCCCTGGTCTGGGAAGATCCCACATGTCTCAGAGCAACGAGGCCCGTGCACCACAACTACTGAGCCCGCGAGCCACAACTATTGAAGTCCGCGCACCTGGAGCCTGAGCACCGCAACAAAGAGTAGCCACCACTTGCCACAACTAGAGAAAGATCGTGTGCAGCAACGAAGACCCAACGCAGCCAAAAAAAAAAAAAAAAAAGACAACACAAGCAAACAGAAGCCCCATCCCTAGTGCTACATGGTGTGCCTCCAAAGTCCATCCCGTCTGTTGTTCTCTGGGCCCATTCCCACTCCTGACCTCGTGGGGAGTTCTAGCAAAATCATCCAAGGGTAAATGAGCTCCAACTGTCTTTGATTCCTCCTCACCCCAACACCCCGCCTTCCTTTAGATCTTGGAACTGAACATGGTTTCTTGGTTTTCCAAAGTCCCCTTCAAGGGCTATCCTGAAGTGGAACCATAGTGTAGTGGTTAAAACTTAGTCTCAGTGATGTCAGACTGCCTGGTTTTGAATCCTTGACATGTTACTTAACCTTTCTGGGTCTTAGTTCTACATCTGTAAAATGGGATTAAAAAAAAAAAAAGCCTCACAAGATTGTGGCCAGGTTTAATGCATGTAATGTGCTCTGAATAGTGCCTGAAACATAGAAAGCACTCAAGAAATTTTAGCTATTATTATGATTACTTTTCTTGCAGGTTCTTACTCTAAAAATCCCTCATAAATGCAAGGCTAGAGAGCAACGTCCTCAGTGAGGAGGTGGTGGAGGCTAGGAGCACAGGTTCTGGCACTGGAGAGGATGGAGAGGGTGCAGTGTGGTACAGCTCTGCCTCTCTACTGCTGTGTGATCTGGGAAAAGTTGCTTAGTATCTCTAAGTCTCAAGTGAAACTTGGGGCTGAAGGTAGGGTTGTTAAGATAACTGAACACTGCTTACCATTGTACCTGATTCTCCTTAGGTACTTGATACATTTTAGCAATTATTATTGTTCTAAGTGTATGGTATATATTATCTCATTTAGTCTTCACAAAACGCCCGTTTTGCAAGTGAGAAAACTTTGGCATTGAGAAGTTCAAGGTCACACGGGTAGTAATTGGCAGAAGCAGAACTTAAATCTAGACGGTCTAACACCCCAACCCATGGTTTTAACCACAGTACGCCCCTGCACAACACCAGCTATGCTTAATGATAAGGAACTCATTTGTGCTTCAGGGTCAATGGCCAACAATTACTTAATATGTTTCTACTCCTCCTAATAGGGTTACCTTTTAAAAGAAAACTCCTGATTTTTGATATTTCATAATACAATAATTTTTACTGGTCTGAATTTAAGCCTGAAAAGGATTGTACAATTAACAATGTTCTAAGATGATAGAAATTTTATTCAGCTGCAGTTAGTTACATTTGGTTAAATGATATAAGCTAATGATGAAAAACTGAGAGAGACCTTCTAGTGACACAATATCACCCCCTTTTAGATTCCACAGAGATAGGATTTTAGGTACAGAAGCAGGCTAATGGGGGTAATACTTAGATATTTCTGGGATAATGATGGTGGGAGTTGATGTTACACACACACACACACACACACACACACACACACACACACACACTCTTTGGCCCTTTCTTAAACAAAGAGACTCAGAGATGGGAAGGACCTTAGGAGGCATATAATTTTCCCACCCAGTACAAAAATCATTTTCTGTAAGCATCCCTGAAGAACGGCTGCCTAGAATTTGTTTGAATATCTTCAGTGAGGTATCCAGCTGGATAACACTAGTTAGAAAACTCCTTCCTACGTTGATCTGAATTCCACCTTTGTAATTACCACCTCTAGGACCTGATTCTCTCTTACATAGCAATATAGAAGTCTAGTTCCCTCTTCTAAAATAATATAGTCCCTTACAGATAACCAAACGTCTTCACTGAACAGTTAATTGTTGAGCATGAGTCAGGTGCTGTGCAAGGCACTGGAAACAGAGTTGTGAACCAGACCACAAGCCCCTCCCACCATGGCGTGGGCAGGCCATACTCTCAGGAAAACGTACTTGTCCACTTAGATATTTCCAGATCCTTCAACCACTTCTCGTCTGATAGTTTTTAGATCCCTTAACATCCTGCTACCCTCTTTTGAAAACATGTAAATTAAAAAAAGTCACCATTGCATGTAGATTTGTTTTAATCCCTGTTCTCTGTTTATAGTTTATAGAATAGCAGGCTTCTTCCTTGTACATCCCTTTGAGATTCTTCTTTATTCTGTTTGTGAAGAAAATATTTCTGAATTGCCTTCCTATACTTTCTCAAGCATTATTCAAAGAATTGAGGAATTATAGTGAAGTAGGCATTGTCCGGGTCCCTAGGTATAATCTCCTGGGGGAGAAAGACATGTATACAAATGACCATAACACATGTGATGAGTGCTATGACAGAAATAGGAATAAGTGCTGGTAAAAGTAAGGCAAGTCTGCTGAAACCTTTCAGGATGGGACTGGAATACCAAGTAAATTTCCGCTGTTTTATTATTTTCTTCCTCTGTGCTATTATTTAATGTATTTTGAAGGGAGGGGTCCTTCCAAAATCCTGAATGGTAAAACTGTTGTTGTATAGTATTTTCTATCTACATTCAAAAGAGGATATGAGAAACTTACAGTAAACAATCATCATGTTAAGGCTTTATGTTTTTGTATCTACACGTATACTGCTGTACATCTGTTAGAATACCTTGATAGAGAAATCAGCTCTTTAATCTTCACATTATTTTCTTCATTCTATAGATTCGGAAACTGAGGCTCAGGGAAGTAAGTGGATGTGTCAACATCACAAAGCCACTAAGTGGTAGAACCAGAACTCAAACCCGTCCAGGACTCTAAGCCTGGGGGCCTTTATTTGCCTAGCTGCAACCACCACTCCTGATAAAACCATGGATTTGACACAAAAATTCCCGAAACCCCATAGAAAAAGACAGATAATTCATCAGTTGGTGGACAATGGTAACCTCGCTCCTTGGCAACCGACTCCGAGGAGCAAAGGGCACCCTCCCCACATCCCTTTCTTGCCACTCACATTTAAGTCTGTATGAGCTTGTGTTTGCTTTTAGATTGGATTTTCAGGCTTTTGTGCACTCTCCCCACCCTTACTTCTGTAAATACATAATAAGCCCAGAAGGTTATCTGGTTTCCCATTAACAACAGTTTCCTGTCTTTTAAGGCTCCAAGGCACATCACATCACGGGTCACACATGAGTTCTACTTCCTTTCCTTTATTATGCAGGGATGCTATTAGGTTATCACAAATATTTTCATTTTGCCTTCAAAATGACAGGGCATTCAAGGTTATTCCGGTTAATAAGATGTCACAGGAGCTCATGAAATTAATTATAAAACCTGTCTGACAAGAATAATAGGGTTTTTGAGAAGAGAAAAACAAGCAGTCTCTACTGATCAGTCCTTCATGTGTTTTTACCTCTGGAGTATATCCTATTGCTTTGAAATAAGGAATTCTATCAGTTCTTACTCCCTTCTGCAAAGATTTCTCCTCTAGTCCTGTGATGGGTCACACCAGACCTGCATTGTGATGAGGCATTCACTTTTATGTCTCAGAGTGTGGAAATATACTGAACTTCTGGCTCAAAATTGGTAACGTAAGTGACAATGTTGCTGTTTAGTGCTTAATATCTACACTGAAAATACGAAGGATACCCCTGACTTTTCAGTGAAGAATGGTGAAAATACATCCTTATATAATTTATGAGGTTTGAAAATGGGGCTTGTCTTTCTTCTTACAGAATCAATTAGCTGCAAACGGCCCGTGGCCCATGGAGACAGTCAGGAAGGGCTGGCTGCCTGAACGTGCAGCAGATATTTTTGTTTTAGTGTTTGTGGAAAGCTAGACTTACATCTTTCTGACCTCGGTCCTTCTCTCTCTCCTAAGTCCCTGCTTTCATGCTTCCAAGAGGCCACCGATAGTTTTCACTACCAAATACAGGTACTTGCTACAGAGCTGAGAGGTAAACCTGGCCATTCCAGCTTCCAAGCTTCAGTAAGTCCTTGTAGAACTTGCCGGAAAAACCTGACTTATCCATTAGAATATGACTCAGGGTGTCAGCTACAACTCGATAAATCTCCAAATTATGATCAGTGCTGTATTGCTGAAATATACTGCTTTGGGAATGGCACTATTTTAAATCAGCTTTACACATACAACCTAACACAGGTTTTGGCTTAGTGTAATATTTCTTGATTTAGAAGCTGAATATCTCTACGGAAATTCTTTTGAAATACATACGTGTGCACACACACGTTAAAGTCTGTTATCTGTTCTGACCGGGGAATGTGGCTTTATGATTTTATTCAGTCAGTCTACTTTGATCCTGGCACTGTCCCTGTCACAGTGTAGTAGACACAAAAGAAGTACATGATAGCATCCTCCCTCTCGAGAAGGAAAGAAAGAAGAGGAAATATTTACTGGATGGTCTACTGTGTCAGGTGCTTTTACGTGGATCATCTCTTTTAATGCAAATAGCCTGGGGGTATTATGTCTGTATTTACAGATGAAGAAACTCAGGTTTGAAGAGGTCAAGTAACTTGCAACCCATAAGTCTGGCACTGAATTGGAACTAGGTCTGTCTGGCTCCACAGTAATGCTCTTTCTCATAATGGATGCATGAAGGAGACAATCAGGGAGTAATATGAGTCAGTGTGCAATGAAATACAAAATTACGTGTAATCAAGTGTTAAGACTTAGGGTATGGACCTCAAGTGCTTTGGGTGTTCAGTGGGACAGGCAAGAAACGAATGTCTTCTCTAATTACTACAGAAGGTCTCAAGGAAGAAGAAGCAGGGTTTGAAATGATCCTTGTAGGATTGCTACGATCAAATATTCTTTTTAATAAAGAGCTGGTTCATATTTGTGACATACAGTTATATTTTTAAAGAAGTCAAATGTACTTCTAGGTCTTCTGGGCTTTGCTCCCTAAGTGTGGTCTGTCCACTTCCCTTCCTGTCCTTGGTGCACCATCCCTTACACTGCTAATGCTCTGCCCTGTTAGCATATTCGGTAAAATTCCATTACTGAGTGAAGCATACTATGGACAATCTCTGTGCTCCTTGGGAGTTCCTCTACCCTCTTTAGTATCTTTAGTCCTAGAAGAGTGTCTGGCACCTCCGGGACACCCAACTAACATTTGCTAAAAAAATGGAAAAAAATGAAAAGGATCGATTGGTCAAAAACCAATTTTCAGGACTAATGTCAAATGGGCTCTCATACTCTATATGAGACTCCAATCCTGTTAGGTTTCCTCAGTTCATTCTTTGCTGGATCCCACAACGTTTCAATCCTCCACTTGCTTCAAATCTTGCACTCTTAACAGATGGTTTTGCCTCATCAGCATCCCACTATCAAACGTACAAACCCACACTCCCATCCGATCGATGTTCCTTCTGTTACAACGCGCGTGTGGTCCCTCTTCTGTTCTTAGGCCTGTCTCTCCACCTGTGCTTGAAAACTCTGTGCTTTAGCTCCTCCTGCATTCAGAGGAAACTGCCTCTCTGTTGTCTATTATCCTTCTCATGAATGAGTGGATCCTTCCTATGAGTTTTTAAACATGTTCAAGTGTCTTCTATTACAAACAAACAACACAGTCTCCCCCAGCAGCTCTTTGGAAGGTCAACAATTTCCTCGTTTCTATATACAATGATCATTTTCCATTCTTCCTTTTTCTGATCTTTGATTCAACACTTGACACTCTCTGCTTCTTGAAATACTGTTTTCTTTGGCTTTTAGAATACCACATTCTGCTGACTTTCTTCCTATCTTTCTAACAGCTTCTTTCACATTTTTTTGCTGCCTTGTCTTCCTCTACCCAGCCTTTAAATTTCCTCAGTACTCAGCTTTAGACCCTCTTCTGTCCCTTCTCAAGTCTGCTCTCTTTCTTTAAGTATCTCATCTCCACTCAGTTTCAAGCTCTACCTATATTCAGAAGCTCACAAATTTATATGTCCAGCCCAGATCTTTCCTCTAAGCACCAGACCTGTGTACTTAACTGTTCACTTGAATTCTCTACTTGGGTGCATTAAAGCACTTTTTACTCAGCATGTCTAAAATGATACTCATGCTCTTTCCTTATGGAGCTGGTGTCTTCTTAGTGTTCTTGCTCAGTGGATGTCACTACCATCCACCCAGCTGTACAAGTTAGAAACCCAGGAATCATCTTCAACGGCTTACTCCCTCTTGGCTCTCACTTCCATTCCAACACAAAGTCCTGTTGATTTTACCTCACAATTACCTCTCAAATTCATCCCTTCCTGTCCATCTCCTCCACTACTCCACTCCAAGGTACCATTCATGATCTCTTGCCTGGACTGCTGCAGCCTCTCCCTGGACTTCCCAGATCCATTCTCGCCTTCCTCCAAGTGTTCTTCATATGGCAGCCAGAACAATCTTTTTTTTTTTTTTTTTTTAAATTTAAACACAAATATAATGTTAACACACCCTCCTCTACCTGAAACAAGAGAAAACAACTCTTCAGTACTTCCCATTGCCCCACTCTCCAGGCCCATCTCACACCCCTTACCCCTTTACTCTGCGATCAGTCACACTGGCCTCATTCCAGATGCGGTGCCTCTTCCTGCTTATACAGGCTATTTCCTCTTTCTGAACATCCTCTGTGCCCCCCATCCTTTCCTGTTCTTTTACTTTCTCACACATACCTGGTTACATCTTACTCATCTTTCAGATCTCAACTGAAGCATCTCTTGTCTTAGAAAAGTCTCTCCTCACCTCACTGATCACCTGACCACATCTATGCACTGCACTATGTACTTCTTTTATTTTTTTTAATTTTTATTTTACATTAGAGTTTAGTTGATTAACAATGTTGTGTTAATTTCAGGTGTACAGCAAAGTGACTCAGTTATACATATACATGTATCTATGCTTTTTCAAATTCCTTTCCCATTTAGGTTTTTACAGAATATTGAGCAGAGTTCCCTGTGCTCTACAGTAGGTCCTTGTTGGTTATCCATTTTAAATGCAGCAGTGTGTACATGTCAGTCCCCAACCCCCTAACTATCCCTCTCCTCCTCCTGGTAACCATAAGTTTGTTCTCTAAGTCTGTGAGCCTCTTTCTGTTTTGTAAATACATTCATTTGAATCACTTTTTTAGGTTCTACATATAAGTGATATCATATGATATTTGTCTTTCTCTTTCTGACTTACTTCACTTAGTATGATAATCTCCAGGTCCATCCATGTTGCTGCAAATTGCATTATTTTATTCTTTTTAGTGTCTGAGTAATAGTCCATTGTATATATGTACCACATCTTCTTTATCCATTCATCTGTCGATAGACATTTAGGTTGTTTCCATGTCTTGGCTATCGTAAACAGCACTGCAATGAACATTGGGGTGCATGTCTGCTTTTGAACCATGGTTTTCTCTGGATATATGCCCAGGAGTGGGATCGCTGGGTCATATGGGTAGTTCTATTTTTAGTTTTGAAGGAACCTCCATACTGTTCTCCAGAGTGGCTGTACCAATTTATATTTCTACCAACAGCATAGGAGGGTTCCCTTTTCTCCACACCCTCTCCAGCATTTATTGTTTGTAGATTTTTTGATGATGGCCATTCTGACTGGTGTGAGGTGATATCTCATTAAAGTTTTGGTTTGCATTTCTCTAATAATTAGCAGTGTTGAGCATCTTTTAATATGCTGTATGTCTTCTTTGGAGAAATGTCTATTTAGGTCTTCTGCCTATTTTTTAATTAGGTTGTTTGTTGTTTTGATATTGAGCCACGTGAGCTGTTTGTAAACTTTGGAGATTAATCCCTTGTCAGTTGCATTGCTTGCAAATATTTTCTCCAATTCTGTGGGTTGTCTTTTTGTTTTGTTTATGGTTTCCTTTGCTGTGCAAAAGCTTTTGAGCTTCATGAAGTCCCATTTGTTTATTTTTGGTTTTATTTCCATTACTCTAGGAGATGGATCAAAAAAGATATTGCTGCAATTTATGTCAAAGAGTGTTCTATGTTTTCCTCTAAGATTTTTATAGTAACTGGTCTTGCATTTAGGTCTTTAATCCATTTTGAGTTTATTTTTGTGTATGGTGTTAAAAAATGTTCTAATTTTATTTTTTAACATGTAGCTGTCCAGTTTTCCCAGCACTATTTATTGAACAGAATGTCTTTTCACCATTGTATAGCCTTGCCTCCTTTGCTGTAGATTAATTGACTATAGGTGTGTGTTTTTTTCTGGGCTTTCTGTCCTGTTTCATTGATCTATATTTCTGTTTTTGTGCCATACCATACTATTTTGATAACAGTAGCTTTGTAGTATAGTCTGAAGTCAGGGAGTCTGATTCCTCCATCTCCGTTTTTCTTTCTCAAGATTGTTTTGGCTATTTGGGGTCTTTTTTTTTTTTTTTTAACATCTTTATTGGAGTATAATTGCTTTACAATTGTGTGTTAGTTTCTCCTGTATCACAAAGTGAATCAATTATATGTATACATATATCCCCATATCCCCTCCCTCTTGCATGTCTCTCCCACCTTCCCTATCCCACCCCTCTAGGTGGTTATTCAGGGTCTTTTTTGTCTCTGTACATATTTTAAGATTTTTTATTCTAGTTCTGCGAAAAATGCCATTGGTAATTTGATAGGGATTGTGTTGAATCTGTAGATTGCCTTGGGTTGTGTAGTCATTTTGACAATATCGATTCTTCCAATCCAAGAACATGGTATATCTTTCCATCTGTTTGTGTCATCTTTGATTTCTTTCAACAGCATGTTATAGTTTTTGGAGTACATGTCTCTTGCCTCCTTAGATAGGTTTATTCTTAGGTACTTTATTCTTTTTGATGTGATGGTAAATGGGATTGTTTCTTTAATTTTTCTTTCCGATCTTTCATTGTTAGTGTATAGAAATGCAAAATATTTCTGTGTATTAATTTTGTAGCCTGCAACTTGACCAAATTCATTGATGAGCTCTAGTAGTTTTCTGGTAGCATCTTTAAGATTTTCTGTGTATCATGTCATCTGCAAACAGTGACAGTTTTACCTCTTCTTTTCCACTTTGGATTCCCTTTATTGCTTTTTCTTCTCTGATTGCCATGGCTAGGAGTTCCAAAACTAGGCTGAATAAAAGTGGCAAGAGTGGACATCCTTGTTCTGTTCCTGATCTTAGGGGAAATGCTTTCAGCTTTTCACTGTTGAGAATGATGTTAGCTGTAGATTTGTCATATATGGCCTTTACTATGTTGAGGTATGTTCCCTCTATGCTCACTTTCTGGAGAGTTTTTATCATAAATGGGTGTTGAATATTGTCAAAAGCTTTTTCTGCATCTATTGAGATGATCATATCGTTTTTATTCTTCAATTTGTTGATGTGGTGTATCACAGTGATTGATTTGTGGATATTGAAAAATCCTTGCATCCCTGGGATAAATCCCACTTGATCATACACACTGCACTATGTTCTTCTTCTCCCAAACACTTAATTCAGTTTTAATATTATATTTATGTGATTATTCTACTATTATCTATTTCTACCGTAAAAGCCATGATAGTAGGAACCGTGCCTTCTTTTGCTCACCATATATTTTCAGTAGCTCATATAACAGTCTGGCACATCAGATATTCTCTACATTAGTTGAATGAATACATAAATTAATAAAGTTGAAGTCATGGGCATGGCTGAAGCAGTTGTAAAAGAAGAGGGACCCTCCCACTCCTGACAGAGCCCATTAAGGCATCTGGACAGGTTTTAAACAGAATGAGTATATAACAGTGTCAGACATATTCTTCCTTCCTTGAAAGCTGGCATTAAACAAACAAACAATAAAAAGGACCTTGGTGAACACAATATTTTAAAGGCAGGGCAGAGTAAGAAAAACCATGCTGGGGGTTGGGGAGGAGACAAAGAAATAATGGCCACAGAGGTGGCATAAGCCAAGGGAGCCAAGAGTTCTGAGAAAGCAGAAGTGCCATCAAGCATCTGGAGCCCCAGACATTGTAAGAAACAGGAAATGTTCTCCTGACTTGACATTAATTAGATGACTCTTAATTGTCTCTTAAGGGAATAGGTAGGCAGAAGTTGTTTTATAGGACAGAATGGAAGGTGAGGACGTAGGAGCAGGGCAGCTGACATCTCTTTCACCAAATATGGTGTTGAGGGAAAGGGGATAGGAAAGACAGTATCCTACTTGGCCTTTCTATGACACTTGGCACTGTTGATGGCTACCTCTTTCTTCAAAGTGGGGATGGTGGCTTGTTAGATAGAGAAAAAAGGTATTCTGAAGATGAGAACTTTAGAAAGATAAAGCAGTATCAGTTAATGGTGCAAGGTCCTGGGGCAAATGGAAGGAATGGGATCAAGGACGTGGGCAGATGCTGCATCTAGAAACTCTGTTGTTAGGAGCATATACATTATGAATTGTTATGTCTTCCTGGAGTATTAACCAACCCCCTTTATCATTATGTACTGCCCTTCTTTATCCCTGATAACTTTCCTTGCTCTGAAGTTTTGCCCTGTCTGAAATTAATATAGCTATTCCTACTTTCTTTCTTTTTTTTTTTTTTTTCCCTACGCGGGCTTCTCACTGTTGTGGCCTCTCCCGTTGTGGAGCACAGGCTCTGGACGTGCAGGCTCAGCGGCCATGGCTCACGGGCCCAGCTGCTCCGCGGCATGTGGGATCCTCCCGGACCGGGGCACGAACCCGTGTCCCCTGCATCGGCAGGCAGACTCTCAACCGCTGCGCCACCAGGGAAGCCCCCTGCTTTCTTTTAATTAGTGTTAACCTGACATAACTTTCTCCATTCCTTTACATTTATCTATATGTGTCTTTATATTTAAGATAGGTATCTTGTAGACAGCATGTGGTTGGATCTTGTATTTTGCTCTACTTTGAAAAACTCTGTCTTTGAAGTATTTAGATCACTGATATTTAAATTGTTTGTTGATATAGTTGGATTATCATCTAGCATATTTGTTACTATTTTCTATTTATTGCCCATGTTCTTTGTTTTTATTTTTGTCTTCCAAACTTTTTCTGCATTGGTGGCTTTAACTGAACATTTTATATGATTCCATTTTCTCTCCTTTCTTAGCATAACGATTATACTTCTTTTTAAACCTTTTTTTAAAAAGGGTGGTTGCCCTAGAATTTTCAATATACATTTAAACTAATCCAAATCCACTTTCAAATAAGTGGACAGTACAAGTACCTTGTAATAACAAAATATTCCTAATTCCTCCCTTCCATCCCTTGCTGTCATTCGTTTCACTTATACATAAACACACATAATCAAATGTATTGTTGCTATTATTTTGAACACACTATTATTGGTTAGATCAATTAAGAATAAGTTTTTATTTTACCTTCACTTATTCATTCTCTGATACTCTTCCTTTCTTTATGTAGATCCAAATTTCTGACCTATATCATTTTCCTTCTCTCTAAAGAACTTCTTTTAGCATTTCTTGCAAGGCAGGTCTACTGGTAACAAATTGCCTCAATTTTTCTTTGTCTAAGATAGTCTATTTCTCTTTCACTTCTGAAGGATAATTTCACAGGATACTAAAATCTAGGGTTTTTTTCCTTCAACACTTTAAATATTTCACTCCACTCTCTTCTTGCTTGTATGGTTTCTGAGGAGAAGTCAGATGTTTTTCTTATCTTTGCTTCTCTGTAGGTAAGATATATTTTTCCTCTTGCTTCTTTCAAGATTTTTTTCTTTGTCTTTGATTTTCTGCAGTTTGAATATGATTATGGGTAGATGTAGTTTTTGTTTGTTTTTATATTTAACCTGCTTGGTGTTCTCTGAGCTTCCTGAATCTGTGGTTTGGTGCCTGACATTAATTTGGGGAAATACCCATCATTATTGCCTCAAATATTTCTTCTGTTTCTTTCTCTCTTTTCTTTCCAGTATTCCCATTACATATGTTGATATATTACACCTTTTGTAATTGTCTCACAGCTTTTGAATATTCTGGGGGTTTTTTTCAGTCTTTTTTCTCTTGACTTTCAGTTTTGGAATTTTCTCTTGTCATATCCTCAAGATCAGAGATATTTTTCCTCATCCATGTCCAGTGTATTATTGAGCCCAACAGAGACATTCTCCATTTCTGTTACAGTGATTCTGATCTCTAACATTTCTTTTTGATTCTTAGGATTTTCATCTCTCTGATTACATTAGCCCTGTGTTTTTGCATGTTGTCTACTTTTTCAGTTTAAGCCCTTAGCATATTAATCATAGTTTTAAAGAACTCCTATTCTAATAAGTCCAGTATTCCTGACTTATCTGAAGACTCTTGTTCTAATGCTTGTCCAGTCTCTCCAAAATGTGTTTTTACCTTTAGTATGCCTTATAATTTTTTGTTGAAAGGTGTATGTGATGTGCTAGGTAAAAGGAACTGCAATAAATAAGGTTTTAGTACTGTAGTGGTAAAGTGTGGGGGGAGGAGACACGTTCTATGAAGTGTACATAGTCCTATGATTAGGTGTCAGTCTTTTGGTGAGCCTGTGCCCCAGGACTGTGAACTTCACCACTGCTTCTCAGGTTCCCCCCGCTTAGATGAGACAGGATGGCTAGAGGGGGATGGAGTTGGGTATTTCCATTCTCCTAGGTAGGTTAGGCTCTAATAAAACCCCAGTAAGTTAGTTTCTCCTGAGAGCAGGGCTTGTTAAGAACAGAGTGCTCGGGTGGCTTTCAAAATGATGTTTTTATCTCCTCCGCCTGCTGGAAGCATGAGGAGACTGATATTCACTGTGAGAATCTGGTAGAGCTCCTAGTCGTAAAACCCACAAAAGTTTGGGGACCCCATGACTGGATGCCCATGGAGTTTTTATCCTCAGACTTGCCTACATTGAGTCTCCAGCAATTCATCAATTACAGTTTAGGTTTTCTTACCCTGGCCCTGGTTCTTGTGGAGGTTTTCTGCTCTGGTAAGTAGTGATTCTCTGAATCTGCCTGTTTCTCCAGTTTTAGGTGGAGCAGTTTGCCTTGTGACCTCACTTCTAAGAAGAGACTTTTCAGTTTGTTCAGCTTTTTACTTGTTAGGACAGTGGTAATTTTTAAGCTCCTACATGCCAGACTGAAAACCATAAGTTCTCCATTAGGATTCACTTAACTGAAGCAATGGTGGCCTCTGTCAGCTACAGAAAGACACTGATTGCTGAAAAGCTGGGTCTGGGGGAGGAGAGAAAGGGGTTCATATTTATGAAGCATTTGTTCCGTACAAGGTATCTTACACTCCCTACTTCTCCAAACAGCGTGTCTAAGTGGGGTTACTGTCATCACTTTTGAGAAGAGGAAACCCAGGCTCGAAAGAGTTAGCAAGAGTTAGCCAGTTATCAAAATGTTACACATTAAGTAGAAGAACTAGAAATCATTTTATTGACTTTTTAAAAAAATGGACATTTATTGAGCACATACTGTGTGTTGGGCAGGAGAGCAAAACACAGTCCCTGCAATGCAAGAGGATATTACAACACAGGGTCTCATGGATCCCCCAAGAAGGTGACATGTAATGAGAAGGGCTTCCTCAAGGAGAAGTGTGGTTCTGATGGAGCATGAGTAGGGGTTATCCAGAATAGGGGTGATAGGGTTGCAGAAGTTTCCATATAGAGGAAAGAGACTGTGCAAAGCCCAACCCACTTGGGGGGAACTGCAAATGGCTTGGTGTGGCTGGAGCATTCAGTGTGTTTTGGTGATTGGCAAGGGATGAGTTTGGGGCAGGAGGGGAGAGGGTCAGACTCTAATTTGAAAGTTCCCATGTATTATGATAAGAGGTTCTGATTTAATTCTGACATCAATGAGGAGCCATGAAGAGTTTTAAGCAGTGGAATGTGATGATTGACTTGGCTTTTCAGCAAGATGATTTTGATGGGTGAGGAGCCTGGGGAAGGGAGACTGGTTAGGAGACTGTCTCAGTGGTCCTGGGGAAGAAGGGTCAGGGTGGGAACCAGGACAGTGGCAGTGGAACTGGGGAGGGAAGGAGAGATGCCTGCACAGGAGAACTGGCCAGTTGACCAGCTTCTTGATCAAATTGATGTAGGGAGGGAGAGAAAGGAAGGATACTAGGAAGATGCCCTGGTCTCTGGCTTGGGCAGCTGGGAGGATGGTGGTATCCTTCACAGAAATAGGGGAAGCAGAAGGAAGAACAGATTTTGTGGGGGAAGATGGTGAGTTCAGTTTTGGACATGTTGAGTTTGAGATGCACATGGGAAATCCAGCCAGTGCTGTTTAGCAGGCGCTGGGAACCCACCAGGGAATTCTGAGTGAGGCTGAAATGCTCACATTTCCTCACTATTCCTTGTGAACAGAGCCCCAACTTTGTTGAGGTTTCCATGCCTTAGGAAAAGAGAAACTGGCTGTGGTCAAGCTTCTCAAAGGAGAATATGTGCAGTGAGGATTGAAGGGTCCCTGGCCAGGATGCTGACGGGCACCCACACTGAAATAATAGACCAACAGAGCGGAGCTCAGCAAGGAAAGCAAGAAAGAGTGAGCCAAGAAGTAGGAGGAGTGCCAGAGAGAGAACACATGGTGGGGGCCAGAGCTTTGTGGCCCAGGCTGGCTTCGCACTCACTAAACCTGTCTCTCTCTTCCTGGGCACCTGAGTAAGCTCCATTTTCCATCCTTTTGCCTCTTCACACAGAGGGAGAGCCAGTGACTAGGGATGTCAAATGATCGTGGGAGGAAGAAATGTGCAATGAAGAGCAGGTCCCCCTTCCCATGCTTTTTCCCTTCCCATCCACGATCCCTCTGGAGGTCTCACTGGAAGGAAAACACTCAGATTTTGAGTTTTATTTGTTACCGTAGCAGAGCCTCACCTATCTTTCCTGGTCCTGGCTCTGCAGTCAGATGGCTGTGTTTGAATTCTGTCTTTACCTCTTGCCAGCTGTGTGACCTTAAATAAACTGTTTAATTTCTTTGTACGTCACTTTCCTTATCAGTAAAATGGGGGTAATAATATCAATTTCACGTAATTGTCTCAGGATAAAATGAGGTAATAAATGTGAAGCACTTAGAACAGTATTAAATACTATAGAAGTGTTAGAAGCTAATGGAGAGGACACTGTCAAGAAATGGGGATGGTTTATAGCTGTGGTCAGCAAACTACGGCCTGCAGGTCAAATCCACTCTGCTGCCTGTTTATGCACAGCCTCTCAGTTAAGAATGGGCTTTACATTTTCGAATAGTTGAAATAAATCACAGGAAAATATGTGGAATTCAAATTTCAGTGTCCATAAATAAAGTTTTACTGGAGCACAGCCATACTCTTGTTTAAGTATAGTTGTGGCTGCTTTTGCACTACAATGGCAGGCTTTGAGTAGCTGCAGCAAATCTCTTATAGTTCACAAAGCCTAAAATATTTACGACCCAGCCCTTTACAGTAAAAGTGTGGTGGGTCAAAGGCAGCAAAGGTCAAGAAAGATAACCAAAAAGTGTTAACTGGGGGACTTCTGTGGGGGCGCAGTGGTTAAGAGTCCACCTGCCTATACTACAAAGCTACAGTAATCAAGACAATATGGTACTGGCACAAAAACAAAAACATAGATGAATGGAACAAGATAGAAAGCCCGAGATAAACCCACGCAACTATGGTCAACTAATCTATGACAAAGGAGGCAAAGATATACAATGGAGAAAAGACAGTCTCTTCAATAAGTGGTGCTGGGAAAACTGGACAGCTACATGTAAAAGAATGAAATTAGAACACTCCCTAACACCATACACAAACATAAACTCAAAATGGATTCGAGACCTAAATGTAAGACCAGACACTATAAAACTCTTAGAGGAAAACATAGGAAGAACACTCTTTGACATAAATCACAGCAAGATCTTTTTTGATCCACTTCCTAGAGTAATGGAAATAAAAACAAAAATAAACAAATGGGACCTAATGAAACTTAAAAGCTTTTGCACAGCAAAGGAAACCATAAACAAGATGAAAAGACAACCCTCAGAATGGGAGAAAATATTTGCAAATGAATCAACGGACAAAGGATTAATCTCCAAAATATATTAACAGCTCATGCAGCTCAATATTAAAGAAACAAACAACCCAATCCAAAAATGGGCAGAAGACCTAAATAGACATTTCTCCAAAGAAGACATACAGTTGGTCAAGAAGCACATGTAAAGCTGCTCAACATCACTAATTATTAGAGAAATGCAAACCAAAACCACAATGAGGTATCACCTCACACCAGTGAGAATGGGCATCATCAGAAAATCTACAAACAACAAATGCTGGAGAGGGTGTGGAGAAAAGGGAACCCTCTTGCACTGTTGGTGGGAATGTGAATTGATACAGCCACTATGGAGAACAGTATGGAGGTTCCTTAAAAAACTAGAAATAGAATTACCATATGACCCAGCAATCCCACTACTGGGCATATACCCAGAGAAAACCATAATTCAAAAAGACACATGCACCCCAATGTTCATTGCAGCACTATTTACAATAGCCAGGTAATGGAAGCAACCTAAATGCCCATCGACAGATGAATGGATAAAGAAGATGTGGTACATATATACAATGGAATATTACTCAGCCATAAAAAGGAACAAAATTGAGTCATTTGTTGAGACGTGGATGGATCTAGGGACTGTCCTACAGAGTGAAGTAAGTCAGAAAGAGAAAAAGAAATATCGTATATTAACGCATGTATGTGGAACCTAGAAATATGGTACAGATGAACCGGTTTGCAGGGCAGAAGTTGAGACACAGATGTAGAGAACAAACGTATGGACACCAAGTAGAGAAAACCGCGGCGGGGTGGGGATGGTGGTGTGCTGAACTGGGCGATTGGGATTGACATGTATACACTGATGTGTATAAAATTGATGACTAATAAGAACCTACAGTGTAAACAAACAAACAAACAAAAAACAACTAATACAAAAAAAAAATAAAAAGAGTCCGCCTGCCAATGCAGGGGACACGGGTTCGAGCCCTGGTCTGGGAAGATCTCACATGCTGCAGAGCAACTAAGCCTGTGCGCCACAACTACTGAGCCTGCGCGTTAGAGTCTGCGAGCCACAACTACTGAAGCCCATGCGCCTAGAGCCCGTGCTCCGCAACAAGAGAAGACACTGCTGTGAGAAGCCCGTGCACTGCAGTGAAGAGTAGCCCCCTCTCGCTGCAACTAGAGAAAGCCCGTGTGCAGCAAGGAAGACTCAATGCAGCCAAAAATAAATAAATTAATTTATTTAAAATAAAAAAGTGTTAACTGGAATTGGTGATAGATTACCAGTGACCTTGATAATGGCTTTATTTGGAGTGTGAAAGCATAAACTAGATTTTGGTGTTGGGGTGATCATAGTTTGATTCCTGACTCAACTGCTTGTTAGCTGTTTGGTCTTGGGAAGTCATTTAACCTGTATGAGCTCCAGTTTCCTGAGCTGTAAATTGGGGATAAACAGAGCTACCTTCTTGAGTTATTGTAAAGATTAGCAATAATGCACATAAACCATAAAACACAGTGTCTGGCCTACAGTAAGTACTCAATAAATGCAAACCCTTGCTTCATTTAATCTTTTGTCCCCCAAATTGCTGTTCCTTTATAGGTAATGCCTTTTCACTTTTAATATTTTATTTTTGTCCTCTGTGCTCTCAATGTTTTACATTATATGCCAAGTCTTTGCTCAAATCTCACCTCTTTAATGAGGCCGTCCTAGTTAATATTGACTTCCCTGTTTAATACTGTAATCTGCCCTCCCCAACCCAGCATTCCTAACCCTCCTACCATGTTCTACTTTTTTTTTCTTCTCATAACACTTAACAGTCTAGAGAATTTACTAATATATTATGTTTATTGTTTACTATCTGTCTTCCCCACCTGTAAGGAAGATCCTTGCCTGTTTTATACAGTTAGATATTCCAAGTGCCTAAATGGTACCTGGCACATAGTAGGTGCTCTATTAATATTTGTTGAGGAACTAAATGGAAAAAGAGTAGGCGAGGATTTTTTTTTCCTGATCAGGACTGGATGTGCTCCTTCACTCTGGGGACTTGTCTTTTCTCACCTCTTTAAAGTTCTCAACCATTATCTGTTAAAATGCAGCTCTGCCCCATCCACTCCATTTTACCTTCCTGGAACTCCTGTTAGAATATGTTGACCCAATCATTCCATCCTCAGTGTCTCCTAAGTTCTTTCTTTGACAATGATTTAGCTCTCTGTTTCATTTGAAGGAAATTTCCTCAGCTCTATCATTGTCTGTCTCTCTCTTTTTTTATCGGGGTATAGTTGTTTTACAATGTTGTGTTAGTTTCTACTGTACAGTGAAGTGGAGTTCCCTGTACTGTGCAGCAGGTTATTAGTTGTCTCTTTTATATATATTAGTGTATATATGTCAATCCCAATCTCACAATTCATCCCACCCCCACCCCATCATTGTCTCTTTTTAGCTGTGTCTAGTCTACTCTTCAACCTGTTGATTGAATTTTTATTGCAATGACAGTATTTTTTTGTGCCTAGAATTTCTATTTCTTCCTCCCTATTCCTTCCTGCTTCTTCCTTTCCATTCTTTCCTGTACTTGTTTCATGGTTTCTAATCTTCCCTTTATCTCCTTGGATATTTTAAATATCCCCAGATTAAGATTTCTTTCAGGCTTTTCTGTTATCCCCAGTCCTTGGAGTGTGAACCCTTCCATTTGTTTAATCAGCTGGATTTCTTGCTATGGTTCATTCCTTGGTGCAGTCTGTAATTTTGGATGGTGAGCTCACCCTTCACAGTGGTTGTCTGGCATTTGCCCTTGCTGGGGTCTTAAGAGTTAGCAACTGAAAAGGCTCCAAAAAGGCACCACTGAATGGCTTTGGAGGTGAGGATGAGGGTGACGGAGTGCAGGTGTTAAGGAAGGTGCTCTGAGTTCACTTCCCCACAGTGAAACTATTTGCATAACTGTGCGCAAATTACTCTTGGAGTCTGAATTCTCTTAATTATGAAATAAAGATAATAATTCCTATTTCCTAGAGATGTTGTGAGGAATTAGTACGATAGTCAAGTTAAGGAACTTAGCACAATGTTTAGTATGTATGAAGTGCTTAATATATGCTAAAATATATTTTAAATACTTGTCAATATCTTCTCCTTGCTTTGTGATATAAGGGAAGAAACACAATGCTTGTGAAAATAGCTTCTGAACACATATATGAAACAGAGAGACAGCCATTACATTTAGACACTGGTCAGATCTATCCCCTTTATTTGTTACACATATTAGCGGAAAATGGGGGAAAAACAATTCCAGAAGAACATGCTCACTTGGCTTTCAGCCACCACAGAGGAGCACTGATGAGAGGTGGAAGGAAGTTTCAGACATGATGCTTTTTAAAAAATAAGGCCTAATTAGAGACTGGGATCATTTGCCAACTATTTTGGATCATTAAAATAGAGCAGGAGGAAGAGTTCTTCTTCTGAGAAAAAAATGACCCAGATAAATTTCTTTGGTTTTATTCAAATAGAAAATATATTAATATCTTGGCTGTGTTGTCCTTGGTCATCAGTCCCTTTCAAAGGTTAGGAAGAGAAAAGCAGAGCCCTGAACCTGTAACCAATGCTTAGTAAATACCGTGGGCTTATTACAGGGAAGGGATAGAGACACAGGCAAATTCTTGGCCAAGAGAACCTCATGTAACTTCACTTCTATCTCATGTAACTTTTGACCACAAATCTTTCCTCAATTAATTGCCACTTTGAATCTGTGGATAAGGGAGGGTTAAAGGGCCAAAGTTAATGTATAAAAGCTGTATGATTTATCATGGAATAGATTATTTGAGTTCTCTGTAAACATTTCACAGAATGATTTGTAATTCTAATTTTCATGAAACATTTATAAAGACTAAAATTAGAAACATTTAAATAGAGAAATATGTTTAGATTCTAAGTACCTGATCTTCATAATCAGATCCTGTATCAGTGATCTCTCCAGTGTCCAACAGCATTGAAGGATCAAGGTCACTTGAACCTAAGATTAGGAAAACAAAGATTACCTGATGGAGGCCATCCGTGTACATTTCTGAGGCAAACAAACGCCCACCAAGTTTCCATATTGTCTTATTTACAAATATTTCCAGACTCTTCCCATCTGCCAGGCACTGTTTGGCCTGCAGATGGAAAATGCAGATGTAATAGAGCAGGACCCTATGGGGCCTTCCCAGGACAGACCCCCTCCCCCATATCCTCTGCTTTAGCTCCTCTCTGAAGTACCTAGATAATAGTATCTGATGCACATTTCCTGAGTTGTTTTACAGATGCTAAAACCACCACCAAATGGAAGAAATTAACTACATGACGATCATGAACACCTAGCTCCCAGATCTACTAGTGCCTAAGGATTGACAATGTTAACCCCTGTGACAACGCCCCATTACCTCACCATCAACCAATCAGAGAGCTGTGCACGAGCTGATCACATACCCTGGGACACCTCTCCCTCACCTGGCTTTTAAAAATACTTTGTTGAAACCCACAGAGAATTTAGGCTTTTTGAGCACTAGCTGTTCTGAACTCCTTGTTGGTCACCCTGCAATAAATGCTGCACTTCCCTTCACCACAACCTGGTGTCAGTAGACTGGTTTTACTGCACGTGGCGGAGTAGACCCAAGTACGGTTTGGTAACACAGATACCTAGACACTGTCTGCACCCTTAAGAAGACAATGATCTTGTGGACGAGATGAATTTATCAACAGCAAGTTTCAGAAACCAAAAAGAAAGACTAATTCTGATTAGCAGTGGAGGAGATGATGGGGGTGGGATTCTTCACAAGGAAATAGTTTGTGAGTCTAAACTGTGAGGGTGAATGCGGGTGGTCCAGGAGAAGTGGTTTAAGGGTGTGCAATGGTGGCTGAGGAAGAAGGAACACCAGGAGCAAAGTACAGAGTGAGAGTAGAGCAAGGGGTTTCCAGGAAAAGAAGGGCTGAGTTTGCTCACTCCATGAGAACCTGAGAAGTTTTTCCTCTAGCCTTTGGGTCACCTTAGTCCCCTAAGGTGAGAAAAATCAGGTTAACTTAATGTATTAATATAGAGATTTTTCCCCCTAGGTGCTACAGGTTACACTGAATTACCTTCCCGTTAATCCCCAAGGCTCACACTTAAACCAGTAATTTTCTTAATGGGACTCCTGAAGCACAATTGATTCATCGTCCTCATCTAATGACTCTTTCTTGCTGGGAAATATACATTACCTAACTAGCCAGAAAGACAGAATTTAGTGCTGTCCATAAAAAGCCAGGCACCCGGTTAAGAAACCAACCACTCCATCCTTCATTGTAAACTTGCCCTTGCCAAATAACTCTTGTTCAGAATATGCAATGAGTAATGCTTAATGAAGATGAATTTTCAAAAAAATGTCAAGCATCTCACACACTTCTCAGATATGGACCTCTCCCAGAGATGCTGCTTACATACTTTCTTCCAGAAAAGGAATCAAGGTGTGTCCTCACACAGTCTTTCGTCATTTCTACTCTTCTCATCATTACCCCTGCTGTTCACCAAATTGACTAAGTACTAACCCATTATCAAATCGACTAAGTACTAAGCAGTTAACACCATTGTTTATGTAATTAAAAAAATTTTTTTTAAGCATAGTAAAGGCTTTCAAAATGGAGATATTTGACCCTTCAAACCATTTTGGAAAAGTAACTAACTGTAGAGCTACCATGTATAGTTGCATAAATGTGTACTGCACAATTCTTGGTGATGCCCTTGGCAACACCAGTGTTAATGAGGTGCTTGTAGAATGGAGTTGGGAGGACTATTAATAAAGTGAGACTAGAGGGGTGATATGGAAACATTAATTTTATATATAAATTTTTAAGTAGAAGGATTATACACTTGTAATTTTTCTGTCCCTGTGCTTTAAGTATTTTTCAGATAAATACTTTTATTTATAAGGTGTACCTTATAAATAAAAGGTGTACCTTAGGGCCAAACTACCTGATGTCTCAGAACCCAGTTGGAAGACCATTTTGCACTTATGTGTTGGGAGACAGTAAAGATGTCAGAAGTAAAACGTACATTTTTCCATTTTAAGATCATGGACATTTTAGAATTTAATATTTCATAGAATCCTACCCTGTCACTTTAGAAAAGAGGAAAGTGAGCTGTGGAGAAGTTATATAGCTTGGCCAAGGTCATGCAGAAAGTGACTGAGATCAAAGACAGAAGTCACTGCTCACATTTCTAACATAGCCTGCTGACTCCAAGTTGTAAGCAGGCAAAATCCAAATGGCTTTATAAACATGATCTTTCATTACAGTGCTCTACAGGGGAGGACCTTGGAGGAGTGTGCTATCTCTTCTACATTCTGAGAAAACAGGAACAGTGAATGGCCGATGAGGAAGTGGGTCACTGGGTGGCTGTGGAAAGGGAAGAATAGAAAGTGGAGTAAAGAGGTGTCACTCCAACCTGTGACAGTCAAGGTGGCTGCTATTGACAGCACCATTAAAGGCAATGCCAACTTTAACTAGCTTTTTTTACTTCCACAATATGGATATTATTCACCATTGACTAGTGGTGATAGATACTCAAATGGCTATCATTTGAGTATCTATCACCACTCCCCTTAGAATTTAGAGTGATTCATGTGCAGTGAGCAACGTGATCTGAACACAAAGGCTCATTAAACATATAGCTGTTTCAGTTCCTGTGTCCTACTTATTTAATTAGAAACTGTTCTTTTGGTCATTTTAATAAAGTACAACGTGAAGGACTCTTAGACAACCCAGTTAACAGAGATATTACACATTAATATTTGAAAATGGAAAAAGATTATTAGAAAACTCTCTTCAGCCATGGTAGAATGAAGAGGTCTTTGTTTAAAAAGCAACTTCTGCTTATAAGGAAGAAGAGATTGGCTTTCCTAATAAAATGTTTTGAACAGAAATTTTATTGTATCATCAAGGGGTGGAATTTCTTGACGTGCTGTTGCTCTTGGCAACAGTACTAATAGATCATAGAAGGCATAGACAGAGGATGTCATTATCAGCTCAGATAATGATTGAAGAGCTTTCATTTTCTTTTAGTATTGGTTGCTTGGTTTGCTGAAAATGGGACCTTTAATAATAGTCTAAGGCTTGACATACAAAATAGGGAGGTAAATATAACTATATGTACACATTTTTGCCATGTTTCATTGGATAATTTAACACATAAAACAACTGCAATGATCTTGTTACTCAAAGAAGACAGCAAAATTAGGACCTTTTGCAAAAGTGATGGTATGGCTTTCATTTCCCCCTATTTTGAATTTCTTGATTTCTTTTCAGATTTAAAAGTATCCTTCCCATAGATAACAGAGAAAGGTATGAGCTGAAATAGAACCCCACAGGGGGCACTCAGTGTCACTAGTTTTAGACATTGAATGGTCTTCGGAAATATTTTCAGGTTGTCTCCTTAAATTTAAGTGGGAAGATGACAAATTGTCTTCAGAGGTACAGGAAGCCTAACCATTCTGCTTTCTGGGACACTGGTAAAGACTTGTTTCCTCTTAGTGGATCTTCGATCTGAAGTTTTAGGAAGGCCCTCCTCCCACTTGGAGTACCAGATAGAGGGAGACTCCTGCAAGGCGAGGTTTCCTGCATGGTGAAGGGCATCTGCAGTTAAAGCTCCTCTCACATTTCTCCTGCCCCGTCTGAGGAAAGTAGTCTCTCCCTTCTCCTGTCTCTTCTGCTAAACCGTCAGCAGCTTTAGGTGGGGTTGTATTTCTTCTCTGAATCTAAGAACAAAACTTAGAAATTCTACGCATTCGATACATATATGCTGAATGACTGAAAAATGGATAAAAGGACAGTTACGTTTCACTTTTGTGGATCTCAATCTTTTTTTTTTTAGCATCTTTATTGGAGTGTAATTGCTTTACAGTGGTGTGGATCTCAATCTTAATCATTCGCTCCATTCGCTCTTTGAACATTAAATCCCTCCTAAGCGCCTTAGGCATTAGGCACGGAGAATCCAGCTCTAATTCCAACAGGCTTGGAAGTGTTAGTAGCATTTTGTGTTAGAATTCCTTTGAAGAAGGGCATTGTATTTCTTTGGAAAAAAATTATCCTGGCAGTATTTGGGACTAGAAGGAATCTCCTCGAAGGAACTGGGTGTTGGGGGACTGTTCTGGGTGAGAAGAGAAGGGGGGATTTTTTTTTTTAGTTACTCCATGACAGCGGTGGGGGAAGGGAGGAAGAGAGGGGGAAAGGGTAGAAGTCAGCCTAGGAAAATGGGGAAAGGCTGTGCTGCATAAGATGTGGTCTCTCCCTGTGACCCCTCAAATCCTCAGCAAAGATACTAACCTATACTTAACCATTTTAACGGGACAGCCGCATGCTTTATACACATAAGCCATTTACTCTTCATAACTGTCCTATGAGGTAGCGTTAATATTCTTTCCTTATAGATGGGGACACTGAAGCCCAGAGATGCTGAGTGATGTAGGCAGATGACTCTGCTACAAGTATTACTGGAGGGCTCCATGGAGGAGGAAACACCACAGACAGGGTGCAGAGGTTCAGGGACTGGCATTCTCTGGCCTGGAGGCAAGGATATGCACACTCTGCTCTGGAGCCAAAGGAAATTTGGTGTGGCTGTGAGTTGACGGGCCCAGGTGAGTAGCCCAGCTGAGGTGGCCAGCTAGAAGAGAAAGGGCTAATGTGGCATCTTGCATGAGATTCATACCGGGTTTTAAACCAATGCTCATGTATACTCTGTCCTCATGAAGTCTTGCACTCTTGTAAAGGAAATAGATTTTTAACAAACAATCCTATACCTAATTATGTAATCACAGTTGCGATGAATGCCCTGAAGGTAAAGGGCAGAGCACTACACAGGGATGTAGTCTGGGATGGGGTCTGAGAGAGGTGACACTCTGACGGGGACAGGACCACTGCAGGAAAGCTAAGGATATTTTTGTCACGGTAAGAACCCTGGTGCTCAGCCTGCAGGAAAGTCATGGAAGGTTTTGCTTTGTTTTGGTTTTTGTCAGGGGGCTGCATTCTGGGAGGATCCCCACGGCAGCAACAGGATTCCTAACAGACGGACGGGCCGGGCTAGGAATGACAAAGGCTCCGATGAGTTCGCTAGGGATAGTGAAGGAGACCTGGACTCCCAAGGTGTCTCTGAGGAACGACGATCCATGATCGGTGTGAGGTGTGAGGGCAGGGACACTTTTGCCTGGCTCTCTTAAAAGAGAAAAACTGAGTGATCTCCCTTGCGTGTGGAACCTAAAAAAGTCAAATACATAGAGGCAGAGAGTAGAATGGTGGTTGCCACAGACACGCAGGTGGAGGAAATGGGGAGATTTTGACCAAAGTGTACAAAGTTGCAGTTACGTAGGAAGAATATGCCTAGAGATCCAATGCACAGCAAGGTGATGACAGTTCATAATATGTACTGAATACTGGAAAATTGTTAAGAGAATATGTTTCAGATGCTCATTCATCAAGCACAGAAGAATGGTAACTATATGAGGATGAAGGATGTTAATTAGCTGGACTGTAGTAATCATTTCACCAATCAGATCATCGTGTAGTACATCTTAAACATATACGATTTTTATGTAAAAAATTTAAAGGAATTGAAAGCTATTCACGTGGAGGTGATATGGGAGCAGTGGGGCAGCTGAGATACTGCAGAGAGAGGATTCAGGAGAAGGGAAGAGCCACGGGAGACAACCTGGGGGCTGCCGAGTCACAGAGCAGAGGCCACGGACACGGCTTGTTTAACTGACTGAGTCACCAACATTTACAAGCTGGGAGATTTCACCTGCTGGTGCAGGTTTCTGTTTTCTCTGGAAAGAGAGAAGGATCTAGCAACACTGACCCATTCCGTAACGGCACAGTAACCTGGGGCTGTGAAGTGGCTGCCTCTGGAAGGGGAGGTATGGTTTATTTCTGGTTTACCACAAGCCCTCCTGGGTTCCCTTCGCTCACCAGGGCTGTTACAGATAGAACAAGTTTACTTTAAGGCTGGAGCAGAACCCAGTTTTCAGAGGTCTTGGAAGTGGAAGGGAGCTAGGGGGAGTTGAGGCTGTGATCACAGACCCCTCTGTTCATAAGCTCGGAGTTGTAGAGAGGAAGGAGTGGTCTCCTGGAAGCCTCTGCTGTGGGCCAGGCACCGTGCACTCTACCAAGGGAACATGAAGGAGACAAAGACACAGTTTACTGAATTGCACACAAGCCAGCCCAGCTACATCGCTATAGGACGAGGATACTTTGGAGAAATGCTACTTGAGAGCCTTAAAGTGCCGGGAGTTCTAAAGAAGGGGCCGCTTAAATCTCCTCTGCTCCACTGTTTGGAAACTGAGGGTATCTAGCCGATAGATATTTGTTATTAGAGGTCTAAATGAATGTTCTAAATGAAACATTAAAATAAAAGCACAGGTGTCACAGCAGTTTTCAGAGCAGTGGTACTTCTGTTTACATGATCTTACATGCTTCTCAACAACACTCCCCCTTGCCCTGCAGTAGGCCATCTTTCTGTATATATCACTGGAAAATGAGGCAGGCGAGTTTACGTCAGCTGTCTGTGCTCTGCGGGTCTGTCCAGAAAGATTACTGCCTTTTAAAAAACTCTTGTCTTTCTTCGAACCTACTTGCAGTGAGCTTCAAATACAGCTTCAACCTTTTAGGTGTTTAGCCTTTTTCTTTACAGCCCGGAACTTTTGGTCTTTATTCACTGAGGCCATAACTGAGAAGAAAGGTGAGGACTGAGAAAGATTTGAGAGTCATCCACGTAGAACTGATGGTTGAAACCAGGACGGACAAGGAGCTGACCCAGAGAAAGAGTAAAAGAGAGTGAGAGAAGGGTCAAGGACAGAAATGTGAGTACCGCCTACTTAAAGGGGTATGATTACCCTGCACGATTGTCCAACGTCAAACTTCTAGACATAGGAAGAGAAGGGGCAGAGCCACAACAGGGGCTGTGGGTCGGGATGGGAGAAGCTATCACACCAAAGAGGAGGCTTTTCCCAGGTGGCACAGGAGAGACATGTATGAGTTAGGGAGTTCTGGAGAAACTGTAACTTTTATTGTTGCACAAATTGTGGGTTAGATCAGTTTTTTAAAATTATAGTAACAGAGGTCCTTTGCTACATTGTGACTGCCTGATAATTTGCACTTTCAATGACTGGAAGAAAGGCAGTAACTGTTAAGAGCCAGAAGTATGGCTCTTTTCTATGTCGTTTTGTGCCTTTATTTTATTTTATTTTATTTTTTGCGGTACGCGGGCCTCTCACCGTTGTGGCCCCTCCCGCCGCGGAGCACAGGCTGCGGACGTGCAGGCCCAGCAGCCATGGCCCACGGGCCCAGCCGCTCCGCGGCATGTGGGATCCTCCCGGACCGGGGCACGAACCCGCGTCCCCTGCATCAGGCAGGCCGACTCCCAATCACTGCGCCACCAGGGAAGCCCAGTGCCTTTATTTTTACACCAGAAGTTGTAAAGACCTGAGGACAACATCATGCTTACGACGTTACGGCAGTTTGTTGAGCTCCAACCTTACTACAAAGCTCTAGACGCTTGGCAGGGGATCAGGGTATACTGCAGCCCAAAGGACACAGTGACTTACCTGCTGCAGCCTCTTTGTTTGGAAATAACTTGCTGTCAACTGCCATGCTGATGTCATAGAACACCTCATCCTCGTCTCGGTCGGCATCAAACTGGGAGAAATCAGGACAGACAAGTTGGGAACATGAGGATACATAAATTAATTCATTCCAAAATATAATGAACATGCATCACACAACTGTATCTCTAATGAAGCAGGACAACAAGAACTGAGTCTTTAATTTTTTTTTTTTTTTTTTTTTTTTTTGTGGTATGCGGGCCTCTCACTGTTGTGGCCTCTCCCGTTGCAGAGCACAGGCTCTGGAGGCGCAGGCTCAGCAGCCACGGCTCACGGGCCCAGCCGCTCCGCGGCATGTGGGATCTTCCCGGACCAGGGCACGAACCTGCATCCCCTGCATCAGCAGGCGGACTCTCAACCACTGCGCCACCGGGGAAGCCCTGAGTCTTTAATCAGATATTTAGAGGGTTTTTCAAGCCTGGACCTCATATCAAACAGAGAGGGGTGTTAGGGAGTAAGTGTACAGTCACTAACGGTTAAGAAAATTGTGTAGAATTTTCTTAATTTCTAAAACAAGCTTTGGAAAAACCCATAACTTGTGCTTTTCTGGCTCTTAGTTTTGTTTTGAAATCTTCCCTGCTGCCGCCTCCTTCATGAAAATATATTTCTAAACAAGATGGGGATAGATTTTCTAATTTATTGTTAAAAAAAGAAAAAAGAGACCCATCAAACCAAATTTTAGCTACTATACAAATACTATAGATGCTATCCTATAGGTATAGTCTACAGACACTATAGGTTTAGATGTAACAAAAATTATGGATTCAAATATTTTACCATTCTCTAAAATTTACAAAATTTTAAATATTAAAAACGTGGTTATATTTATAAATCCTCTATTTCCCACATTGTTCAGTGGTTTTTAAATATTTGTTTATTTGGCTGTGCTGAGTCTTAGTTGCAGCACATGGGATCTTCACTGCTGAATGCGGGGTCTTTAGTTGCAGCATGTGAGATCTAGTTCCCTGACCAGGGATTGAACCGGGGTCCCCTGCACTGTGAGTGTGGAGTCTTAGCCACTGGACCACCAGGGAAGTCCCTCAGTGGTTTTTAGAAATACACTTTTGTCTCTTTGTTTTTTTAAAATAGGCTTACTGAGTTATAACTGATATACAATAAACTGCATGTATTTAAAGTGTACAAAATGGTAAGCTTTGACATCTGTATAAACCTGTGAAACCATCATAAAAATCAAAATAGTGAACATCTCCATCACCTCCCCTTGGGAGTTTCCTTGTGCCCCTTGGGAATCCCTTCCTCCTGCCCCCCCCATCAGGTAATCATTGATATGTTTTCTGTGACTAGAGGTTACTTTGTATCTTCTAGAATTTCATGTAAAAGGAATTGTACAACATGAAATATTTTTGTCTGGATTCTTTCACTCTGCACAATTATTTTGAGATTTATCAAGTTTATTTCTTTTCATTGATTAGTAGTAGTCCATTGTATGGATATACTATTAATTCCATCCTGGGTATGTTTCATCATGGACATTGTAGTTTTTATCCATAGATGTTTGAATTGAGTCTTTTAAAATATCTATGTCTCTATTTAAGGTTTTAAACACATGAAATACAATTATAACTTCTAATATCCTTCTCTACTAATTCCTACAACTGAGTTGGTTTTCATTGATTTCCCCCATTATTATGGGGCATATTTTCCTGTTTCTTTGCATGCCTGGTAACTTTTTACTGGATGCCGGGCATTGACAATTTGACCATGTTGGATGGTAGGTGTTTTTGTATTTCTATATTCTTGAGCTTCATTCTGGAATGCAGTTCAGTTACTTGGAAACAACTTGATCCTTTCAGGTCTTGTGTTTAAGATTTGTTGGACTGGACCAGAGCAGTGTTTAGTTTAGGGTTAATTATTCCGCCCTGTTGAGGCAAGACACTTTGAAGTACTCTACCCATTTCCTTGTGAATTAAGGGATTTTCCAGTCTGGCTGTAGAAACAGGCACTCTTCTCAGGCTGGTGTGAGCCCCAGCTGCTGTTCCTGGTGATCTTTTTGGGTGGTTTTTCCCTCAGCTTTGGGCAGTTTGCTCATATGCATGCCCTGATTAGTATTCTGCTGGATGCTGGAGGGGAACCCTCTGCAGATCTCCAGAGTTCTCTCTCTGTGCATCTCTGGTACTCTGTCCTCTGCAATCCAGCCACCTTGGGTCTCTTGCACTCTCAGCTCCATTTCCTCAACTCTTGGAGTCTACCCATCTCCACAAGTCTTCCTTCTCCCTGCACTGTAGCTGGAAAGTCTCCAGTAATAAGCTGGGGGCAATCACAGGGCCCACCACATTTGTTTCCTTTCTCAGGGAATCACCTCATTGTCTGATGTCCAGTGTCTTAAAATTGTTTTTTTTTTAAATATATATTTTCTGTTTATTTATTTTTGTTTGTTTCATGGGAGGGAAAATACAGTCTCTTTTATTCCATGTTGGGTTTTTTTTTGTTTTTGTTTTGTTTTTTTGCGGTTCGCGGGCCTCTCACTGTTGTGGCCTCTCCCGTCGCGGAGCACAGGCTCCAGACGCGCAGGCTCAGCGGCCATGGCTCACGGGCCCAGCTGCTCCGCGGCATGTGGGATCTTCCCGGACAGGGGCACGAACCCGTGTCCCCTGCATCGGCAGGCGGACTCTCAACCACTGCGCCACCAGGGAAGCCCCCCCATCTTGGTTTTTAACCTTAATTATTATCTTGAAGATATTTGAAAAGATTTAAGTGATTTATTCCTTTATATTTTCCTACTGAAGTGCTTCATTATTTTTAGTGAGAGGAATTTAGAAGCCCAAATTAGAAAGTTATTACCTAATCTCCCCTTACACAGTTAAAGCTCATCGTATGGTACTTTAAAGTACTTTCACTATGTCACATCAGCCCACGGGAAAGGTAAGGCAGATCGTCTTGTTTCTATTTTACAGGTAAGGAAATACCTACTCAGATATTATGACTTTCTCAAGTCAAACAGCTGACAAGCAGGAGAAGTAGGATTTGCACTTAGGGTGACTGACACTTTCCATCCTATCAGGCTACATGTGATCATTATAGTCAGACACATATAGCCCTGCTGCTCAAATGAGTGTTAAAAGCCCTTCTGTCTAAACGCAAGGGCGAGAAGAGCAGATGGTGGTTAGGGCAGATACGAGGGGACCACCAAGGCAAGATTAGTGCCACCTTAATGCACTGCTTCCCACACCCATAGACCATGGCTGGTTTTTTTCTTTCAAAATGTCTGTCAGCTATCATCAGTAAGGGGTAAGTTCTACTAAGAGGGGGGTTGTTTTAATTTTTTTCTTGGGCTTTTGAAAGATGGGTGGCAGCATATAATTTTATAAATAAAAAAGCATAAGCTTATGTTTTAGCTGTAGTTCCCCAGAAAACAGAACCTAAGGCAAAACTTATAGGTTAACACTTTATTGGGGGCACGCGTATGCATGTAACCCCAGGGCAGTAAGTTTGAAAGAAAAAGGGAAGTGAGACAAAGAAGGAAGCAAAGCAAATGTAAGGTGGCATGTTACTGATCTGGGCCCCAGCTTCACAAAGTCACAGCTGGTCTCCAGAAAGGCTAAATGGAACCAGTACATCTCAGAACAGTCTGAGGAGGTAGGGAGAGGCATTTATATGCTGTCTTTTCAGTTTCCTGCTTCCACTGGTCCAAGTTTTCCTTATGAAGAGTTAAGTCCCCCCACCCTTGGTTGTGTTTCCTAGACCCCGGGGCAGCCCCTGGGAAGCCAGATCCCATGCCCCAGGGAGTGGCAAAGCATCTGGATCTAGAAGTGCTGGAAGGTACCCAAACGCCTGCAGGTCTGGTCTGGTTGGGCCTGGGAGCCATCTCTGCACAGGTTCCCACCAGGCTGGGGACGATGAAGCCCAGCCTTCATCCTTAAGAGGCTGACTGGGTCCGTCAGCCTCGCTGGAAGGCAGGGCATCGTTGGACAGCTCTCCATTCAACAAGTGACCGAGGCCCAGGGCACATGGGCCAAGTGAGTCAGGGGAAGCTTGTAAACTGGCTTAGGCAGCTTAAAACTCAACCAGAGCTTGATTTGAATTTCTGCTTTCCCTGTAGCAGCAGTCTGATCTTGAACAACTTATTTCCCTGTTCTTAGCATATATACAATACGACTATTGTGAGGACTAAAGAGATTGTGTATTTAATACCCCAATACAGAGCCTGGCATAACCGCAGCCCTTCTCTTTCCTCCTTAAGGCTGAGGGAGTATGTTCTATAGACCTTTGATTGCTTCTGTACTTTGAACAAGGTGTGTGTATGCTACACACACACACACACATACACTTTTTTTTTTTTAACTTGGGGATTGTGTAATAAGGAATACAACTGACTTTGAGATTTTCTAGGAGATATTTTATCCTCCAACTGATTTGAACAAGGATATGTTTAGTTCTGGCAGACTAAAGTACTTAATTGTCCAATCCAAAAGGCAAAATGCAAAAAGTAAAACATCATTCATGAAAGCATTCAACAAATATTTGCTGAGTATCTACTATGTCCTAGGTAGATTCTTCAACTGACCGCTCTTAAAAGTGATTGGACTACGAACAAGGAGCCCTAAGGAAGGAAGATGACACCCACACAGCCAACTCAACTCTGGGATTATACAGATGATGTTGAAGCCCACTGACTCTTGCACCAGGACTACAGAATTTAACCTCGTCTTCCTTATTTTCTGTAACATCCCACTTTGACAGCTCCAGGGCTAGCATGGGACTCTTGTCTCTAGTCGTTTGGCAAATCATGTGGCATCTGGACCTTGGAGAGTACTCTGATTGGGTACTATCAGGACAACTGCCACTTAACGGACAAAGACCTTTACAAATTGGTAACATTCAGTGTTGGAAAGGTTGTGTGCATGGTGAGTGGAGAAATGGCTTTTCAATCATCAGACTTTTTACTTACTAACTGTTTTTGCACAAACCATACACATCCGTGGTTCTCAACCAGGAATAATTGTGTCCACCCCTCCCACCGCCGCCCCAATATTTGGCAATGCTGGTAGATATTTTTGGTTGTCACAGCTGGAAGCGGGGAGGCTATTGTCTAGGGATGCTGCTAACTACCTTACAGTACACAGGACAGCCCTCTCACGATGGAGAATTATCCAGTCTAAAATGTCAATAGTGCTGAAGTTGAGAGACCCTCATCTACACCAAACCATTCTCAGTTTTTGGGTTTCTAAATAGTGTTTTGAAACTCAAGTAGCAATGATCTCCTTTCTTTCCTTTCTCCCTCCCTCCCTCCCTCCCTCCCCTCCTTCCTTCCTTCTCTCTCTTTCTCTCTCTCTCTCTCTCTCTGATTTTGACCTGCAAGAATCCGTGCTGTAAACTTCAAAATACAGAGGATAGTAGAAGTGATGATACTGCAGGGGTAGCATAGGTATAGGGTGATGAAGGTTCTAGAAATAACAGTTTCTATAGATCTTGTGGGTAAAAAACAAGCTTTGGGGGGCAGATGTAACTGTATGCCGCTAGGCCAGATGATGTCCAAGGTTGTTCCCAGCTCTGAAATTCTGTGATTAGGTGGGCCCTTTATCTTTTTGATGATTGTTATTTAATATCTAGCAATCTTAACAAACCACTTTTCTTATTCTGAGGGAAAGAACTCGCAGAGGACACGGTCTGCATGATTTGTTTTATGTCATTTAATGTAAGAGGGCTGGGGAGGTCAATTGGAAATTTCAAAATGAGATCCTTACCAAATTCCCCAGTTCACTCACAACATGTTTTAAGTTGAATAACAAATGTTGTAACAGCTTTCAAAATCATACAAAATATATGTAGATTAGGAAAGGAAATTATAGTAGATTGAGCAGAATTAGGCACCATCTGAGGAGAAAGCAACAAGGACGGTTTGTGATTTTTTCTTTTTTGGCTCACGGGCCCAGCTGCTCCGCGGCATGTGGGATCCTCCCGGACCGGGGCACGAACCCGCGTCCCCTGCGTCGGCAGGCGGACTCTCAACCACTGCGCCACCAGGGAAGCCCGACGGCTTGCAATTTTAATGGCAGAAATGAGCTCTTGTTTGTTCTCTTTTGGCTCTGATTTTCGGACTCCAAGAGGCTGCTCAGATCTTCTCCACAGAGACAAGGCATTCTGTATTCTTAGCTCTGCTAGCTGGGAATGTTAGGTGTATAAAATATCCTAAAAGGACTCGAAAGGGAGGATAACAGTTCAGTCTTTCTAGATTCCACTTTCATTAAACTTAGCTCTGTCTCCTGTATTTCCTCTGCTTCAACATTTGAAAAGGAAAGAAATTGGCTCTGCTATTAGTATTGTCTCAGTTTTATATATCCCATAAGTATCCTTCTCTGAGCATCATACCAGCTTCTCCATTTTACTTCTCCCTGGTTTCCTGCAAGGGATTTCAATTAAGTATGCTCTCTACCAGATGGTTTTCATCATTTGCTACTGGAGACCCTTCAACATGCAAAACACTGGCCCTTCAAATCTTTTCTTTTACGTGTCTTGAGACTTCCTAAAGAATTGATCGGTTGGTGTCCTCTTTACAGTACTTTGTTTTCCTCCAACAAAAATTGGAGTTTGTACTAAAATAGTGATCATTAAAAAACTTGTGGTCCCGGGAGTGAAATCTGTAGTTATGAGCGATGGAGTAATCACAGTTTATATTATTCTGCAGAACTGTCTTTCTAAAGCTTCATAATTAAACACAAAATTTGAAGAGAAGCATCGAAGTAGATTTGGTTGGGGGTGGGGTGGGTAGGGACAACATTCTGTCTGGGATCATGTAGGTGGTGGAACCAGGATCTGAATCCACATCTGTCTACATCGAACGGCCAAGGCTGTTAGGATCAGGTCTCAGCTCCATGGGGCAGACACAGATCTTAGCTGGGCTCTTGCAGAACAAACCAGAGTTAAAGCCCTAAGGGAGAAATCTCAGGATAGACTGAAGCCAAGCCAAGCCAAGCCAGGTCCAGATGCAATATACTCAAATATTCTTGATCTTGTTATCCATTTTGAGGCCATAGTAGTTGATTTTATTTCTCTGTATAATATGTGTACCCTGCCAGATGGATGTGTCTGTTGGCAGAAGAACCTCCCTGCAGGCTGGCCAGGAGCATCAGAAGAAGCAAGGACAGGCAAAGCTGACCGCAAGAGGCAGAAGATCTTCCAACTCCAAATAGAGCTCTCTCGCGCGGTCTTTAGCTTAAAGTTATCAATTTCACAGGGAAGCTGGCTACTGCTCCTCCATCCTGTTTGTCTACTGTTGACTCTAGTTGTACCTTCCCCAGTAGCCTTCTACAACTTAAACAACCCTGCCCTTTAGTTTGTTAAGAGGACTGAAGTCATCTAGCGTGGATTCTGTTTTTCTCCTCTCATTACCACTCAATCCTTCCTCAGTAATCAAAGAAAGAGTAGGGCTGCCCTCCTTCTAAGAGCCTCTCTGGGGTTGGAGAGTAGATTTCTGGTCTGGGTCCATTTTCAGTCTAGCACTTCTTGTAGAAGCTGCTCTGGATTTGCCCCAGGGGTTCCCTATCCCCCAGCACCTGAGGCACAGCCTTGGCTCAGCTGCTCCTCCTTACATCCCAGCCAGGGCTTCAGCCCTGCCCCTGACTGGGGAGCAACATTCCAGACTCCTTTCCTAGAGCTCCTTACTCTGGGTTGTCTCATTAGGGGACGGTGGATCGAAAGCCAGACCGCCTGCAATAAGAGGGGAGAGACTAGGTCTCAGGACTTGCAGATGGTTGCTGGGAAGAGTCAAAGCATAAAGAATCCAAGTTGGTGGTGGAAACTGGGTCTGGAACAATTTTTGAGCTGAATGGTATGTGGCTCCAGTAGCTGATTTTTAATACTTTGCAGGCTAAAGTAGAGCCCTAGAGCAGACATCCTCAGACTGAGCAATGTCCAGATAATGAACCCATATCAAGTGCTCAGTATTTTGCTCATGGATCTGTTGGCACTATGAGAGGACAATTTTCAGGTAGAGTTGCTCCATGTGGCATCTTAAAAAAAAGCCAAACTCCAGAAACAAGAGAGTAGAATGGTGGTTGCCGGGGTCTAAGGGGTGGAGGAAATGGGGAGATGTCAGTCAAAAGGGTACACATTTCCATTATAAGATGAATAAATTCTGTGGATCCAATATTCAACATGGTGACTATAGTTAACAATACTGTATCATATACTAGAAACTTGCTAAAAGAGTAGATCTTAAATGTTCTCGCCACACACACACGCACACACACACACACACACACACGCACACACACACACACACGCACACACACACACACACGCACACACACACACACACGCACACACACACACACACGCACACACACACACACACGCACACACACACACACACGCACACACACACACACACACACACTGTAATCATGTGAGGTGATGGGTGTGTTAACAACCTTATCATGGGAATCATTTCACAACATATATGTGTATCAAATCATCTCATTGTATATCTGAAACTTACACAATGTAATATGTCAATTATATCTCAAGCTGGAAAAAAAAGTGAAGTAAAATTAAGTTGCCACAGAAAGCATATATATAAAAGGCATAGATATCCTTTTTATTCTTTTTGGCCTTGCCTTGAGGTTTGTGGCATCAGTTCCCTGACCGGGGATTGAACCCGGGCTCTTGTCAGTGAAACCACGGAATCCTAACCACTAGGCCAGGGAACTCATTCTGTTTTTGGCCGTACCGCGTGGCTTGCAGGATCTTAGTTCCCCGACCAGAGATCGAACCTGTAATTAGTCTAATGGAGGTATAGCTGAAAAAAAACCCTATTTTAGTACATGTGAACGGATTTAATATATTTTTAAGATGATACTACTAAATGATGCGTTGCTTCTCACTCGGAAGTTAATTAAAGAAATAGATCTGCAGCCCAGCAAATAGGTTGATACAGTGGATTTTGTCAGATAAGAAAAGTTTTAGAATATGTCTTAGGATCAGGATGGATCTACAAGATGCAATTCAACTCAGTAAAGATTTATCGAGCACCTACTTTATCCCAGGTATGCGCTGGGTACTGAAAATACATGAAAAGAGGATTAAATCATGTTAGGTTTTCTGTAATTATTAAGGCACAAATAAGGATTAAAATACTTTGAAAACATTTGATAAAGAAAGGTTACAGGAAGAAAAGGGAGGAAAATAGGCAAGATGTACTCACTGTAGACAAGAATCACATCACGTGGTTCCTATATTTTCTCTACTGCACCTAGCAGGGTGCTGAGTCCAGTAGTTAGACAACAAATACTTGTCAGACTCAGTTAACCAGAAGATTCAATTAATTAAAATACCCTTTCCCTTCCTATTTTCTCTTTTTTCCCTCTCCTCCCAGAATTCCAGCAATTTGAGACTTTATAAAGCTACAAGGTGGTGGCATAAAGATTTAAACCTCTGCCAAGAAATCATGCAAACTAAAACTAGTTAAGAGCCTCAGAAGTCAAATTTCAGCCTCCTGTGACATTTGGTATCTTTCATAATTACAGGCTCCATTCTCTCTAGTGCTCAAGTGTCTCCTCTGTAGAGCCCTAAGTGGTACCCTGGAAGCCTGAAAAAACCACCTGCTGCCAAAGCCTCAGATGTGTGACTAGGGACTAACTTAGGCCTTGGGAAGATCAGGCTCATTCTTTCTTTTACTAATATTTTCCTTTCCTTTTTTTTTCCAAGTTGAGATGCTTCATTCTTTTATTTTTAAAAATATCTCACCAGTGGTGTTGACTTTAATAACCCTAGCCAAATGTGGCCAGTTCATAATTACATGGGAGATTTAGTGAAGATCAAGTGGAATCAAAGAGATCAGCTCAGAAAACGAAAAGCAAAGGGAAATGTATCTTGCAATGTCAACACGGGACCTAAGGATGAAACATGTTGCTTACAAGCAGAAAAAGAGTTAGGATTTTAAATCAAATTCCTTTTTAGTTAGTACACACTTTCTATGTTATCAGTACTGAGAGATTGTCTCTCTATACAAATTTCTTTAGGATGGCATTTAACACTGATGAAAACAGATTTTATTGGAGTAGCCAGCAATTGTTCTGGATAATAAAATAGCTCTTAGAAGAATCATGCTAATGTTTCCCCTTGTTGGAGACATGGACAAGAAGTATTATGAGTATGACTTTGGGGAAATAATTTAATTTAATTCAGTCAAATATGGCAGTGCCTTTGCCCTCATGGAGTTTAAGGTCTATGTTGAGAAACTGATAAGTAAATCATTAATAACAGTTCTGTGCAAGAAGGGCCTTGATGGGGTATACATGGGGTGTCCTGGGGGTTAGGACTGTGCAGGTGGGCAGTGTGGGGTTAGGGGAGGGTCAGAGAAGGTTTCCTGGAGAAGCTGATCCGTGAGTCAAAGTCTGAACAAGTGAGACTAAGTGAAGAAAGGAAAGGAAGGGCATTTCTTTCAGTGACAAGGAATAAAGGTATGAAAGCCACAGTTTCTTTGAAGAAAATGAAGGTGACTTTGCCTTAAAATTTTGGGATTCACCTTCTGAGACGGGATTGGGTGGTGATGCACCTTCTTGCTTCCTGAAGTTATTTGATGGCTTTCTTGGGGTTTTTGATCTGGTAGCTGCTTCCTCTAACAGAAATCCCTGGGCATGTGCGTGTACTAACTGTGTGCTGGGCTGTGTCCACAGGAAGGTGACAGATGAGTTCATGGGCATAACAGTAGTTACCATTTATTAAGCACTTTCTATCTGCCAGGCAATAGGTGAAGCACTTTGTAAACATATCAGTAACACTCAGAACAACCCGAGGTGTCACTCTCCCAAGGAAATAGCTCAGAAAGGTAATACTTATTTAAGGTCAAAACTGGTGAAGAACAGGGCTTGGGTATGAGCTCAGGTGTGTCTTACTTCTGTCTTACCATACTACACGTGTGCTCTTAAGAACTAAGCTACTAAAAAAAAAAAAAAAAAAAAAAAAAAGAACTAAGCTACTTAGCTCTGTGAAGAATAAATCCTATGCAGTTAGTTATCCCACATTCATTTCTTTTTTTTTTTTTAATTGGAGTGTAGTTGCTTTACAATGTTGTGTCAGTTTCTGCTGTGCAACAAAGTGAATCAGCTGTATGTATACATATATCCTCTCCCTCTGGGACCTCCATCCCACCCATCTAGGTCACCACAGAGCACTGAGCTGAGCTCCCTGTGCTATACAGCAGGTTCCCACTAGCTATCAGTTTTATACATGGTAGTGTGTATACGTCTTTTCCCCCTGTATTTTTAGTTTTAAGGTCATTTCCAATTTCAGAGCCATTTAAACAACCATCCTCATTTTTTCCTTTATGCACTAACCCCAGGTTTAGTACTTTGTGATAATGTGGTTAGTACCAAGTTCCCAAAAAACCAATCTGGTCTTTGTTTCAGAGTAATTAACTTATTAACAAGATGGCTATGGTTTGATGGTAAAAAGTAATTTAAAAAAAAAGAATGGAGGATTATTTAACAATTTAATAGCCATTGGGCCCTTTGGATAATTCAGCTATTTTGTTCCAAGTTTTAGGAAAAATATAAATGAAGCAAGAAATAAAAATAAAATTATGAGAATGGAAATCAGATTTATAATAATAGGATTTATATTTAGGTCCATGGACAGAGGAGAGGAATTAATGTGCAAATGGATAAAAATTCCTATAAATTCTTCTGATGCTGACTTTATGTGGTTTTAGCTGTGACTCAACTAAAAGGATGGTTACCCTTCACATTCCTCTACTAAGGTCATTAGACCTTTGACTAGAAGCAACATGTAGAAAAAGAGATTACTTGTCATCCATAAGCAATATCTATATTTTATTTGTTGAATTTTGAAGTGGGTCATCTAGAAATTCCATTGGCCACATATCACTCAACCAATCTTGCACTCAGCAAATTCAAATCATGTGTAGCCCTGGGTTGATTCTGTTGGGTAAGTATGGTATTGATAGATCTTTCAGGCAGTAGCTGAGGTGGGTGGCTAAAGAGGATGAAGATGAGTGAAAAAGGGGATACAGATGCAGAATATGCCTCTATCTCATCCCATGGAAACTTGTCCATGTATGTCCTGCTTCACCTTCTCCATCACTTTTGTTTGTTTGTTTGAGGCTAATTTTTGTTTAATTATTCCTCTTTTTCATTTTCAGATACACTTGAGACCCTAGAAGAAATCCTGTCTAGCCTCCCATAGATATCAGCAATGAGAGATTCTGTTCTATGCAGGTGTGACTTCCCTCAAAGATGAAATGAGCATAGCCTCTGAAAAGGGATTAGCCTCTGTGCTGTCTCCAGCCAAGTCTGCTTCTCTTTATGATTTATCTCTGCCATCGTGGACATGGTGAACTTCCTCCTAAAGGGGCTGGGAAGTGGTAAGCTTACCTAAGGTATAAAAGGTGCACGGTATTTGCAAAGCAACAGACTTCTCCAAAATTTTATAGACAGCATTCCATGTGGTACACATGGGACGTGCCAGTGGAGACCAAAGCCAATGAGAATCTGTTAGGAGCCTCAGGACAAAAAGCTGAGCCTGAGAAAACCAAAACTATTTAATGTCAATTTCAAATGCAACCTTCAGGCTCATAGAATAAGGCAGCTTTGATTACACAAAAGCAAAGGCAAATATATCAGCTTTTACAAAATGATGAAGTGACTTTGTAGGATATTTAGGAAATTTATCACATTCTGCAAGACCGCTTGCAAGCTATTGGAAGGTTCTCATAGATGGTTTTCATTTACTCAACAAATATTTGAGTACCTAACATGTGCTGTGGGTAGGGTATGCAAAGATGTTTTACTCCAGTATCCCATAGTAGAATAAAGAAGACTGTGTTTTTGCCTGTTATGAATGTCCTCTCCATTAAAGGTAAGTGAGAAAATGACACTATTGAGTGTGTGGAAACTTTTATTAATTTATTCATTAAAAACACATCTTGTGCACCTACTATATGCCATGCATTGGAGGTTCAGTGCTCGGTAAAATAATACTCTTGCCCTTGAAGAATTCATAGTCCAGTGAGGGGACATTCACTTGAACCCTAACATTAGTATAGAATAAAGGCAGTCACAGAGCTATAGAGAAATGTACATGGGAGATCAGAGGAGAAAGGAGGATTAATTGGTCTCAGAGAGGAAAGGGGGATTAAGAAGGATGTGTGGATAGATGGGGTTTGAGGATTAGAAAAAGTGTCAGAGGAGATGAGGGCATTTGAGTCCCAAATATTTAGGACTGTCTGGGTTTGTGGCTGCCCCAGATCTAATAAAGATATTAGATAGATCTAATAGATCTAATAAAGATATCCAATAAAGATATTCTTCTTTATCTGACAACAATTTAGGAATCAGAAAACATGCAGCCAGATCTATAGAATTCTTAATCTGGTTGGAGAATTAGTTTTCTCAATAATGTCAATAATAATTCATTGTTTTGCTTGGACCACAGGTAACCCTCAAGGGAAATGATGAGGTGTAGAGAAAGACTCTTAAGCTAGATGACCTGGATTCAAATCCTAGTCCTACTATTACTAGTTGTGTGACTGTGATTCTCTAAGCCTCTTTCCTCATCCATAGAAAGGTGACAGCCATAGTGCCTACATCACATGGTTGTGGACTGCTAAAAGGGTTAAGTAAGATAATCCATTATTACTGTAGAGCTTGACACATAGTAAATCTCAAAAAGTGTTACCTATTACTATACTAGGGAGTAGCAAATGGTTGTCTATGTAGAATCACATTTCCTGGAAGCATTTAAAATGGGATAAATTCTTTTAAGTCCAAAATGATTTACATCTCTGACAACTTCTTAGGTCTCATCATTGCTTCTGCTTTTTAAAAATCTCCCTGGTTGTAAATCAACTATACGCCTATAAAAAATTAAAAAAATCAATTAAAATCTCCCTGGCTTACATTTATTTTATAAATATCATTATAACATTGATAAAGGAAATAAAAGCCACAATAGCAACAAATCACCCCAATCTGTGCCTCACTTTCACTTTTCCACAATCTCTTTTTGGACCAAATGTTCTGTAAGTGAATAAATGAATAAATAAATGAATTGTGATCTCAACAGTTCTGTCTCAAAAAGAAGTATAAGGTATCATAAAAATCATGCCCTAAGAACTAGGCTACATTTCTGTGTTTACTCCAAAAGCTGGGAATAACTGTAATATAAAATGATTTCCTGAATTTTAAAATATTTAAAAAGAAGCCCCATCACTATTTCCTGGTAGAAAAGGCAAAAATGGAAGATTGAGGGCAAAGTGATAAATCTGGAATGAGAAACTACAGCAATGACGTTAATACTAGCACCAAAACAGGTTTCCACGGAGTATAAAAAACAGTCCTTTGGCCACTAAAAGGCCATTTCCTTTTGGCATAAAATCATGACCTACTTAGCGGTCTTGTCAGGAGAGTGAGAATCATGATTATGAATGTGCAGATTCAGGTTCTGTGTTTCCCGGGTCGCAATGAACCCAGCTGGACGACAACCGAGGGGGTTAAACATAATCCCCTGAGCACACACTGAAGAGAAGGCAACACGAGTTCTCTATTTAAAATTCAGATACATAATTTTTTTTTTTTTTTTTGCGATACACCTGCCTCTCACTGTTGTGGCCTCTCCCGTTGCGGAGCACAGGCTCCAGACGCGCAGGGTCAGCAGCCATGGCTCACGGGCCCAGCCGCTTCGCGGCACGTGGGATCTTCCCGGACTGGGGCACGAACCCGTGTCCCCTGCATCGGCAGGCGGACCCTCAACCACTGCGCCACCAGGGAAGCCCCAGATACATAATTTTTAAAGATTTGTAAGTAGCCAGATACTTAAGATAATATTAGTATTCATTTAAAATGTGTTAAGTTTTTCTTTAACATGTCAGGTGAATTACAGAGGGATGTGGCTTAAACTTTAGGTCGCTTAGCTTATAAACGGCACAGAGCAAACTAGTAATTACCCCGAAGAAGAGCAAAGCCACTCATTAGAACGGCCCCAAATGTGTTTGAGGATTTCCCCCATAAGATTCATGAGAGTTTAAGTCTGGAAACTTGCTCCTTGGAGGAATACTGAAAAATAATTAACATCCATTTTAATCTCATGCCGTCTAATAGTATTCATGGTATATTTTTAACTGCAGCCAGGCCTAAACCTAAACAACCAGTTTAGAAAGTATAATTATATATGTGCTTATTCAGTGGTTAATCTATCACATAGCAGAGACAAAAAGACTGGGAATCTTCTAGATATTTCAACCACTCTGCATGTTCCAAGGATTCTAGAATTTCTTATTTTATTCAAGCACCATCTTGGAGTTGGTATGCCTGGCCTTTTAGAAGGAGGGAGGTGCAGCTGGTAGTTCCATCTTTTACAAGGAAAACGAAGCCACTCTGTGAAGGTATAAATGACCCAGGGTCAGTGGTTTTCAATATTTGTTTTACTCTGTTCCACCTTCCTCATTTCTGAGCATTTGGTACAATGAAGAGGTTAAGAGTGTGAGCTCTGATATCACACCAGCTAGGTGACTCTGGAAAACACATCATCTCAGTTTCTGCAGGTGTAGAGGGGGGGGTAATAACAGTTCCTACCTCACAAAAATAGTCCATGCATAGTGTCTGCACATGGCAAATGTTTTATAAATGCTAGTTATTATTATCTATTTTTTATCATCTGGTTTTCGGTGTCTTTCCTGTAGCATCTATCCATTTATTTACCCACCCATTAGCTATTAATTGAGCACCTGCTATGGAGAGACACTGGGCCACATCAATAGCCTGAGGATGTTTTTATTTGAAGAAGGTCCTGAGAGAGACAAGTATATATACCAGGTTGGTAAACCCCTCCCCAGCTGCTGAGAGTACTGGCTGCTAACAGCTCACCCCCAGACCCTTTTCTGGAGGACTGCTCTTGGCTGACAGGTGCTGCCTGGAAGCAGCCCCCTATCCCCTGGGCCATCTCTGTGCAGTTCTCTGTACGGAGCTGCTGGTGAGATCAGGCTGAGTCTGGACTGCTCCTGAAATTTAAAATTTGTATCTGCCTTCTTTCCCTGCCTTCTCCTGTTCCCCTCACTCAATGACAGGTGTATTCTGAGAGCAATCCCTCAACAGACCCTCTCAGAAGCTCTGCTGCTGCAGAATCTAACCCAAGACAAAACATGCCCATGTACTACTCATATACAAATTTTGATAATGCAGCTTTCAAGTAAATATACCAATAATGATTAACCATAAATTTCTAGAACTTCTTTAAAATACACAGATAAAAATAATCTATTGTTCTTCTAAAGCGATTGAACATGTGCTTTTAAAGTATTCTTATTAAGGTTTCACTCTGCCTTTTTTTAATCTTAGCTTTCTTAGAATTTCCTCACTTTTAAACTAAGAAATCATGCTGTAAAATGGATATAAAGTAAATAGAACGAAAATCTTATTTATGAATTTTTAAAAAACATTTTGGGGTTTGTTTTTATTTCTTACATTCTTTCAAAACTGGAATGAAGGGCTTCTTTCCTGGATGGGTTGGTGATTTTGATCATCTCTCTGGTTCAGTGTTTATTCCCATTGATATTTTTTCTTTTACTCTTTATAAGTGATCTGGGTTTGTCATTCTGTGTAGAAGTTGGTTGTTAGCTTCACAAATTCTGGGCTCTACACGCTCACCTAAGTGTCCAGTGTTACAGTTTTATCAGCTGTTTAATGACAGTGGTAATGAGCCGCCCAAGACACATACAGCAGTCTGGCAAAATACAAGTTTCACATAGTGAAACGTACTCTGGTCAAAACTTTCACATCTCTGTTTTATAAACTATGACAGATAATGAGGTTATGAATAATTATAGATGAGTGCGTGGTCTAGGCATTTCATCCTATTGGAGATCACATTATATCAAAGAAGTTTTTTGTGAAGCTAAGCATAACTGATTGTAACTGGGTATGATATTCAGACAAGAGAAGAATGCACTTCTTAATATTCTGCAAGTGTCCTTTCAAACAGCTAACTAGCCTTTATAACTGGTGATCCTTCCCCAAACCACAGAATCACAGGGTTATATCAGACCTCGAGTGTCCAGGCTCAGTTCTCACTCGAATTCACAAAGACCCATGTTTGAGGTCTGCCTGCCATATAAATCATCCTGTCTTAAAAAAGAAGTTTAGAGGAACTGTGGTTTCAAAATAATGACAATTGTTAAAATAGTAATAATTTGCAATTATTTTACCTCCCCAATTTCACATTAATCACCTTATCAATTTCTTTAAAAAGGTAAAATTGTATTCATTTCCTCTATCTTCCTCTTTTCTGTAGTCTTCTCCCTTCTCACTGCATCCTCCAGTCACTTTTCTGTACTTTACTTACATAATTCAGCATTTCTGCTGCACCAGGCAAATCTCTGTGCACCAGATAATGCCACTTTTTCTCTTTTCTTCTTTCGTATCAGTGAGGCCCAGAAATTCTTCTTGTGGTAGCCATAGATTCATCCAATTTCTTTCCCAGCATTTGGAACAAGAATTTGCAAATATCTTTCCCACATGTTTCAAAATTGAGCATTACCATTCCTTCCCCATCTCCGCCATTTTCTTCTCTCAGGTTGTGGTCTTGACTTTCACCAATACTGCATCACATCAAAATAATTCTACAGTGTCCCTCTGGACATCAGAAAATCATCCTTAGGCTATCTAGCTTAAATACATGGCAGGCCTCCAAATACAGTCCATTGCAACTCAGGCTTTGGTTTAGTCAAAGAAGTCAGTTACTGTAATCAATGCCATAAGCTTTACACATCCTTAATTATGCTATTCGGTTATCACTGAGCCTTCTATTTTCCAGACAGGATAGTTCTCATTCCCCGAACTAGATTCTTTTCTTTCCAGTCCTCCAATTCATCTCTACTTTCTGCCACATTCTCTGATATTCTGAATTTGCTTCCTTAATCTGTGGTCTGGTACTCAGCCTGTCTATTGAAACAGCAACTCTTCTGGTCACCCCACCAAAAACATCTTGCTACTTGGCCATTCTCCTTTAGGCCAAGAGGAGAAAGCTCGAGGCTCTGATCAATCTTCTTCTTCTTTTTATTAAAATAGATCTCATCCTTCCCACACTTTGTTTTCAGTAATGCATGAGTTCTCTTAAGGGTCAGGTGTTATGTAGCTGACAAGATTTAAAAGTATTTCTCCCACATTTCATTCTAAATTATCACAGTTTCCCATACATGAGGAATGCTTACTGTGAAAAAAGAAAGGTAAGATACAGAATAATCTACATGGATTTTGGGTTACTCTGAGACACTAAAGATTTGGCAGCAAAGGCTGTACCTGAATGCTGAGAACAGCCTAGAGAGAGAGAGAGAGAGAGAGAGAGAGAGAGAGAGAGAGAGAGAGAGAGAGAGAGAGAAGGAACGAACAAGAGAGCAAATGATAGGGGTGGTGATCATCCAGAAGAGAATACACAGTTTAATTTTCTCCCTAAATGTAGCATATAACAGAGACAGGGCATCTCTGATTCACTTTTCCTCCCCTTTAATGACAACCACCTGCTAATCTAGCAGCTTGACTTATGCCATAAAATATAGACATCACCACGGAGATCTTTGAGGCTGGTCTGAAGAAGCAATGAATGCCCAACCCTTGTGATAGTCTGTGGGCAGAGTTATGGAAGATGAAAAACATCATGGAGTGGAATAAGGGATTCAAACCTTGGGCTTGTTAAGGCCCCATTTATTTATGCATATGACAATGGAACTTTTAAACAATGTGATTGTTAATGTGCCATTAGGTCAGAATGGATGAAGAATCAATAATGCTTGTTCTTGTTTAAAATGGCAGGATAATCAGAAAATAAGTAGCTTGGAAATCAGTGTTAGAAAAAGTATCCAGGTGGTGGTTTTAACAGCCAATTTTAACCTAGAAATAATGGTTTATCTTGCTTTAAGCAAACATTTAATGATGGAAAATCTAGTCTTAAGCAAAACATAAATGAGGGGATTATTATTTACTTTTCAAGCGACTTGACTGTTCCCTAAAAGTGCAACTAGGCAGACACACCAGGTCCTGCTAATTCTCAGCAGAATGTAACTGATTTTGAACAAGATACAAGAGGCTCATTCTGGCTCCATTTTGCTAATAAACTTGTCTGTGATTTGGGATGTGTCTGGTTACATTTCTTTACCTATAAATGGAGACATTCTGGGTCCAGTCAGTAGTTTCCAACTTGCGAGTCTCCCTGGGGTTTCAGAAAGCAGTGATAAGCATCCATAAGTAACTTTTCTAGGTATTTTGTATTTCAGAATACAGTGGAGGTTGTACTTTTATTCACAAAAATTCTCAAAGAGCCAACTAACACCTTGAGTTTATTTGCTTGCTCTTGTTAACTTGGTAAAGTAACAGTAGTTAGCTTATGCTAGTCAAAGGCTCTGATTGGTTGTAATGACATTCTAGAAATTTCCAGTGACAGGATAATTTAATTTTATTTCTTTAAAATTTATTTTACTGTAGTTGATTTACAATGTTGTGTAATTTTTACACACACATTCTTTTTCATATTTTTTCCATTAGTTTATCACAGGATATTGAATATAGTCCCCTATGCTATAAAAATAATTTTCAAAGTTCCTTGGAGGTGTAAATATTGTGAATCTCTAAGCTTTTCCATCTGTAATATTCTAATATCTTTCCTTTCCATTGCCACAGCCATTGTTACAGTTAAAATCACTCTCACCCCCTAACTGGAATATTGCAATAACTGCTTAATTCTTCACCGACCTCTGGTCTGATCTCCTGATTGTAGCATCCCACATACCACCACCAGGCTGATCTTGCCTACGTCTTGCTCAAAAATGTTCAGGGACATGTTATTTCCTATGAAATAAAGTTCACACTTGGCATTGCCTCTCTAGATTGCTCCTTCAGAATTATTCCCATTACACCCCCCTTTTAAAATACGAATTTTGGGGCTTCCCTGGTGGTCCAGTGATTAAGAATTCGCCTTCCAATGCAGGGGACACAGGTTCGATCGCTGGTCAGGGAACTAAGATCCCACATGCTGCGGGACAACTAAGCCTGTGAGCCACAACTATTGAGCCTGCGCACTCTGGTGCCCGTGTGCCACAGCTAGAGAGCCCGCGTGTTGCAATGAAAGACCCCGCATGTCTCATCGAAGATCCTGCGTGCTGCAACTAAGACCCGACGCAGCCAAATAAATAAATAAAAATATTTTAAAAATATACAAATCTTACGTTGCTGCCAAGCTGGTTTACTACTGGTATGGGCTAATTGTGTCCCCCAAATGCAAATATTGGAGCCCTGACCTTCAATACCTTAGACTGTGACTGTTTGGGGAGATAGGGCCTTTAAAGAGGTAAGCAATAAAAATGGGGTCGTTAGGATGGGCTCTAATCCAATATCACCGATGTCCTTATAAGCAAAGGAGATTTGGGCACAGACAACAGAGACGGAGGGAAGACCATGTGAGAAAAAAGCAAGAAGGTGGCTATGTTCCACCTAGAGAGAGGTCTCAGAAGAAACCAAACCCACTGACACCCTGATCTTGGACTTCTGGCCTCCAGAACTGTGGGAAAATAAATTTCTCTTGTGGAAGCCACCCGTTCTCTGGTATTTTGTTACGGCGGCCATAGCAAACTAATACACTATGGGTCTCACTATCACATCTGAGCTGCTTGCCTTTGCTCCCACTTGCCTCCTGTCATGCCCGTGGGAAAGGCCGCAGCACCCCTCCGCTCACTGCCTGCTTCTTCCCACTGCTCGACTCTGCCTCCCTTCTCTGTGAGCTGAAGGCCACGTCAGACAATCTCTTCTCTGAAGTCCTGAGGCTTTCCAGTCCATTACTTTTATTTAGTACTGGGAATATGCTGCCTTACACTGTTGTCATTCTGAATAAACCACAGACTCATGGAAGGAATGGACTATCTTACAGATCTTATATTCCTTCACAGAGCCTAAAATAATTGATTGGGCTTTACTAAAAGGGCTTGGAGATAACGAATATTGATTGACTTATAAAAATTAATCTACACGTATTGCCAGGAACACAGTTATTCTATTAAGCAAGGTTATGACTATTCCAAATTTTTTTTTTTTATTTATTTTTCGTCTGCGTTGGGTCTTTGTTGCTGCGCGCGGGCTTTGTTTCTAGTTGCGGCGAGCCGGGCCTACTCTTCATTGTGGTGCGTAGGTGGCTTCTCTTGTCATGAAGCACGGGCTCTAGGTGTGCGGGCTTCAGTAGTTGTGGCGCACAGGCTTCAGTAGTTGTGGCTCGCGGGCTCTAGAGCACAGGCTCAGTAGTTGAGGCACACCGGCTTAGTTGCTCCATGGCAAGTGGGATCTTTGCAGGCCAGGGCTCGAACCCGTGTCCCTTGCATTGGCAGGCAGGTTCTTTTTTAAAATTTTTTTTAAAAATTTTATTTTTAAAATTTTATTTATTTTTTTTATACAGCAGATTCTTATCAGTTATCCATTTTATACATATTAATGTATATATGTCAATCCCAATCTCCCAATTGGCAGGCAGGTTCTTAACCATTGCACCACCAGGGAAGTCCCCAAATCATTTTTTAAACTTAAAAATAATTAAATCAAAACAGTACATCCACAGAGTTAAAAAGAAAAAGAATATGTTATTGTAAGTCTTAGTGAAAAAGAGCACTCCACTTTTTCTTGCATGTAAAACACATTTTTACTTTAGATGTTTCTTCTGGAAGTTATTGCAGTTATGAATAATATAGTTATACTGCTATTTCTTGATTTATCAGTTTTAGGATTTATCTCTTACACCTCTTTGCACCTCTTTATTGTTGTGATCTCTAGATAATATTAGATCACTTTTCCATTAAATAATTAATCTTTTCTTATGCATCTTGCTCCTGTCCTGTGGTGACACTATTTTCTCCTATTGCTCTGAAGATGTAACTAGAATATTATTAATGTTTTCTCTCATTTCCTGCATGTCTCCATTTCTTCCAGATTCATTATTTTCTGTTGTTTATATTGCATCTGCTTTCATGCTGGAAACTCTCCTCAAAATTCTTTTTGGTCGGAGTATTTTTAAAAAAATTTTTATTGGAGTATAGTTGATTTACAGTGTTGTGTTACTTTCTGCTGTACAGCAAAGTGAATCAGTTATACATATATCCACTCTTTTAGATTCTTTTCCCATATAGGTCATTACAGAGTATTGAGTATAGTTCCTGTACTATACAGTAGGTCCTTATTAGTTATCTATTTTATAAATAGTAGTGTGTATATGTCAGTCCAAATCTCCCAATATATCCCTCCCCCACTTCTCCCCTGGTATGGTTGGCATATTCATGAGTGAGGCCATTTTGCCAGGAGACCTCTCAAACGTTAGAATATCCTTCACTGGGGCCCATTAGTTTCTCTCGAGAGGTGTGACTGATCTCTAGCCAGAGGAGAGGGTCTTGACCACTGACGCAGTGCACAGGGCAGGGCAAGGGGCCATGGTCTAATGACCCTGTGGCCAGGCTCTCAATCCACCTTCAGCCTATATCTCACCTTGGCTGCTGTACCAGGTGTTATGGGCTGACTTGTGTCTCCTAAAATTCATATACTGAAGTCCTCATCCTCAGTACCTCAGAATGCGACTGCATTTAGAGATAGGGTCTTTAAAGAGGTAATCACATTAAAATGAGGTCATACAGGTGGGCCCTAATCCAGTATGGCTGGTCCTTATAAGAGGAGATTAGGACACAGATGACACAGAGGGAAGACCATGTGAAAACCCAGGGAGAAGACGGCCATCTGCAAGCCAAAGAGAGAGAGGTCTCAGAAGAAACCAAGCCTGTGGACACTTCGATCTCAGACATCTAAGCCTCCAGACCTATGAGAAAATAAATTTCTGTTGTTTAAGCTGCCCAGTCTGTGGTACTTTGTTATGGCGGTCCTAGCTAACTAATATGCTTGGTGTGTTTCATCTTGAGTTCTTCCTGGTTTATTTCTGTGGAGAAGAGCTCTCAGAATTCCTCCCAGGGGGCGGAGCATGGGAAACCATGTTGTGTTCATGGGAATCAGGTGGGAGGAGCCAGCCCTTTTTCAATAAATGTCTGTATTTGGTGCTGAGCTTATCTTTCTGCTCTGCCATACCTGGTACATCCAAATCCTGAACCTCTCCAAGGCTTTGCTGTTTCTTGTTCATAACCTCCTTTTATACAATTTAAACAGTGACTTCCTTCTTTCCTGTTAAATCAGTCACTTGTATCATTCCTGCCTTCTGTCTTACAAAAATTTATTGGACTTTCTTAGTCATGGATGGCCTCTCCTGTTATCATTGTCCTTGTACTTTGTACATTAAAAAAATCCTTCCTCATCACTTTACTGGACTCTTGAGACGGAGAGGAAATAAACATGAGTAGGTCAACTAATCATTCTTAATCTGACTCAAATCTTTACTTAAAGTTAAAAATTGGAAATAAAAGCCATTTTCAATTAGTTACTTAAAAGCAGGATTAAATGTAGTAATGGTTACTTCTGATTAAAAATATTATTTCCAATTGGATCTTAAATTTTATGATTTCGTTTTATGGCTATATAGATAGTTTACCTAAGGATTTAAAATGGAATAAATAATAGTTATACCATGTAAAAAATAGGGAAAAATGCTGAACCAAATTTGATCTCATTTATAAATAATAAAATTAATACAGCATAAATTACAAAACAACAAATATTTAGAGTAGTTTTATTGTAATATGAATTGACTTGTGTATTATAGCATTTTAATAATGTGCATTATTAGTACCAGGAATAAACAGTATATTCACCAAAACCTGTTAATAGATTACTATGAAGTGGGGGAGATGCTCAGGACAGGGCAGTTTAACTCTTCTGTCATATTTTCGATATTCTGTTTTCATAAAATTAAACTGAGATTTTACAATGTGTAAGTATGTGCGTCTGTTTTTGTTCTCCTCTGACTCCTAATAACGGATATTTGGACCAAACTTTACCTAGTTAGGCTTCAGATTATTTCTGTTTATTAAGCAGCCACTAGACTTTACTTTCTCTTCTGAATTATGTGGCATTAAATAGGTCATTAAAGGATTCCGAGTTCCATTTCTTGACTGGTTGCCTTTTACAGGAATATGTGAAGTGCCAACATTTTTTGCATAAACAGTTGTTAAGGAAGGGGGGTAAAATGGTGATAGTCATTATGGATTCCTGAATGTGTGTATTATCTCTAACCCTCTCAGAGAATTACTGTTTGATTTCATATTTACATTCTGTACAAGTTCTTGGCCAAAACGCTGCCTTTGCAAGTTAAAGTTAATTTAAAAAATTGCATTTTTCAAATGTTACAGAAAGATAAATATGGAGCTTTTTGACCTAAAACTGCAAATATTTCTTTGCCTTTATGACCCTTCTGAATGTGTTCACATAGTGTTTTCTTGGCGTTTTTAAAAACATATATTCAATGAGTTATCACATTTTGCAATCATTTCTACTGTCACACACAGATCAGGTACCGTTCTTGGTGCTCAACATTTATCCACTCATTCAGCCCACTAACATATCTGTGAAATAGGCACTATTTTCTCCTCATTTTACACATGAGGAAATTAAGGAACACCGAGTTTAAGAGTTTAACCCTACTGTCCAACACCTAGTAAGGGACAGACCTGCACCCACGCAATTCATTTCCACTAATCTATACTTCCTCTCACTCCATGACTACTGAATAATCCATAGTCCTGCTGTTCATCAATATTTTATTATTATTAGTGCCATCATTACATACTTTTAGAAGAATTACTGAATAAAAGGGGTGTGCTCATTTTGACTGATGTTTTTCTACACTTTGAATTGGCTTCCATAGCTATCGTTGGGCATTGGCTACTTCTAGTTTTCCTTAAGAGTCAAACAGACTAGTCGAAAAAAGTTTCCTATTTCTTTTCTTCCTTGTTCTTCTCTTTCC
>NW_006786333.1:1406880-1418298 GCF_000442215.2 Lipotes vexillifer
TTTCCCTTCCCTTTTCCTTTGTTTTCTCTTTTTCTTTTCCTATTTTTCCTTTGCATTCCTTTAGAGGCAGGATGGTGTGGTAGAAAGAACTTGGGTAAACCAAGATCTGAACCTCTCTGACCTCTCTGATTTATTTAACGTTTCTGGATCTCAGTTTCCTCGTCTTTAAAACACAGTCAGCAATATCTACCTGGAGTATTTTAGTAAGGATGGGGAATCATATCTATAAAGTGTCTGGTGCAGTGCTTACTCAAGTAAGTTCTCAGTAAGTGTAGTAGCTATAATTATTATTACATCGTCCTAGTAATATTGCTACATAAAATGATAGGGTCATTTTGAAAGATCTTGTTACATAGTTTCAACTATTTTTCATAATGATTGTATAAAACTTACATGGCTGCCTGAAATGTATTAGTATACACTACAGCTCTGTCAATGCAGAACTTGACTATTTCTGATAATTTAAGTAGTTGTGAGGTGGCACTGCACATTTTGGTTAATCAATATTTCCTTGATTACCAGCCAAGTGTGAACATTTTTTTCCTAAATGATATTTATTCATATCCGTCTGTAAATACGGACTTGTTATTGTGCTTTTAGCTTTCTTTAAATGTGAAGTTTAGATGTGAATATTACTATCACATTCATGTTGGTTTCATTATATCTCTAGTATAACATATTTTAATAATAAAATTCATTTACTTATTATTTCTTATGTTGGTCCAAAAGTAAAAGCAAATATATTTACTTTCAGACTTGGAGCAATTATACCACTGCATTTTTTTCTGAAAAACCCATATATTTTGCTGTTTTGTTCAACTGGAGCTTACTGTAGCCTATGGTATAAAGTTTGAGTTGCATTGATTTTTCTTTATATTGACAACTGTTCATTCCACAGAGCATTATCACCATTTAAAAATACTTGATTTAACATGCATCTATATTTTGCACTTTTCAATCATTTTATTAAGTTCTTTATATTTTGACATTGCATTTTGATATTTTGATTGGATTTGAACTTTGAGTCTTCTTAAATATTACAGTCAGGAGCAAGGTATATGTTGGCTTTCACTCAAACTGTTCTTTATTTCTTCCATTAAGGCTTGGCAATTTTATCTGCTCAGTGTTGGAGAATGTCATATCAGCTTAAGTAGCAGATACTTATTATTTTCATTGATACAGTAAGTGGGAACCCTTTTTTCTTTATTATTTCTCAGTTTTTGACCAGTCCCTTTACTAAATTTTCTATGCTTTTAATTTTTGTCAATTTGATTACTATGTGTCTTGGCCTGTTTCTCCTTGGGTTTATCCTGCCTGGGACTCTCTGTGCTTCCTGGACTTGGGTGGTGGCTATTGCCTTTCCCATGTTAGGGAAGTTTTCGACTATAATCTTTTCAAATATTTTCTCGGGTCCTTTCTCTCCCTCTTCTCCTTCTGGGACCCCTATAGTGCGAATGTTGGCAACGTTTCATGTTGTCCCAGAGGTCTCTTAGGCTGTCTTCATTTCTTTTCATTTTTTTTTTCTTTATTCTGTTTCGTGGCTGTGATTTCCACCATTCTGTCTTCTGGGTCACTTATCTGTTCTTCTGCCTCAGTTATTCTGCTATTGATTCCTTCTAGTGTATTTTGCATTTCAATAATTGTATGGTTCATCTCTGTTTGTTCTTTAATTCTTCTAGTTCTTTGTTAAACATTTCTTGCATCTTCTCGATCTTTGTCTCCATTCTTTTTCCGAGGTCCTGGATCATCTTCACTATTATTATTCTGAATTCTTTTTCTGGAAGCTTCCTATCTCCACTTCATTTAGTTGTTTTTCTGGGGTTTTATCTTGTTCCTTCATCTGGGATATAATCCCCTGCCTTTTAATTTTGTCTATCTTTCTGTGATTGTGGTTTTCATTCTGCAGGCTGCAGGACTGTAGTTCTTCTTGCTTCTGCTGTGTGCCCTCTGGTGGATAAGGCCATCTAAGAGGCTTGTGCAAGCTTCCTGATGGGAGGGAGAGCTGGGTGTTGCCCTGATGCATAGAGCTCAGTAAAACTTTAATCTGCTTGTCTGCTGATGGGTGGGGCTGGGTTCCCTCCCTGTTGGTTGTTTGGCCTGAGGCGACCCAACACTGGAGCCTACAGGCTCTTTGATGGGGCTAATGGTGGACTCCAGGAAGGCTCATGCCAATGAGTACTTCCCAGAACTGCTGCTGCCAGTGTCCTTGTCCCCACGGTGAGACACAGCCACCCCCCGCCTCTGCTGGAGAGCCTCCAACACTAGCAGGTAGGTCTGGTTCAGTCTCCTATGGGGTCACTGCTCCTTCCCCTGGGTCCCGATGTGCACACTACTTTGTGTGTGCCCTCCAAAAGTGGAGTCTCTGTTTCCACCAGTCCCGTTGAAGTCCTGCAATCAAATCCCACTGGCCTTCAAAGCCTGATTCTCTGGGGATTCCTCCTTCCATTGCTGGAACCCCAGGTTGGGAAGCCTGATGTGGGGCTCAGAACCTTCACGCCAGTGGGTGGACTTTTGTGGTATAATTGTTCTCCAGTTTGTGAGTCACCCACGCAGTGGTTATGGGATTTGATTTTATGGTGATTGCGCCCCTCCTACCGTCTCATTGCGGCTTCTCCTTTGTCTTTAGATATGGGGTGTCTTTTTTGGTGAGTTCCAGTGTCTTCCTGTCGATGGTTGTTCAGCAGTTAGTTGTGATTCCAGTGTTCTCGCAAGAAGGAGTGAGCGCACATCCTTCTACTCTGCCATCTTGACCCAATCCTCCTACTAAATTTTCTAACAGCTTGTTGTAGACTACATTGTGTCCTCTCCCTGAAGACATATGTTGAAGCTGTAACCCACAGTGTGATTGTATTTAGAGACAGGGCCTTTAGGGAAGTAACTAAGGTTAAATGAGGTCATAAGGGTAGGGACCTAATCTGATAGAACTAGTGTCCTTATGAGATGAGGAAGAGACGTCAGAGCTTCTCTCTCTCTGCCACGTGAAGTCACAAAGAGAAGGAAGCCATCTAAAAGCCAGAAACAGAAGTCTCAAAAGAAACCCAAGCCTGATGTCACCCTGATCTTGAACTTCTAGCCTCCAAAACTGTGAGAAAATAAATTTCTGTTGTTAAAGCCACATGGACTGTGGTAGTTTGTTACAGCAATGCAAGCAGACTAATATATAGCTTTTAGTTTAGTACCCTGGATTTTCTAGCTATAAATAGTTTGCAATGGTGATATCTGTCCTCTCTTTATTTCTCTATTGATCCCGCTTTTTTGAACTTATTACAATGGCAGGAATCGAATAATGCAGAAAACTCAAGTACAAGAAAGTGAACTCTTGTTTTGTTTGGAAATGTCTGAAATATGTCTTTGTTAAGTATAGTGACTCCTTTTAAGTAAATCTTATTATAAAAGAATCATTTCATGCTTAAATTTTTACTTTTCAAAAAATCCAGGCAGATGTACATTTCTATTAAATGTCTTTTTGAGGAATCTATTCATAAACTCATCATGAGTTTTAAAAATCATGCTGTTGATATTGATCATAATGTTTTTTCTCATATGGTACTAAATTGTGTTCTAGGGGTAAGCTTAATTTACTTATGGCAGTCAAACTGATGAACATATTCATTCATTCTCTTTGCATTTCTTTTATTAGCCTTATCAGTGAGTTGTCTGCACAAGAGGTTACTTTTAGCAATAAACTTGGCCAGGTTCCAGATGACAGGTACCTCAAGAATCCTGTGATACTGGCTGCAGAAGTGTTACTGTTACTGTTAACAATAACATCATACCATGTAGGGTTTGAGGGCTGGAAGATCCCTTAGGGAACATCTAGTATCCAATGTTAACTCTTAGTTAACAGTTGAAGAAACTGAGGCCCCAAAATGTGAATGACTTACTCAAGAGCCCACAGATGGTTGGTGGCATAAGCTAGAATCAAAACATATAAAAACTGTGTTGTAAGCTCTTAGAAGGGATAGCAATATTGAAATCAAATAGTCATTGCCATCATTCTCCCCAGTCTTACATTTTGTGCACAATTTCTAAGCACAGACAGAGGAATAACTAAAGGATTAGGAAATCGGTCTTACAATAAAATTTAAGAGGAATTGGTTCATCTAATTTATGGGGGGAAACATGAAAGGTCTTAATATCATTTTCTTGCCAAAAAAAAAAATTCTTAATGAAAGCAATGCTTGAAAATCAGTTTCACAAAAGTTCACAGAGGAACTGCTGGGTGAAAACTGCTGCCTGAGATGCCCAGGCAGTGTGGCAATGGCCTTCAACCTGAACAGCATTTCCCTGCACTGAGGGGTGGGGGAAGGCGCCATGTGTACATGGTGAGGGAGGCCTGGCGAACAGTCCCTGAAAGTTAATCATTGGGTTTAAGTTTTTTTCTCATTAAACTATTACTTGCTTATTTTAACACTTTCTAGTGTTCTCAGTAGGATTGTGTCCACATCAACATTGAATTTATTTTCCATAATAAGACGGTAGCTACTTTTGGATTATAGTATTTTCTAGAGATTAGCTGAATACAATAGGGAATACTGAGTGCTCTAGGTAATAACGATAGGAGAATATTGGTAATGAAGAGATAGAGTTACCTGGGAACCCCAAAAGTTTATGGACTTTTGTTTATGAGCTGAAGAAGGGTGGTTCAGAATTCCTATTTCAGAATTCTGTTAAGCAAACCTCCGAAGTAATCCTGTTGAGTACTCAGTAAAAACATATTTTATAACCGCCTGTTTGTGTACCTGTCTCACCTTCCTGTACACGATGTCTTTGAAAGCAGGGACTCCGGATTGTTCTTTGCAGCCTCTGGTGCTGAGCACAGTGCCTTGCACAAACTCGCCTGGAGTTAAATATTGGTTGAAGAAATAAATGGACAACTGGAATCTGGGCTAAACTGAAACTCGCCGGGAGTTAAATATTGGTTGAAGAAATAAATGGACAACTGGAATCTGGGCTAAACTGAATCTCTTGTTTAAGAAAGAGAGAGTTTTCTTTATTAATGTTCCGAGAGCACTTGAACCTTAAAGCATTAATAACATAAAATTGAAAAGTGAAGTTAAGATTTGAGTTTCACCTCTTCCACATCCCCTCCTTGGTCTAAATTCCAGTCACGATAAACCTGCTGTTTAGTGACCATGCCATGCTTTTGCCTCCACGCTCTCTCTGCTTAGACTGCCTTGGTCTCCACTCTTCACCCAGCTAACTCCTATTTTCCTTCATGGCTCGGCTCAGAGACACCTCCTCTTGGAGATTTTCCCTGACCTTCTTAGAGGGCCCAGTCTCCGTGGCACACTTCTATCTTGACAGTACTTGGTACTCAGTACTGTGGGGTTACCTGTCTGTCCCCACCACCAGTTAGTGCGTTCCTTGAGGGGAGGGTTGTGTCTTAACCATGTTTGTGCCCCGTGCTTAGCACAGTGTCTGGTACAGCAGAGGTGATCGATACATGCATGTTGATTAAATGAAGACGTGTGCTCACAATTTTCCATTGGGGTTTAACACAGTGTGTTATACATAGCAACTATTTGAGAAGCTGAATGAACATCCTCCAGATACATACAGGAGGGAGAGGGTAGAGCCCAAATGGCTGGAAACACAGGCTCTGGAGTCGTCACTGGTGCTAGACCTGCTCTTGCACTTACTAGTTCTGTGACCTTAGGCAGTCATGTACCTTCTCTAAACCTTAGTTTCTAGTGTGTAAAACCAGGGATAACAATACTGCTCACAACGGCATGGGGATTTGGGAGGACTGACTGTGAAGTGCTTAGTACGGTATCAGATGCTCGGCAAGTGCTCTTAAAAGTGAGCTCTTAAGTATATGGTTACCAAAGGGGAAAGGGGGTGGGGAACAGATAAACTGGGAATTTGGGTTTAACAGATACACACCACTGTATATAAAACAGATAAACAAGGACCCACTGTATAGCACAGGGGACTATATTCAATATCTTGTAATAACCTATAACGGACAAGAATCTGAAGAAGAATATATGTGTATGTAAAACTGAATCACTTTGCTGATTCATTACACCTGAAACATTGTAAATCAACTACAATTAAAAAATTTTTTTTTTTAGGGCTTCCCTGGTGGTGCAGTGGTTGAGAGTCCGCCTGCCGATGCAGGGGACACGGGTTCATGCCCCGGTCCGGGAAGATCCCACATGCCGCGGAGCGGCTGCGCCCGTGAGCCATGGCCAATGGGCCTGCGCATCTGGAGCCTGTGCTCCGCAATGGGAGAGCCACAACAGTGACAGGCCCGCGTACCGCAAAAAAATTAAAAAAAAATTTTTTTTTAAAGTGAGCTGTTATGATGAAGTGAAGCCCTGAGAGCTCTAGGCTCGGGTTTTGCATGTTACTGCACTTTCCTTCCAGCCTCCAGGGTTGAGGTGTGGTGTCCTCAGCAGTTCCTTTTTTTTTTTCTTCCTCCGGTTTTATTGAGATATAATTGACATACAGCACTGGATAATGTTCTCAGCAGTTCTTTTCACCGCCCCAGCCCTGCTGGGGAAGATGCCAATAGGAGCTGCACCTGGCAGCCATCACATGTCAGCTGGCCTATGCAGTGCATATGCCTTCTGAACAGTTTCCAGCACTCTGTGGGCTCAGTGCGAACCTTCAGGATGCTGTCATTAATGATTATTAGTTCCTTGGAACCCTGCAAGCTGTTGACATGCTACAGAAACAGAAAACCCACAGGGGATAGTCAAATATGTTTTAGACTCCTTTGGCTTTCAAGGCCTGTGTGAAATGCATACTTTAAGCACTGACCCAGATCAGTTATTTATGAGTTTTAGGTTCTTGTCATGTACAAGTTATAATCTGAAAAGTGCCATGCAACAAAAACATGGGGAGCAAACAGCACTGTCCACAAAGTCTACTATCTCCCTTGTTTCTGCCCCAACATTTATTTTCTTTTCAAATTTCAACTTGGACGTCTTGCCTATTCTTTAAAGACAGACATACCTGCCTCAGCCCACGTATACTAGCCACAGGGTTAAGGAAACCACTAATTAAATCATAAATTCAGGACATAGAACATGCTCCTCCATCCTCAAATTTACTACATTTGCAGGTCTCTTACTCACCATGAAGATTATTTGAATCACTAGAAACAAAGGACCCTAAATGGCCCTTTAAGAGTGTGCAGAGTACAGCCCTCAGGAATCTCTGATGCTAATCTGTTGGACTCATAAATCCAAAGGACAAATAATCATCCTGTTACCTGCTGTCAGCAGAGAAAGGAAGCAAGAAACCTGAAAATTCTCCCCTTCGGGGGTCTGTGATAATGATGGTGATTAATGCACTCTGCAAACCACAGTGAGCAGGTCTCCAGAGGAGGTGCCAAAGATGCCAACTGCACCCATTGCAAGGGGGGGCACTTACGCACAGGGAGACAGTCTGAAGCTTCCTGCCAGGGCTCACCCAGAGCTAGGGATCTCTGCCGTACACTGATCCCTCCTACTTAATCACTGGTCCTTCTCATGGTGGATCACCCTAGACCCACCAAGGTCAAAAGGCACAAGACATGTTTGCACCACAGGACCGTGGGACAATGCTGCATTAGTGGTTAGGACTGGGGAGCAAAATTAAGAAACATGATTTTATGGAATGAATGCAGTGTGTTCTCTCTTGTGCCTGCTGTGGTGTGTTTTTGCCTCTGTTTTTGCCAAGCCTGTGAAAGCATGTCCCCTATCCAGATGAGCAGCTGGAATAATAACCCGCCTCAAACACTGTTTATTGTACCTCTTTTCTGTTCAAACCTATGGCAGTTTGCTGTCCTAAGACATCTAAGCCTCCCCTCAGTCTAGAGAGTCTAGGTACTTCTGTCACTTTAGTTGCATCAACCCTAGTCCTTGTAGCCTTTGCAGCTCCATTATCCTCCCTGTAGAGCTTCCTCAGTTTCACATACTTTTTCACATACACTCACTTCAGTTCATATGATGACGTCTCCCCGGTTTCTTCATCAATGCAACCTTGTTTTAGTATACACCTTTAATTAATCAGGCACCTTCAAACACTATTATGCTGTTTCACATGTAGTGTAAGGCTCTTATGATCGTATATACCTACCTTTCATCTTTTATGCTCCTGCATTTTACAATTTACATTGTTGTACATCTTACTTTTAAATATGCTATAAACACAAATTACACGCTTATTGATTTTACTTTATTTACTTATTTATTTATTTTTGGCTGCACCACACGGCTTGTGGGATTCTTAGTTCCCCTACCAGGGCCTGAACCCGGGCCCTCGGCAGTGAAGGCGCAGAGTCCTAACCACTGGACAGCCGGGGAATTCCCTGATTTTACTTTAGACAGTTTTCTTTTCAAGTAATTAAAAAATAAGAAAAAATAAGTTTTCCTTTAACTTTTCTTGAATTGTAGGTCTGCTGGCAATGAATTCTCTCAGTTTTGTATTTGTCTGAGGAAGTCTTCATTTCTTCACTTTTGACAGGTATTTTCACTGGTACAGAATTCTTTGTTGACCTTTCTATTTTTGTTTCAGCACTTTGAAGATGTAACTTCATTATCTTCTGGCTTCTAAGTTTTCTGAGACGAAGTGTGCTGTGATTCTTATCTTTGTTCCTCCGTATACAACGTGTCTTTTATTCTCTGGCTGCCTTCAAGATTTTCTCTTCATCTCTTGTTTGCAGCAGTTTGATTATTACATGCTTAGACGTTGTGTTTGTTTTTGTATTTACACTGCTTGGGGTTCTCTGAGCTTCTTGTATCTGTGGTTTGGTGTCCATCGTTAATTTTTGGAAAATTATTTCTTCAATTTAAATTAAATGTAAATTGTTTTGCTCTATTCTCTTTCCTTCCTCTTCTGGGATTCAAGTAATATGTATGTTAGATTATTTGGTATGCTCAGTTTTGTGGGCTTTTTGTCTGTTTTTCCCTGTTTTTCCCCTCTGTGTTTCACTTTGGGTAACTTCTATTGAACTACCTTGCAGATTTCTGATACTTTCCTTGGCTGTGTTGAATAAAGCTGTTTCATAATTTTTATTAAAAGAATGTAATAAAACAACATAAGTGTTATTAAGGAGGAGGTATTCACAAGTTGCTAGAGAAACACAAAGGAGGAAAGTTTCACAGAGATTGTGACATTCAAGTTAAGTCTTAAAGAATGAGTAGGAATTCTCCAAGGGTAAAAGGTGTGCAAAGTAGCATCTTTTACAAAAGCACAGAGGTATAAAACTGTATTCCCCACTTAAGGAACCACTAGTATTTCAGCAGAGTCAGAAAGGAACATGGTAGAGTAGTCCTAAGTTCATGCTAAGGAATCCTCATTTTATTCAAGAGGTAACAGGAAAGCAATGAAGGATTTTAAGCAGTTGAGTGACATGATCATACATGCCACCCATGAAGCATGTGCTTATTGTCTGGAAGGGATTGGGTTGGAAAAAGGGAAATTGGTAGGTTATTGTAGAAATGCCAGCAAGAAGGAAAGGGAGTGGGTGGAGGGCCTAAATGATAGCTGTAGCAGTAGGAATAAAGAGGAGGGGCCAACCCAAAGAGATACCTAGGGATTAGGATGATGAGAACTTGGTCACTGATTAGAGGGTGGCCTAGAGAGACTGAGGCTCCTTAGGAGATGGTATTAACATTTTTTTGAGGTAAGAATGTAGGGTAGAACAGGGTTGGGGAAGGGCAGAAATTGTAAATTCAGTCTTGGACGGACTGTGTTAAACTGTCCATGGGACATCCAAGTAGAGAGGTCCCCAGTATCGAGAAGCCTGATGTATGGGCTTAGAGCTGCCGCAGAGTATGAGGAGAAGCGGGGTGGGGGGCGGTCAAGAGAGAAACCAAGAATGACAACACAAAGTCTGAGAGGAGAATCAGCCTACAAAAGATGAGGAGAGGATACTTCTGGGTCAAGTGACTGTCACATTACTTTGAACACTCAGGTAGAGTGATATAATTGCTTACTTTAGCTTTACTACAGAGCCATGTTATTTAATGGTATCACTTAATGAAAGTGGGACTTCTGTTTATTTCTCATTTTATCCAAATCCCTTTGTACATTGGCTGACATTGTGCAACCTTTCTAGTAAACACAACACCAAAAAGCTAATGGTTCTTTTGGAAAATCAAAGAGGAAAAAAAAAATCAAAGAGAAGACCCACAGGAATACCTACACACACCACTGATTAAACCAGTAATAATTTTAAAAGAGTAAGATGGGTTTTTTTCCTGGCATTGAATGCACTGAAGTTTTCACTTTTTAGCTTGGTTTTACATCAACTGTAGACATGGCAGGCTCCCTTTCCCCAGTCGCTTGTAAGTGAGCATCCTCAGAGCCTGCCTCAAACTGCTCGCCCTCCCTCTTGATTTGTACTAAGTAAGTAGGAGGAGAGAGGCAGGGAGCCTGAACCGTGTGCCTGTAGACTGTAAGTCAAATTATAGTCATGTTCACTAATTATTGTTCAGTGTCTGGAGTTTCAAGTGACATAAGCCAGTGGTGCCTTCTTTGAGTTTTCAGACAGTGCCAGAAGTCTGAGGCTGTGGGGAATGTGTTAAAGCACTGAAGCACGACTTTTACTGCTATTTTTTTCATAAGAAACTGAAAAACATTAAAAAAATTACACATTAGCTGTTACACAAATCTCTAATAACTAAAGCACCTAGCTCTTGGTATTTTACAATATATTTGCATCCACATTCTTTCACTTGAGCATAACAGCAACCTAGTGAAATAGATATTAACATGATTTGTCCATTTCCAAAGATGAGAAAACAGAGGTTCAGAAATTAAGTCATTAGGTCACACATATACCAAGAGGCAGGGTTGAGAATCAAACCCGGCTTCCAAACTCCAAACCATGATCCTTTCCTTATATGATATTGTCTCTTATATGGAACCAGCACTTTGAATCTGTTTGATTACTTCAGTCTCTCTGAATAGCTGCATTCTATTGTGTGGGCATAGGGAAAAAGTAGCCACTGCAACATTAAGATGATCCAGTGGGATACAGTTTCCCAGCCCTACAGGTTATCTGCTGTACAATATCCCCAGACAGGGACCTAGGAAGCACAGCAGGGACCCTGAAGAACAGCTGCAAATTCAGTGCATCAAAATATTTGTGACTTACAGAGACTGTAAAACAGCAACAGCAACTTTTCTCACATTGAGCAAAACATGAGAATATAGATGGGACACAGAGCATCAACACTCTAGGGAAGTCCAGTTCTAAGACGGTTACTTCTCATTTCCACTTGCTCCAGTATTTCTTTCTAGGCATGGATGGCAGATCTCAGCAGGCAAACTGTCATCTCGTTTCCTGCCTTTATGGCTGGCACTAGTAGGCATCCAAAACACTCTGATAGAGCTGGAATTGCTCACCTGCCTCAGCGCAGCATCAAGGGGGGCTACTGATCACGTTTTGCATGCCAGACAAAAAGTTTCAGCATTCCT
>NW_006786333.1:1418364-1431386 GCF_000442215.2 Lipotes vexillifer
CGCAGGCTCAGTGGCCATGGCTCACGGGCCCAGCCGCTCCGCGGCATGTTGGATCTTCCCGGTCAGGGCCACGAACCCGCGCCCCCTGCATCGGCAGGCGGACTCTCAACCACTGCGCCACCAGGGAAGCCCCAGCACGGGTTTTGACCCAGCTTGAGTCTCTAGAGCTGTGTGGTCTTGGCCAAGTACTTTCAAGTCTCTCTCTCTCACCTCAGTTTCCTCATCTCTAAGATGAGGCTAATAATACCTTAAAGTATATCGTTATTGAGAGGACTAAATGAAATAATAAATATGAGTCACTTAGCTCACTGCTTGGCACGTAATAAGCACAGAGTAAATAGTGATCCTCTTACTGATGTTACATAACTCATGTCAAAGGAATTCATTTATTCATTTTATGAATTAATAAGAATGCACTTACTAATACTGTTAAAATTGAGGAATCAGAGAAAATTAGTGAACATTAAACTAATGTATTAACAGCTTTTTCAATGTAACTTTTAGGTCTCTCTATTATATGTAAAACAAACTTGTACTTACAGAAAATAAAGCATATTGAGAAGGAGTATTGTTAAACCTGATACCTTTTGGTTTCCTTCTCTTGGTTCTTAGAAAAAGCATTAACTCAATTGGCATCAAAGAACTGAATTGAAATGTAATAGGGAATTTAAACTCAAAAGGAAATTCTTTTTTTTTTTTTGCGGTACACAGGCCTCTCACTGTTGTGGCCTCTCCCATTGCAGAGCACAGGCTCCGGACACGCAGGCTCAGTGGCCATGGCTCACGGGCCCAGCCACTCCGCGGCATGTGGGATCTTCCCGGACCGGGGCACGAACCCGTGTCCCCTGTATCGGCAGGTGGACTCTCAACCACTGCGCCACCAGGGAAGCCCAGTCCCCGTATTTTCATGCCTGTTACTGTGAAAGGGAAATGGCATGCATTTCTCTCTGTGTTGTGCAATTTGTGTTCTTAGAATTTTTTAAAACACTTTTCTAAAATTTCATAGGAAACATTAAAAAAATCCAGTAGTATTATTCAAGTTCAGGTAAGTGACAGTGATTAAAAATGTATGAAGACAGTGGGTTATTATTTGTGATTTATCAGAGATAAGCACATGCTAACAGAGCATGCTGCATTAGTAAGGATTAGGTATAATAACAACAAACAAAATCACAAGCGGATTGAGAGATCCAAAGGTTCAGATGAGCACATGCTTTCATGGAGGATGGCAGGTCTCCCCTCACAGGTCATTTCTGAGAGGGTCAAGCAGCCTGGGCAGAACTAGTTAAATCAAGGAATTCTGTCACTTCAATCCCTCTTCCTTCTCCCAGGACGGATCTTTCCAAGGAGTGCTGATAAGCACCAAAATGTTTTTTCAACATCTTTATTGGAGTATAATTGCTTTACAATGGTGTGTTAGTTTCTGCTTTATAACAGAGTGAATCAGCTATACATATACATATGTCCCCATATCTCCTCCCTCTTGCATCTCCCTCCTTCCCACCCTCCCTATCCCACCCCTCCAGGCGGTCACAAAGTACCAAGCGGATCTCCCTGTGCTACGCGGCTGCTTCCCACTAGCTATCTATTTTACGTTTGGTAGTGTGTATATGTCCATGCCACTCTCTCACTTTGCCCCAGCTTACCCTTCCCCCTCCCCCTGTCCTCAAGTTCATTCTCTAGTGGGTCTGTGTCTTTATTCCCGTCTTGCCCCGAGATTCTTCATGACCATTTTTTTTCCTCTTAGATTCCTTATATATATGTTAGCATACGGTATTTGTTTTTCTCTTTCTGACTTACTTCACTCTGTATGACAGACTCTAGGTCCATCCACCTCACTACAAATAACTCAACTTCATTTCTTTTTATGGTTGAGTAATACTCCATTGAATATATGTGTCACATCTTCTTTATCCATTCATCTGTTGATGGACGCCTAGGTTGCTTCCGTGTCCTGGCTATTGTAAATAGAGCTGCAATGAACATTGTGGTACATCACTCTTTTTGATTTATGGTTTTCTCAGGGTATATGCCCAGGTGTGGGATTGCTGGGTCGTATGGTAGTTCTATTTTTAGTTTTCTAAGGAACCTCCATACTGTTCTTCATAGTGGCTGTATCAATTTACATTCCCACCAACAGTGCAAGAGGGTTCCCTTTTCTCCACACCCTCTCCAGCATTTATTGTTTGTAGATTTTTTGATGATGGCCATTCTGACCGTAAGCACCAAAATTTAACAACTAAAAATTGTCTTCCCTTTCCCTCTATTATTCTCTAGTTTGCACACTAAATATGGAGTCGTGAAATAATGGAGACTTTAATGTATCAAACATTTATTCCGTGTTAGGCTCCTAACATTAAGAGGCTCCTAAATGTTAAGTCCTCCCAACAATCCTGTGGAGTAGGAGTTATTATTTCTATTTTATAGAGAAGCAAGCTGACCCCAGTGAAAGGTGAGCTGCTCCAATGTCATGCAGGTGGTAAATGACAGAGCTACTGTCAGAACACAGGACTGCCTGACTTGAGAGCCCATATTCTCTGCAACAAAACTTTCAAGTCGATTCTCAAATGCCTGAGGGGTGGGCAACAGTGAGAATAAAATGAACCAGGCCAGGGCACTCCAGACAGAAAAGGCTTACTAGCAGACCTAAAAGTATCATTGAATTGACTTCCAAACTCGCTTTTGCTGCCTCCTTGGAAACCTTTCCAAATAGCACCTCCAAGTCTATAAAATATAAGATGTTCCATCTGGACAAAATATAAGATGTTCTATCTGGACATCTCTAGTCTTCAAGGAAAATTTTAAGGTTGGGCCCCTGTCGCCTCTTGCCTATCTAGACAGACTAGCCAGCTCCTGGACAAGCTAGGACTGTTCTTTTAAGTAAGCCACATACATGTGTTCTTGGAAGGCTGTCAATAATGCCAAGAAGGGCTCCTGGTTATGTGAGAACTATAGTTAGGAATAAAAGCACATTATCATGAATCAGAGCCTAAGCAGCATTCTGACTGCAAGAGAGAAGCCCTGAACTGTGTGAAGACATGTGAATGGAAAAAGAGTGTGGATATTTATAGTCTCCCCATGCCCACATCCTCTCTTGTTCTGCATGGGATGGAGTTAGCAGGTAATGAAAAGTGACATCCAGCCACGCACAAATGATTAAAAAAAAAAAGAAAGAATAAAAAGGCAGATTGGGGCTTCCCTGGTGGCGCAGTGGTTAAGAATCCCCCTGCCAATGCAGGGGACACGGGTTCGAGCCCTGGCCCGGGCAGATCCCACGTGCCGCGGAGCAACTAAGCCCGTGCGCCACAACTACTGAAGCCCGCGCGCCGTGCTCCGCAATAAGAGAAGCCACTGCAATGAGAAGCCCGCGCACCGCAACGAAGACCCAACGCAGCCAAAAATAAAAATTAAATTAAAAAAAAAAAGGCAGATTGGTAGAAAGGAAGACTTTAGAGAGTAGTTGTGGAACAAAGTATGGCAGTCATTGTTAACTTCAGGATAGCAACAGACAGCCAGAAGGATCCTGGAGGTACTTGCCTGGTTGAGAAGGCACTGGGCTTTTTTGAAGCAATGCCTGGTTGGGAGGGAGAGTCCCGAGCCTGGTTCCCTGGCTGCTGGCCCTGCACTGTGAGGCAGGCTCGCTGAGCTGGACTGGCCAGGGCTGGAGGCTGGCAGCTCACTCCTACATGAGGTGAGGTAAAATATTCCCTTTCTTCTACTCACTGTGGCTTTCCAAAAGTACTAAATGGGAGGATAACCAAGAGAAGGAATGCCTTCAGTGTTTCTATACCAATCTATGGTCTGTGAAAGAATTTCAATCTAAATCGGCTATAAAATGGAAAATCTCCTGCCTGTGCCCTCAGGAAGACAAAACTTAAGGACTGAAAGACCCATTTCCCTGTAAATGCCCAATTTATAGAAAACTGATAATATTGGAATTTTCTTTAATGACAGGGATTTGGTCAGGGGTTGCCTCATATTTACCCTTGGGAAGCTTTACTCATGGTTTCCAGAGGCATGAACAAGAACTGATCTAGGTCAGGTGGTCTCACAAAATAAGCTGAACGAGCTTTGTATGACTGCATTGGTTTTGTCTGCTCGGGAAATTTTCAAAGCTGGTCTTGGTTTGGTTTTGATTTTAAGTCTCTAATTGAACTCTCACCTCTTAACATTCTCTGCCCATAAATACAGCCTACCCCAAACCATCAACGGACTCGCCTGTATTCCTCTGCTATTCCCGAATGAACTCATCTTTTTAACAATTTTGTGCTTGCCTTTTATTTAGGTTGACATGTCCCTTTTGACAATCTAGATCCATCTGAAGTTTTTAAACCCCATTCACTAAGACAGAGTAAATTATTCAGTTATCATACATGGAGCTGAAAAATAAATTGTAATCCAAATTCCCCCCAGTCTGTTTGCAATTTCTTTTGCTTGGTGTGAAGGTTTACTTTTGAGACAGCCTGTAAGGCGTGAGGGTGCCTGAGAATTTGTGAGAGAGATCATGTAAGGGATGATTTGTTAGAGGCTGAAAGGGAGAATTTGCTTCCTTTCAGCTTTGAGATTTGGGGCTTAATCACTTTTCAGTGACTTTTGGAAAAAAGTGTCAGGCAGCCAAGCCCACTCCTGGACTTCTCCTCAGGGCTAGAGGTGAAGTGTGAAAACAAAAGCTGTGTACGTGTTGCCTGGGACAGGTGTGAGCAGGTTTGAAGCAGCTGGACGGGATCAGAGCTGTGAAGAAGGCATCCACCTCATCTCTGGTCCCAGACTCGTGTCACTTCAGCCTGTCTACAAGGCAGAAACATGCCTCTGGGAAAAGTGTCTCTCAACAGCGCTGGATGCTGTTTTGGGAAGAAAAGTAATGCTGGGAAATTACGTGGCTTTCTCAAAGCTGTTGTAATTGCTACGTCACAGCAATAGTAAGTGCCATATTGGAAACGGCAGTTACTGGCAGAGACTTTAAAGCTGTATTTTGGAAGAGCATGGCTGTACTCTCAGCTCCAAAACTTGTCCATTTTCCTTTAATAATTTATAATGAATTTATCCTTAATGCTTTTTCAAAGTGCTTCTTGAAACTACTTAAATGTTTACTAACTTTAAAAGTGATAATGACATGTGAAGTAAAATATCAATACTCTTTCCTTGTAATACAAGTAATTCTAATACTATAGATTCTTATTTTTATTTGCCTTTACCATTTTCATATACTGTATATTATACAAAAGGCAGTATAGTCCCATTTTGTCCTCAAACAAATAGATGGAGGAGGGCAAAATTAATATAGCTCTAATGTTTAATTGATACAGGAGATACAAAGATTTTATGTGTGATAACAGACTACGATGATAACAGAAGACTGTACTAACTTGAATAATTTGGGAGCGCCTACAACACTACAAAAGAGATGTTTATATTACTTATTTGAAGAAGAAAATTAGAGAAAATAAAAGTAGTCTGTTTTTATTGAAAAAAACAATTTGCTAATATAACACTTCCTTAGAAATTTAGATTGTTATTTGTTTTAAAAGTAGATTAAACATATATTTGCTAAACATATATTTTTGCTAAACATATTTTTTTGAATAAATTTGAGGTTGTGTATTAGAGAGAGAACAAGCTTTGGAATTAGATAGATCTTGGTTTAAAATCTGTATCTGTATCATATCCTGATTAAGAAAGGTTATTTAACCTCTCTGAGCCTCAGCTTTCTTGATGTAGAATAGATGACAAAACCTCCTTTGAATAAGGTTTTGAATAAGGATGAAAATGAGCACCATTTCAGTGAGCCAGGCATTTGGTAGTCTGGTACAAACTGCAAATAGTGTAGGTTGTTTAAGGAGTGATATATGACCACATGTGATTGTTAAATGGAGCTGGATTATTAAATTAATATTTTATATATATATATATCTTTAAAGATGTATATATAACGATTAAACTATTATCACATTATTCAATCAGGAGAAAAAAGAACCCTCTATAATATACCTTGCAAGTTCTCCTGAGAATATTTAATTTTGGAACCAAAGGCCAACAGACAGTAACTGCAGAGTCTCGGCCTTTCTGAAGTTGATGCTACTACTCACAGACAGATCATTGACTTTTGTCAATGATGGGTATGGGCTAATATGCATTAATTGTAATTATTCAAGAAATTTAAAAAAGCATTAAGCTCTCCACTTGGAAAGTATATAAGCCAAAACTTAATTTTAAATCACTGAGTGATTTACCAGCATTTTAGCCCAGTGACAATCCCTTGTCATTATAACTTGACCTTAGTGAAGAGAGAGATTTTAGACTGAAAATAGTCCACAAGTTAAAACCACATGTTCTTTCCTGATAATTTAACTCTAAGACATATGGTTTATGTTCACACATGCATCCAAAGCAGAGTGTCAAAAATAAAGCAACTGAGGACAGATAACTTTTTGGGACTCACAGTGAAAATAAAACTTTGTAATCATTATTCCTGGGGTAGAGGTAGAAGCGGGTGATAGAAAGAGCATTGGCTTTGCAGCTAGGCAGATACAGAAGGAATTCTGGCTCTGCCACTCACTTGCTATATGAACTTGGGCAAATTCCTTAATCTGTAAATATTAAAATCTTACCCACATTACAGTTAAAGATCGTTAAACAGATGAGAGATAATAATGACAACCAAAACCAAAAATAGCAATAGTATATTCAAATTACAGAGGCTTACAACGTGCTAGGTACTGGATCAAATGTTTTATATACTTTTAATCTGTATAGAAGTTCTCTGGAGATAGCGCTAGCCTAGTTCACAGATGAACAAATGGAGGCTTAAGGAGGCTAAGTAGGATCTTAACCTATCTGACTCCAAACCTTGGTTATTTTGTCTGCTTCCAAAGGTACAGAAAAGACTTAGCACCGGTACAAAAAGTCTGTGACATCCTTGAAAAATAGCAGCTGTGATGATAATGATCCTATTTCCATTATATGGTTTTTGGAAAAAAACTGTTTATAAAAGCAACATTTATGTATTATGTTTGGCAATAAAAAGTACTACAAAAAAGATAACAAGAAACGTCTTGTAAAATTATCACCTAGAGGTATCCAAAATTAAGATTTTGCTGCATTTCCTTCAAGATTAAAAAAAAGTATAATGTTACAAGATAGTTTAAAATTTTGCACATTTCTATGGTACTAAAAGTCTTTGAAAACATGACTCCATGTTTATAAACATTTCATTGTTTTAATGTGCCGTGATTGAGTAGTTCTCCTATTGTTGGACTTTATTTCCTTTTTTTGCTCTTGTAAATTTGTTAATCCATTCAACAAATGTTTATTGAACATGTACTATATACCATGTACTATTATAGGCATTATGAAATAACAATGAATAAAGTATACAAAAAAATTGCTGCCTTCATGGAGCTTACAATCTAATAGGGAGAGGTAGACAATGAATAAAATAAATTAAATGGCATATTAGAAGGTAATAAAAGTCCTGGAGAAAAATAAAGCAGATAAAGGGGATAGAGAGTGCGGGTGAAAGGATGTTGCAATTTTGAATAATGGGTCAAGTAAGATCTCAAAGAGAAGGTAACATCTGAACAAAGACTTGAAGGCTGTAAGAAGCAAGGCATGTGGATATCAGGGAGGAGCGCCCCAGGGATAGGGAACAACAAAAGTAAGGCCCTGTGGCGGAACTGAGCCTGCAGCATTCTGAGAACAGTAGCGAGTACAGTGAGTGAAATGAATAAACAAAGAGGAAAGAAGGAAGCATGAGGTCAGAGCGATAACAGGACACCACAGCAGATATAAGACCACACGGATAAAGACTTCGGTTTTTACTCTGAGATGAGATGCTGTTAAAGGATTTGAACAGGGGAATGACATAAGCTAATTAGCTTTTTAAAATGTTTCCTTGGGCTGCTACGTGACTAGGCTTCAGAGGACACAGAAGCAAGAAGACCAGTTAGGAGGCTAACATGATAATCCAGGAGAGAGATGGTGCATCCTGGGCTAGGGTGGTAGTGATGGAGGTCCTGAGAAACAGAAGAATGTTGATATACTTTGAATGAAGAGCCAGTAGGATTTGTTGGCAGACTGGAGAGGAGTCAAAGATTATGAAGTTTTTGGCTTAAGCTACCACAGAAGGATAGAGGTGGCATCAGCTGAAGACTGGAATAGAGCAGGGTTGGGGTGTGTGTGGTGGGAGATCAGGAAGCCGGAGGTCAGTTAAGTCTGAGATGCCTATTAGACACCCAGATGGAGATGTCAAGTGGGCAGTTGGATAGGGGAGCCCAGAGTTCAAGGAAGAGGTTGAACTTGGAGGTATAAATTTGGAAGTCAGCAGTGTATAGAGAATTTATAGATATGAGGGTGGATGAAATCACCAAGGAAGCAAATATATCTTTGATGAATATTCTTCTTCATAAACACTTATCCTTATCTATGGTCATTTCACCAGAACACATTTCTAGGAGTGAAATTATTGAGTCAAAAGGCATGTCATTGCCAAGGCTCTTGATATATGTTGCCAAATTACTTTTCAAAGTGGCAACAGTTTATATTGTCGGCCAACACTGAGTACTATACTTTAAATAATCTCTTTTAATTTGACACATAAAAATAGAGTTTTATAGAAAACGAAGTTATGGTTACCAAAAGGGAAAGGTGGGGTTGGAGGGATAAGTTAGGAGTTTGGGACTGGCAGATCCAAATTGCTATATATAAAATAGATAAACAACAAGTCCTATTGTACAGCATAGGGAACTATACTCAATATCTTGTAATAAACTGTAATGGAAAAGAATATGGAAAAAAAATATGACTGAATCACTTTGCTGTACACCAGAAAGTAACCAACATTGTAAATCAACTACGCTTCAATAAAAAAAAAAAAAGTATTACTGTTGATTTGAGTTTTCTGATGACTAGTGAAGTAAAAAGCTTTTACAATGTGTTTGTTGATCATTTTTATTTCTTCTGTGCATTGGCTAATGGCCTGCTCAGAGTAAGACTTCTGTTGGAGTACTTTTAAAAATTTGGTAATTTGCATAATTTATAGCTTTATTATTTTAGTTAATTATTTCTAATCCTTTGTTTTAATGTATAGGATAAGTACAAGCTAAGAAGAGGGATCAGATTGATGCCAAAGTGGCCTTTCCAGGGACTCATGAGTTGTGACATTTTATTTGCTTGGGCAGATAATGGTGGCTGTGATATTGTGATTTATAATAAGAAATACTTCTGTGATCTTAGTTCCTATTTCCAGAACAGAGTTCCTAAAACCCTTCGAATTTCCTAACTAATGAGAATGATAAAGAACAAATGTCTTTTGTTCTGTTAATGAGGTGACTTTTGCATCTCCCCACTCAGGATGGGGGCTGGTGGCCCAAAGAACCTACCCTGTGATTAGAGGGCTGGAACTTCCAGTCCCGCCCCCTACCTCTCACCAGGGAGGGCAGAGGAGTAGAGCTGGATACAGAGTTCAGTCACCAATGGCCAGTGATTTAATCAATCATGCCTCTGTAGTGAAGTCTCCATAAATACACAAAAGAAGAGAGAGGGTTTGGAAAGCTTCTGGGTTGGTGAACACATGGAGATCTGGGGAGAGTGGTGTGCTCGTAGCCATGCCTCATGCCCTTTCTCCGTAAGTATTTCTTCTAACTGGCTGTTCCTGAGTTATATCCTTTTATAATAAGCCAGTAACCTAGTAAGTTAATTGTTTCTCTGAGTTTTGTGAGTCGCTCTAGTAAGTTAATCAAACCCAAGGTAGGGGTCATTGGAACCTCCAAGCTATAGTTAGTAGGTCAGAAGCACAAACCTGGCTTCTGAAGTGGGGATGGTGGGGGACAGTCTTGTGGGACTGAGTCCTTAACCTGTGGAATCTGATGCAATTTCCTAACAGAGAGTACCAGAATTGAGTTGAATTGTAGGACACCCAGCTAGCATCAGAGAATTGCTTATTGCTGTGGGGATGCCTTCACCCACCCACCACATATACATGTTGGAACTGTATCTTGAACTTTTAGCAGTTTTAAAGTTTTAAAGTATTGAACCACAATTAGGGAAGCATATATAATGCAGCCATTATTAAATACACGTAATAAACAGAAAAGTCAAAACAACACAGAAGTTTCTTAAAAAGTAAAACACTGTGCTCACTGAAATGAAATCACCTGAAAAGTAGAACTATTGCTAATATTGCTAAAGAGTGAGTAGCAAACATTTTAAGTAAACTATTTTTTTTTTTTTTTTTGCGTTATGCGGGCCTCTCACTGCTGTGGCCTCTCCCATTTGCGGAGCACAGGCTCCGGACGCGCAGGCCCAGCGGCCATGGCTCACGGGCCCAGCCGCTCCGCGGCATGTGGGATCCTCCCGAAACGGGGCACGAACCCGCGTCTCCTGCATCGGCAGGCGGACTCCCAAGCACTGCGCCACCAGGGAAGCCCAGTAAACTATTTTTTAGTCTAATAATACACGGCAGGGAAGAAAATAATAACAGCGAATATTTACATAGTACTTATTACATGCCTAGTGATGTTTTAAGAACTTTATTGATACTGCCTCATTCTTTCAACAACTCTATGAGGTAGGCAGCAGTTAGAAACTCCTTTTATAAAGGAGGAATTTGAACCCCAGATAGGTTAAGTAACCTGCCCAAGATGCCCCAGTAGAACCCAGATTCTAACACACACAGTCTGGGTCAAGAGCCCAGACTGTTTCAGTTGCCCGATAAATATTATTTCATGTATGCTTTTTTTTTTAAAAAGTTTTATTGGAGTATAGTTGATTTACAGTGTTGTGTTAGTTTCAGGTGCGCAGCAAAGTGAATCAGTTACACATATATATGTTTCATGTACTCTTGATAGCGACCTTCAGAGGTAGATTTACCTGCTTATTCTAGAGATGGAGAAACTAGATGCAGGACTTGCTCAGGTCCTGCGTGTAGGGAGTGAAACAGGCCGGATTTGATCCAGGTCACTTTGAGACTATGCAGCTGGGGTTCCTTCCCTTAATACAACACTGTCTCCCAGAAAATAGTTAAGAGCTGAACTGTGCAGTACACATGTTAAGTGGTAAAGGAATTCAGAAACAGAGGAGACTGACAGAGGCCGGAATAGTCAGGGAAAAGAGGTGAAATAACCAGGGACAAAAGACAGGATCTGAAAGGAAGAACGGAAGAGAAAGGGCAACTTAGGCAAGAGGGGTGAAGGCTGGAGGATGAATTGGGACGGCCTGTGTGGGGAATGTTCAGGAGATTTTGTGTTGGTTCGTGGGCTTTTATTGTCTGTCCTGTTCTTCTGGTAATTGTCTTCTGGATTTTATTTTGACACATATTAATTATGTGGCTTCCTGTCCCTTCTCCTGAATAGATTCTCTTCCTGTGAGTTGCTATCAAGCGGTAGCTTCTAAAAAGCAGGGAACTTATCTTGTTCAGTTTTGATTCCTAGCCTATAAGGACTTAACATATACTTGTTGAAACTGGTTGAATTGCTGGTTTGGACCTGTTCTAGACTTTTAGATAAGGCTGCTTACATTCATGGGGTCGTGTCAGCCTCTTCCTTTCAACCATGTCCCTTCCACCAGCATTGAAACTCACTCAAGTCTCCCCTCTCTGAAACAAAAGCAATGGATGTAAAACAAAAGCAACAACTGTTTCCTCAGCTACACTCTTCCATCTAACTACTGCTTTATTTTTCTCTTTTCCCCCACAGTCAAATGCCTTGAGTTTTTGACACCTGCCTATCCAGCTCTCTTCTCACCTCCCACTTATTCCACTGCCTACTCCTATCTGGTGTCTACTCCAAATGAGCAATGGACAATAGAATTCTCTAACTACCCTCCAATTTATAACAGGAACGGGTTTTTTTCAGTCCTTATCTTACTTGACTTCCCACAGAAGCAACTTTGGACAGTTGATGCCTCTCTTCCTGGAGCGCTTTTTTGTTTGTTTGTTTGCGGTACGCGGGCCTCTCACTGTTGTGGCCTCTCCCGTTGCGGACGGAGCACAGGCTCCGGACGCGCAGGCTCAGCGGCCATAGCCCTGGAGCACTTTTAATTTAGGTATGGTATGCGGTTCTCCTTTTCTCCCCCATCTTTGACTACTTTCTCTTCCCCTCCTTGCCTCATCTTCCTCTACCAGCCTTAAGATGTTGCTTTTAATTAAGACTCTATTGCTCTTTATGTAATCTAATCACCACCAACAATACATACTTATTGAATTAATGAATGGTCAAACAACCTAGTGCCTTCCTTGGGCTGAGCCCTAAGAAAATCCATTTCTTTCTCCTTCTGCTGACTGTTTCATTTAACTTTTTTCCTATGCTATTCCTGTATTTTCTACATCTTGCTAAACTCTCTACTTGGTCCCTTTCCCAATTTATCCCTGAGCCTCAGCTAATCCAAGATCTATCCCTTGGTCTGTTAATTCAATTCCTGGCTCTGACAAAGTTATTTAACTTTGGACAACTTTGATAGCATGAATTCCCAGTAGACTTCATGGAGAGAGAAAGAACACTGCCGCTGAATTTGACAGTTGTTTGACATACCGTGAAACCAAATAAATAATTTGAAGGAAAGCTAGTGAATCATCTGGGGAGAGGTTCTGTAGAGTTCAAGGAAGTTTAGTATGTACTTTTCCCTCATGGAAAATATTGCACTGGTTTCCTGTAGATATCATATTGCTGTGTTTTGTTTATTTGAGCTGAATTCTCCCACTTCTTATTTATTTAAACTGGTTGACAATGTTATTTTTGATCTCTGAGCGTATGAGTTCTTAGTAATTTTCTTTTTTCTAGATTATCAACAGGATACATATTATAGTAGAAAAATTTGTAGAAAAAGAGAAGAAAAAAGATAAAAATTATTCTTAATTCCACCTTTCAGACATAACCAAACATGGGAATTTTCCATAGTAACACAATTATGTAAAAATACCCTTTATATGCTTCTGGCAAAAAAAATAGTTTAGATTTTTTTCTGTAACATAAATAACAGAATCTTAAGAAGCTTTCTCATTTTATAATTCTTTTTTTTTTTTTTTTTTT
>NW_006786333.1:1431995-1433778 GCF_000442215.2 Lipotes vexillifer
CCTCTCACTGTTGTGGCCTCTCCCGTTGCGGACGGAGCACAGGCTCCGGACGCGCAGGCTCAGCGGCCATAGCCCTGGAGCACTTTTAATTTAGGTATGGTATGCGGTTCTCCTTTTCTCCCCCATCTTTGACTACTTTCTCTTCCCCTCCTTGCCTCATCTTCCTCTACCAGCCTTAAGATGTTGCTTTTAATTAAGACTCTATTGCTCTTTATGTAATCTAATCACCACCAACAATACATACTTATTGAATTAATGAATGGTCAAACAACCTAGTGCCTTCCTTGGGCTGAGCCCTAAGAAAATCCATTTCTTTCTCCTTCTGCTGACTGTTTCATTTAACTTTTTTCCTATGCTATTCCTGTATTTTCTACATCTTGCTAAACTCTCTACTTGGTCCCTTTCCCAATTTATCCCTGAGCCTCAGCTAATCCAAGATCTATCCCTTGGTCTGTTAATTCAATTCCTGGCTCTGACAAAGTTATTTAACTTTGGACAACTTTGATAGCATGAATTCCCAGTAGACTTCATGGAGAGAGAAAGAACACTGCCGCTGAATTTGACAGTTGTTTGACATACCGTGAAACCAAATAAATAATTTGAAGGAAAGCTAGTGAATCATCTGGGGAGAGGTTCTGTAGAGTTCAAGGAAGTTTAGTATGTACTTTTCCCTCATGGAAAATATTGCACTGGTTTCCTGTAGATATCATATTGCTGTGTTTTGTTTATTTGAGCTGAATTCTCCCACTTCTTATTTATTTAAACTGGTTGACAATGTTATTTTTGATCTCTGAGCGTATGAGTTCTTAGTAATTTTCTTTTTTCTAGATTATCAACAGGATACATATTATAGTAGAAAAATTTGTAGAAAAAGAGAAGAAAAAAGATAAAAATTATTCTTAATTCCACCTTTCAGACATAACCAAACATGGGAATTTTCCATAGTAACACAATTATGTAAAAATACCCTTTATATGCTTCTGGCAAAAAAAATAGTTTAGATTTTTTTCTGTAACATAAATAACAGAATCTTAAGAAGCTTTCTCATTTTATAATTCTTTTTTTTTTTTTTTTTTTGGTCCAGGGGTCTTTCTCTATAAAATACTAGTTTTAATTTAAACAAATCATTATAAATGATCTGAGTTTGCAAAAATAGACCTTTTCTTTCCTCTTTCTCTTTCTTTTTTTTTTTTTCCAGGTGGGCTGGAAATTTACTATTCAACTGGCAAATCACATTATTGGGGGTAAAATTATAATTATGTCTGAGGTAAGAAAAAAATAATTCTCTGAAGCATGACTCATTTTAAAATTGAAAGAGCCAAGGATAGAAGGAATTCAAGATCTGAGAACTCTTTTTAAATAATTAGTCTAAGCTCTACTCATAGTCAAAAGAAGAGCTTAACCCTCTGCTTTTCTCTAATGTTTTCATATTTTAGCTTCATTTCTTGGACCAGACCGTGAACTCTCTGGGGTCAGGAGCTGTGTTAAGTCTTTTCTGGATCCCCACAGTAGTTTGCAGAGTGCTCTGTAAATGCGTAATAAATACGGGCTTTTTGACGCCTCAAATCATACGGATCAGAGTAAATAATAATCTCATTTGTGTGCTCTACAAGTGACTTACAAAGAACCCTCACATCTTTTCTAATCTGGACTTCATGTCAATTCTCTGAAGTAGATACACTAGGTTATTCATTACTATTACAGCTTTAAAAGGAAAAATAAATATCTTGCAAACATGTTCATGATATATATATATATATATATATATATATATTTTTTTTTT
>NW_006786333.1:1433941-1449443 GCF_000442215.2 Lipotes vexillifer
GGGCCTCTCACTGCCGTGGCCTCTCCCGTTGCGGAGCACAGGCTCCGGACGCGCAGGCTCAGCGGCCATGGCTCACGGGCCCAGCCGCTCCCCAGCATGTGGGATCCTCCCGGACCGGGGCATAAACCCATGTCCCCTGCGTCGGCAGGCAGACTCTCAACCACTGCGCCACCAGGGAAGCCCCATGATATAATTTTAAGTTAAAAAATGTTTAATGTATAGCACAATATGATTTCAGCTGCCATACTATCAAAATATCATAGAAAAACACTGCATGGAAAAGACCCAAAATGTTAACAGCGTTTTTTTCTTGGTTGCAGAATAATGGATGCTTTTATTTTCTCCTTATACTCGTCTGCATTCTTTACCCCCAGTACCCACTCACATGTAGGGCATACACACACACACACACACACACCCCTCTCCACAAATATCACTTGTTTTCAAAAGGAGGAATAAAATTTTTACATAAAAAGAATTAAAAACAGAAGTAAACAGACTCCATTTTTAATCCTCTGGATTGAAATTTGAAAGCTGCTCATCCTTCAGGCAGCTCTGCTTGCCAATGTTGAGAAGGAAAAGGATAGAAAATAACATAGCATGCATCTGCCAAGACAGATTTGTGGTTGACATTTCTTCTGAAAAATGTCTCCATTAAAATAAGTAGCTGTTGGTGGATGAATTTATCACTGGGTATAGTCATCTTCCTAAAACATACTTGCATGATGTTGTTCAGCACAGTGAAGTGCTCAACAAATGTAAGCTATTATTCATTATGAATATTTTGGACATATTTTTATTAGACTTTTTCTAAGTGTTTTAGAGCTCGGACTATGGATTACACTAATAAATGCAGATGTCATTTACTTAACCACCCATGTGATATGAGTCCTTTATTCATATTATTTCTAACCTTAATTAATCTTGCAAGTCAGTTAACTCCAGCCCCATTTTACAGATGAGGATACTCCAGTTCAGAGAAGTTAAGAAACTTGCCAGGATTCAAACCCTGGTCTTTGTGACTTCAAAGCCATTCTTTGGGGACTTCCCTGGTGGTCCAGTGGTTAAGAATCCGTGCTGCCACTGCAGGGGGCATGGGTTTGGTCCCTGGTCAGGGAACTAAGATCCCGCATGCTGCGCGGTGTGGCCAAAAAAAAAAAAAAGAAAAAGAAAGCCAGCCTTTGGCCCATGATACCACACTATGTTTTGCTGAATGTCATATTTATCATTGAGTTCCTTGTAGTATTTTCCTAGCACGGGGTTCCTTTGAATATGTTAGAAATTGAGTAGGGTTTTTGAATGATACAGGCATGAACAAATGTATAGAACCAGCAGCCCTACCCATTGTTCTTGGTGTCTGAGACCATTCTCAGGGAGGGAGAAAGGGGAAAGAAATAAAGGAAGAGATTTGCTTCCAAGTGAAAGCAAGCTTGGAAGAAGAAAAGAGAGAAGAAAGAAATCAACATCAAGGGTCTATAAAATAGCTTCTGAAGGGCTTTTACAGCTGGTGAGAGGCTTGGCAACGCTTATTCCAGCTGGGTTCAATTTTTTTAGTTCATCATTTCACAGGAGCTGCAACAGGTACCTTTAAAAAATGTCTCTGGATCACAGGAATTTTTCTCTTGTCATAAATCTGATATAATAAAAGAATCAAGATAAGAAAGTAGCACAGCACATGTGGTTGCTAGAGCATTAATAATACTTCTGGCCAGTGCAGGGGGCAATACCATCCAAATAATAATAATAACAGCCATGCCTGATTAGTGCTTTCTCTCTGCTGGGCACTGTATTGGATGCTTTAATTACCTTTTCTCCCTTAATCTTCACAGCCTACCTAGGAGGTACATAATATGAGATTCAGTTTTCCGATGTCATAACTGAGGACCTGAGAGTTTCTGTAACTTGTGCAAAGCCAAGAGTTGGTTAGAGGCCTACAACCATGATCGGTTTGCCTCTGAGTTTTTAATCACTGGCCTTGTTTTTCTCTGTTGATAAATGGTGCTGTTTTCACTTGTCTGGCCATGTTCATCTTTTTCTCTTTATGTCTCCAATCCAGTATGTGATTAGGGTGTTGGTTTAAATCTATGTTTCATTCAGTAAATATTTATTGAGCATCTACTACATGCCAGACAGTGTTCTAGGAGTTTGGGATATTAGTGATAAAGAAATCACTCAAATTACTTTCCCTCGTGGAACTTTTGCTTCAAACATTGCATATTCTTTCTGAAATTTGCATTATTTGAAGAATTCTAATTGACCTTATGAGAGTGTGGAACAACAAAAACAAAAAATTAAAATCTGATGTGCAATTTAAGAGTTAAATTTTGAATCAAGAGACCTAACACTTAAAAGGAAAACAAAGCATGTTTAGGGCAATGTAAAGACTAGAATTGTTTTCTTTTTTTTGGCTGCATGGCTTGTGGGATTTTAGTTCCCCGAACAAGGATCGAACCTCCGTCCCTGGCAGTGAGAACACAGAGTCCTAACCAAACCACTGGACTGCCAGGGAATTCCTGTAGAATACTTAAAAGATGTAACCTAGGATTAACTGCAAAGATTCAAAAAAAGGTTTTCAAGGTGAAGGGTGTTTTTTGGCTTTGTTTGTTCTCCCTCCCCTCCATATATGGACTTATGGGCTCCAAGTTAGGTGCTAGAAATAAAATATTGGAGACAACAGTAAAGTGACACAAAAGAAAGTAGACAGTGAAATTATAAAGACAGTAGAATTATAGTTGAAAGATACTAGAATCATAAAGAAGTAGAATTATAAAATAGGGTAATAACTGTCATGATAGGAATCAAAAGGGGTGTTGGAGATCTCATAGGTGGAGGCATCTGTCCCAGACAGAGTGGATTCCCAGAGGAAGCCATCTCAAGTGTAACAGCCCAGCGAGGTCAGCGCGGTGGCAAAGATGATCAGGACTGCAGGGAGAGGGAAAAGCTCGGGCAACAGCCTCCAGCTCAAGAGAATGCAGTGTGTGAGCAATTACAAGTAGGAGAAAATAATTTGAGCCAACTGAAGTTTCCTATGTTTTTTCTCTTCTCTTCCAGTTTTAAAGCAGAGCTATCATTTCACAGAACATGGAGTAGAGCAGTGCCATTATGGAATTGTCTACCCATACCATTTTAGGAAATTAATTAATTGGTATTGTTAATAACAGGTTTCAGTGTTTTAGAAATTCAGATGGAATTGATGAAATGAAAATGCAGTCAGAAGCTGCAGTCATCCAACATTGCTAATAGAGCCAAGAGGATTGCACCCGAGGCTTTAAGATCTTCTGAGAGAGAGAGGGTTTAGTTGGAAATTACTACTGAATTCAGTTGTAAGGGATCATATAATCTTTTGGGACTTCTGTCAGAATGAATTTATCATGAACATATGAACTCTAAAGCCGTGGTAGAAAAACTAAAAATAAACATTATCAAGTATGTATCAAATGATGGCCATGGCTGTATTCACATTTTTAAGCAGAAGTTTCAGGATAGAAGAAAAATCACATTTCCCATTGCATAAAAATCTCAATATTTTCAAACTAGATTTTCAGGTGAGAAACAAGATTCTTGGGACTTCCCTGGTGGTCCAGTGCATAAGATTCTGTGCTCCCAATGCAGGGGGCCCAGGTTTGATCCCTGGTCGGGGAACTAGATCCCGCATGCATGCTGCAATTAAGAGCCGGCATGCCGCAACTAAGAAGCAACTAAATTGGGAGATTGGGATTGACATACATACACTATTGATACGATGTATAAAATAATTAACTAATGAGAACCTACTGTATAGCACGGGGAACTCTACTCAATGCTCTGGGTGACCTAAATGGGAAGGACATCCAAAAAAGAGGAGATATATGTATACATATTGCTGATTCACTCTGCTGTACAGTAGAAACTAACAATATTGTGAAGCAACTATATACTCCAATTAAATTTTTTGAAATAAATAAATTAAAAAAAAAAGAAGCAACTAAGAAGTCCCCCATGCTGCAATTAAGACCCGGCTCAGCCAAAATAAATAAATGGATAATAAAATAAGTAAATAATTATTTTAAAAAAGAAATAAGATTCTTTAAAAAAATCCATTGTTTCTTTTTTTCTTCCTTGATCCTGAATTTGACAGCAATTGTAGAAATTATTTGAAGCAATACTTAGTATTTTCTGAGAAATCTCTCAGGGTTGATGACACCTTCAAGTAACCTGTGACTTGGCAATGGTTAGAGGCCAGACCATAGGGGAAAGCATGAATTTTTGAAAGCTTGAGTTTAAAACACTACTGAAAAACTACTTATCCAATCCAAATGAATGAAGTCTAAACAAGGTCTTGTTACCACTAAACTTATTAGAACTAACTCATTCAATGCAACTCATAACTTAATGCATTAACTCAACAAATATTGATATTTTAAAGCACTCTGTGTATCTGGCACTGTTCTGGCTGCACAGTCCCTGCTAAGCTGGTTACTGAAGAGAACAGCTACAACTTATGCACACCCAGGTTTCTTTTCTACAGACGTCCTTTTAAATTCAGGGCTGTTTTGCTATTTCATATAGAAGATCTGAAGGCCAGAAATCAATGTCATCATTAATATTTGAGTACCCCCTATTAACTAGAAATCTCAAAACAATTGCTTAAAAAGAAATTGATGAATGAGTAGATTTTTAAGTTTATTCGATACTGTGTGCAATTAACTTCCTAAATTAGGGAGGGGGCAATCAACAAGAAATTAGAATGGTTAACACAAAATTTCTTTTATTTCCTCACTCCTTCCCTGGCTGCTCAGCCTTTGATTCAGTCTTTTCTGTCCACCTCTTTCTGTTTCCAATCCTGAACTTGGTAATGACTAGGACTCCTCACTAAGTAATTTCAAATGTCTGATTACTTCCTTGAATGCGTGGAGTAAGCTCCATAGATTGTCCAGAGTGTTCGGACTTCATTCAGTCCCACAGGAGTTACCATGGAGAAGGCAGAGGCAATTTGCTCCACCTTACAGCCCTTTGTGCATCCTTCTATCATCATAATGGTCAGATGCTTTGAGGCCACTCGTTTATCCCCTCTCTCCTCCTTTCCACCTGAGCTCCTTCAGAGCAGGGGCATGTCTGCATATCTGTCTATGCCTCACCTGCTAGGTCAGGGTAAACGAGGTGGAGGCACCACCCCTGGGACTGAGGCTTCCAGAGGCTGGCTAGGTGAGAGGCAGGATGATAGGGGAGCCAGTCACAGCAGATGAGACAACAGCATGTGCTGAGTCTGAAGGGTGATGCAGGGCAGACCGGAGACGGAAGAGTAATGTCAGAGTGAGACACAAAGTGGGTGAGGCAAGAGTCAGGTGGTACAGTTTAGGATTTATCTGAGAAAGGATAGCAAAGCTCTTATCTTTACCCGAAATCAGCTAAGTTAGCTATAACACCTGGCACATCCAAGGCACTAAATAATTTTAATACCTACCTAACAGGGTTGAGTGATTAAAAGTGGTAAAGATTAAAAGAGGTAAAGAGCTGGCATAGCATTTGATCTAGTGTGTTACTCCTTCTCCATTTCTCCTAGAATTAGATTTCTCAGTCAATAACATCTTGTCATTCCCATTACTATGGCTTTATCAATATCTTTCCTGTTTTTGTTTTTTTTCTCGCGGTACGCGGGCCTCTCACTGTTGTGGCCTCTCCCGTTGCGGAGCACAGGCTCCAGACGCGCGGGCTCAGCGGCCATGGCTCACGGGCCCAGCCGCTCCGCGGCACGTGGGATCCTCCCGGACCGGGGCACGAACCCGTGTCCCCTGCATCGGCAAGTGGACTCTCAACCACTGCGCCACCAGGGAAGTCCCTTTCCTGACTGTTTTGAGAGGGAGGCTAACTCTTTTCTTGGCTGCAAGTCTGGCTCAATCCCTTGTTATTAACTGAGTGGACTCTGTGAGACAGGACCTATTTCAAACCTCAGCACCCTCATTTACTGGCTCTGGCATTTATGGTATGTTCCTGAACATCTCTGAACCTGTTCCTTTCATTAAACTTTAAGGACGATTGTGAGACTTGGATATAAAGTGGCTAAAGGTTCTGGAATATTAAAAGTACTTACTGAAATGTAGCTATTACGAAGCACAGACACTTTCTACTCAAACTATTTTGGACAGAATTCGTAGCAAATGTATTTCCCAATATCTTTTTTTTTTTTCTTTCCCAATATCTTTTTAAACCAAGAAAATGGAATTTTTTTTAAACCTTCTAGTGGTTATCGCAGGTTGGTTTATTTAACATTTATCCTAACTCTTTTCCTTTGCTTTCCTCTACATCAGAGGCTGGGAAGCCAAATAATTCATTTCCCAGCCTCCCTTGAAGGCAGCGGGAAACCTGTGACCTAGTTCTGACTGATGAGACCTAAGTGTGAGTCAATGAGGGAGAGAGAGGGGATTTATGGGAAAGCTCTTGCTTTCTTAGCAAAGGGTAATAGATATGGTTACCCAGCCTTTTGCCCTAACCTCTTTGTCCTATTTGGAATTCTGGATTTGATGACTAGAGCAGCAGCAGCCATTTTGCTACAATCAAGAAACACGTCAAAGAGGGTGGAACAGAAGGATAGAAGGAGCATGGTTCCTTGATGACACCATTAAGTCACTGTACTAGCCTTAGATCATCCATCTCTGTACTTATTTTTACACAAGTCAAATAAACCTGTTTGTTTAAGCCATAGCTATTCAGCTATTCTGTTACTTGTAATCAAACATATCATTAACAGGTACAAATCTTCTATTTTTGATTATAACTGACTACTATGCAGTGGTTTAATGGAACTATGTCCTCATATCTGTAAAATGTATAGGGCTCTCTGCCATGAAAGTAAATGGTTCCAAATATATCTATAAGTTTTTACTAAATTTACTAATTTATTTACTCAATGAGTTATTTTGAAACAACTATTTGTGGAAAGAATAATTGGAAATTCAATGGATTCTGCTATCTCTTTGCTTGGATTTTCATGTCACTTTACAATGCTTTAGCTAATCACAATCCTTAGTACATTAGTTTTCTTTCCCCATCCTCTTTTCTTTCAACTTTGCCATGAATGCTGTCCAAATAAGAAATCAAAATAATTAAATTGGTAAAATGTATGTTACATCTCATATGCAGGTGATTCATGAGTGCTATTCTTCCTCAAGCACTTTTTTGGTTACTCCCACGTTTGCGGTTGGTTCCAGACAGTTGTAGGTTCTGCCCCATGGAGAAGTAAAACCCTGTGGCACCCACAGTCACCATCCCAGCTTAGGTCCTTATCAAATCCCTTCCAGATGCTTTCTCCATTCAATGTTTTACACACAGCCACGAGCTTATATTTCCAGTTGTGTCATTCCCTTGCTCAGAGCCTTTAAAGCTCACCCCTGCCCATAGAATAACCCTTCCTCCTCAGCTGAGCACTTCAGGGCCTTCCTCATTTTGATCTCAGCACATCTGTCCCCCCTACCTTTCTAATTCTCACTACTTTGTCATATACCCTCCCCATCTTGTGTCTGTTCATGTCTGCTTATAATGCCCTTCCTTTTCATTTCTGGGTTCTCTTCCCCAACCCACAAGGGCCAATGTTTCTAGGAAAGCCTTTCTTAATCTTTCCAGGAGTAAGTCACTTCCCTGCCCCTGACTCTTCCTGGCCTATTACACCTCTGTGTGTGACACTTACCCACTCCTGTACTATATTCAAGTTATTTATGTTTACGTTATTTCCTGCACACAAACTCCTTGAAGGCAGATCTACCTCCATATCATCTTTCTATTCTCTACAGTGCCTGATGTGGTCCCTTTGTTTGACATGCAATAGGCCCTCGATAAAACTGTTTGAATGGATGACTATAAAAGGACTGTCATAATGGGGAAGATGAATTATAAAACTCCAAGTAGATAAGGATAGGGTTTTGCCTGAAGCAGAACTGCAGCCATGGTTTTACATTTGATTTGTAGAACTGAGCAAGATCAGAAATGATGGGTAGTGTAGATAAACAAAAATACAAGGCCCGGGCTTCCCTGGTGGCGCAGCAGTTGAGAGTCCGCCTGCTGATGAAGGAGACGTGGGTTCGTGCCCCGGTCCGGGAAGGTCCCACATGCCGCGAAGCGGCTGGGCCCGTGAGCCATGGCCGCTGAGCCTGCGCGTCCAGAGCCTGTGCTCCGCAACAGGAGAGGACACAACAGTAAGAGGCCCGCGTACCCAAAAAAAAAAAAAAAAAAAAAGATACAAGGCCCAATAACTGGCCATTCCCAGTAAAATTTTCTTCTTGTAATGTGTGCTCAGATTAATCAATTTTATGAATTATCTTAATTATTTTACATCTGTTATCTAGTAAAATTACTTTTTGAAAAACCTCTCAGTGTAATGCAGCAACAGAATTAATTTTCTCATTTATTCTTTCCAAAGAAACATAAATGAAGCAGTTACAGCTGAACAGAGGTGCTTATCAAATGATAAATGTCTGGAGAAAGCAGTAAGGGGCTTTCTCTTCAAGATCCAGAGTGCATAAGTGCCATGTTTCAATGAAGGGACAACATAGCAATAACAGGTGCTGCCTCTGGGGTCAGCACTGTGCGTCTGGGCCAAGGCTCTACTGCTCTAATGGGATCCTGGGCCAGCTACACTTTGGTGTGCTTCAGCTTTCTCATTTACAAAATGGAGATGATAATAATATCAGACTCATGGAGATCTGGTGAGGATTAAGGACCTACCACATGTGAAGCATTTTGAATAGTACCAAGCACATATTAAGCACTTATAAATTGTTAGCTATTGTTTTTTGACACCATCTATTCATAATACGTTCTTGTATTTTCCCTACTAGTAAGTCTTTTTAAAAAAATTTTTTTAATAAATTTATTTATTTTATTATTTATTTATTTATTTATTTAGGCTGTGTTGGGTCTTTTGTTGCTGTGCACGGACTTTCTCTAGTTGTGGTGAGCGGGGGCTACTCTCCGTTGCAGTGCACGGGCTTCTCATTATGATGGCTTCTCTTGTTGCAGAGCACGGGCTCTAGGCACATGGGCTTCAGTAGCTGTGGCACACGGGCTCTAGAGCACAGGCTCAGTAGTTGTGGCGTACAGGCTTAGCTGCTCCGCAGCATGTGGGATCTTCCCAGACCAGGGCTCGAACCCGTGTCCCCTGCATTGGCAGGTGGATTCTTAACCACTGAGCCACCAGGGAAGCCCTCTCACTGGTAAGTCTTAAATGTCTGTTCTTTTTCTTTTCTTTTGACTTCTTTTTTACTTTTGGTCACTTAATTTAGCTATAGTGTCTCTATTTAAAAATATCGATCAATTCCAATTAGTTTCGTCTGAAACAGAAAGAATTTAGTCCAAGAACTTTACAAAAAATATTATTTTCTTACTCATGTTTCTGATAAGTCTCAGTATAAAATATTAAAATAAATTAAGATCTAATTCTGGAAGTGTGGAATGTTCACTGACACTATTTTTTAAAAAAATTTAATCAATCTATTTATTTTTGGCTGTGTTGGGTCTTCGTTGCTGTGCACGGGCTTTCTCTAGTTGTGGCGAGCAGGGCCTACTCTGTTGCGGTACGTGGGCTTATTGCGGTGGTCTCTCTTGTTGTGGAGCACAGGCTCTAGGAGCATGGGCTTTAGTAGATGTGGCACGTGGGCTCAGTAGTTGTGGCTCGTGGGCTTAGTTGCTCCACGGTATGTGGGATCTTCCTGGACCAGGGCTTGAACCTGTGTCCCCTGCATTGGCAGGCGGATTCTTAACCACTGAGGCGCCAGGGAAGCCCTTGCTACACTATTATCATAATTATTGTTCTGATCAGAGAGCTTCTCCTGGAGAAGTGACCAGCTGAAAATGTGTGTGTGTGTGTGCATTTTCCTGTCAGGAACTGAAGAGTTGAAACAAGAGTTTACAAGAAGCTGTTAGTGTGACATGACATTCAGCTACCAACTATCTACTAATCTGCTTTATTTTACTTAAAAAAAAATTATAAATAAAGACAAGCTATTGTAGAAGGCAGCCCCAGGCCTTAAACTAAAGTATTCTTAGGTAGACTTGTCAATAATAGTTCTTGGAATTGGGATTTTCTTAATGTGAATTTTCCACATGTGTTCACTTGAATATTATCTTGATTTTATCCATACTACTTATTTCATGGTTATCATGTAAGGACCCTAGTTTATACTTTAGCTGATTAAAGAGTAGTACGTAGAGCTTTTTGGACTCTATTTTATGGGTATTTGTAATAATAAAATCAGCAGAAAAATATCTTATATCCTTTTGGGGATGGAACCATGTTCATTCTTTAAGTTTGTCCTCATTTTTCCTGTAAACATCTGTATGAAACATCACAATGAATATATTGCCTTTGTTGGTGTGAGAGCTCTTCTCATCAGGCACCGACGATAGGTTCGCCATGTGGTTGGCATCAGTTTCCCACTTTGAAAGGAGTTGCATTCTCTGAGCCATTTAGTTTCCTCTCTGACAGTGGAGTATGGATAGGTCTGATACTGAGTGAGTTTTGGGTATGGAAAAGTTGTGAATCAGGGTGCTTGCTTGTTAGTAAGACAGAACGACAGAATTAGCTGTAAATACAGTATCTGCTTGTTCTCCCTTTTGTTTTAATGCTGTTTAGGAACCAGCATAATTTGCCCCAGAATGTGGATGTTACTTTGCTACAAGTAGGTTGCCACTTTATGAGCAAATAGTGATCTCTCAGTGCTTTTATTTTCCTTTCTATATATAAAAGATCCAAGAATGAAACTGGTATCATAATCGTATTTTAGTTTTTAGAGCCCACAATAATGACAGTTATGAAAGTAATCAGATTCACTTTTCAATTTAGTTCTGGATATTTTAAAGCCAGGATACAAAGGTCAGTGTCACTAGGTAAATTAAATGGGTCCTACTGACTAACCCACAGAGATGGTACCCTCCTAAAGTAGGCCATGGTACTTTTTCTAGGGCAGCACTGTCTTGCCAGCTTTGCACACAGTAGGATTTGATAAATGCCTGTTGCCCAGACTGCGTGATTCCTTATAAGCTGCTCTTAAGTCAAAATGGATATTTCTCATGTTTCTTTGGGGTGCTTCACATTGAGGTTCTATCAGTATTAGGTTTGATGCCAGAAAGTACTGTCAACTAGATTTAAAATACTTTGAATTAAAAAATTTATTTATTTATTTATTTTTACAGTAGGTCCTTGTTGGTTATCTATTTTATTTTTTTAATATATTTTTTCCTTTGTCTTTTTAAGATTATTTATTTCATTATTTCATTATTTATTTATTTATTTAGGCTGCACCAGGTCTTAGTTGCAGCATGTGGGATCTTTAGTTGTGGCATGCATGTGGGATCTAGTTCCCTGACCAGGGATCGAAGCCGGGCCCCCTGCATTGGGAGCGCAGAGTCTTATGCTCTGGACCACCAGGGAAGTTGCATGGTTATCTATTTTAAATATAGCAGTGTGTGCATGTCAATCCCAAACTTTCAATCCATCCCTCCCGCCCACTACCCCCGGTAACCATAAGTTCATTCTCTACGTCTGTGAGTCTGTTCTGTTTTGGAAAGAATTTCATCTGTATGAAAAAGTACTTTGAATTTAAAACAATTCAGAGGGCCATATATCTGGGTGCACGTATATACCATCATCACCCAAGCAAATATCTTACAGAATACCCCCATAGCCTTTCCTATTTATTAACCTTTGAAAACTTCTCCCTGACTATTTTCTATCTTAGTTACTAAATCCACCAAATAGGAATTAGTGGGGGCTTTTGGTTATGTAACAATGAATGTTTAAAGAGCATATAATCAGTGATGTTATATAAAGGAAATATAGCTTCATTATGTTACGTATTACAAATTTATCAACCTCAAGCATTGGGATGCAATAAGAGAATTTTCCTCCTAGTAATTTTAGGAGTATGGGTTTGTCTGAGTAAACTGTTATCGGGTATTTTCATTGCCTTTCTTCTGTTTATGTGGGCTGCTGAATTTACAGAGGGCTTGTGCTGTTTAGATTTCTTTCCTACCACCCCATGCAGTGATGCTAGTGGAGATGGCGATAATTAACCAATGGCTGTGCACTAGGAGTTTAGGAATAAGTGTACTTGTATTTAAAATCTTAGTGTTGATGCCTATGAAAATTGAAGTTAATTAAGAAATACTTATTCAGCAGTTCTGTCTAAATTAACTTTTACTATTCCTGTTTATTTTCTCTCTGGCTAGGAGTGCCTGGTGGGATGGGAATTACATAGTTTCAGTGGTAAATTTGAAATACATCGTGGGCGCATTCTCAAATTTGAAGGAAGTCACAGGAGCAAATTAAGCAAATGTAGTGCTAATGAGGTTATCTGGGGGCTCAGGGACAATGCCTGGTGAATCACTAATAGTGTGGTTTTGACCAGGATGTGTTTTCTATGCCAGGGGTTCCCCAGAACTGATGCCAGTTTATGATATGATATTTTGTTATAACAAAATGACAAAAATAAGGCAAATGTTGGGAATTTTTCTTATAGTTAAACAGATTTGTTTAGAGACTTTATTTGGAGCTATGTTATTCCTAATTTTTTTGTGCTAAAAATATCCCTTTCAAACAATGGCAATAATAGATTTTTTTTTTTCCTTTCTAATGCCCTCATTTAGTAAAATTTTTTAAAAAGTCAACTTGGGAAATGCAAATTAAAACAAGATACTACTACAGACCTACTAGGATGGCCAAAATCTGGAACACTGACAACACCAAATGTGTTACTGCTGAGAATGCAAAATGGCACAGTCACTTTGGAAGACAGTTCGGCAGTTTCTTTCAAAACCACACATACTCTTACCAGCAAACATGCTCCTTGGTATTTATTTAAATGAACTGAAAACTTATGTCCACACAAAAATCTATACATGGATATTTACAGCAGCTTTATTCATAATTTCAAAAACTTGGAAGCCACCAAGATGCCCTTCAGTAGGTGAATAGATAAACAAACTGTGGTATATCCAGACAATGGAATGTTATTTAGTGCTCCAAAAAATGAGCTATCAAGCCATTGGAGGAAACTAAAATGAAAGAAGCCAATCTGAAAAGGCTATATAGATTCCAACTATATGACATTTTGGAAAAGGTAAAACTATGAAGACAGTAAAAAGATCAGTGGTTGCCAGGAACCAGGCTGGGGGATGTGGATGGGTGAGGGATGAACAAGCAGAGCACAGAGGTATTTAAGGGCAGTGAAAATACTCTATATGACATTGTAATGATGGATACATGTCACTGTACATTTGTCCAAAAGCATAGCATGTACCACACCAAGTGTGAACCCTAAGGTAAACTATGAGCTTTGAGAGATTATGATGTGTCAATATAGGTTCATTAACTGTAACAAATATAACACTCTGGTGGAGGATGTTGATAATGGGGGAGCCCATGCATGTGTAGGGGCAGGAAGAATACAAGAAATCTCTGTATCCTCCTTTCAGTTTTGCTGTGGGCCTAAAACAGCTCTAAAAAATTAAAGTCTTAAAAAAAAAACCCAACTTCATCTTAGCCCCGTTAAAATTTTTTTCCCGATCTATTAATTACTGAAATTAGGGAATCACTGGCCTATGTGGCCTTGTTATATGCTAAGATGGTTTATAATTAGTCCCTCACCTGCTTCCCTAGGAAAATGGCTGTTGGTGAACAAGAAATAATCCTGTCTTAACATCTTTCACATTTCCTGGCTGAAGAGATACAGTCAGTTAAGCAGAGTATTAGTTAGTAGGCCTCTTCATACATCCTATGACTCTAGCTTACTTCTCATTTTTAAGTTATGCTTCTCTTGCTTCCTCCTATAAAAAGTCCAGAAGAAAAATGACCATCAGCTTACTTCACAGTCTAAAACTAAATGTGGACCTGCACTGATTGTCATCCACATTAGGTAGCGTTTGTTCAATGCACATGAGTGTGCAACCATTTCCCTGGTAAGCTGAGTGTTGTTCCAGCTGAGTGGAATATCCAATGGCACATGCATTCTGGAAAATAATAACATAAACACTACATCTTACCTTATTATTTTTCAAGCATCTAAAAAGACTCTTTTCTTAAAAATATAAACAAAACAGCATATATTTTTTAAAGAGTTCATCAAGCTTGTAAAGACTTGACCTGTTTCAACTAATAATATTTCTTTTTTTTTTTTCTTGGCCATGCTGCACGACTTGTGGAATTTTAAGTTCCCTGACCAGGGATCAAACAAGGGCCCTCCACAGTGAGAGCACAAGAGTCTTAACCACTGGACCACCAGGGAATTCCCACTATTTCTTTAAAAAAGGGTTCCACCTTGTGAAGATGACTAAAACAAAGACTAAATAAAATAAAATAAAGATAAAAAATTATCTCTAAGCAGACACATTATTGGGGTTTTTATACAGTTTCACAAAGTCCAAGAGATCCAAAATATCATGAGACATAGCTTACTCAGCAAGACCAAATAAGTAGCTTTCCTAGTCCCAGGAATACTAAAACAAACTTCAAAGAAAAACTTCTGATAAACTTTGGGAAGTCACAGCATCCTATTCTTTAATTAGGAGCAAAAAGCTGTAAAAGACATGATGAGTTATTACATCCAACCTATGGTAAGTTAAAAAACAACATACAAGCTTGTCTCAAAAGATTCTATGAAGTCCCTAATGTACTAGCCTTGTCATTTCCTATCATTTAATTCATACTTGCATGGATGACTGTATACAGACAAGTATCAGAAAAGAATAAAAGTGAAGCAGTCCATGTGATGGGAACCATGTCAATAAGATACAGTATTCAGGCAACAGCCTGTTTTCCTGGCTATTTTGATTAGGTTTTGTCTTCAAACTTGATTTGTTCTTCAGTCAAATCTGCCAACCGATATGGTTAATGTTGAAGTGAAAAAGAAAAAAGAATGGGTTGACATCTGTTACAATTCAGCTACCATATTGACACATACCCATTATATAGCTTGATTACACGGGTGATAAAGAAGTCAGAAAACACTGGGACAATTTGCTAACTGATTAACAGACACTTTTAAAGAAAAAAAAGAGAATTTGGGGGAAAGTTTTTAAAATCTAAATTCTTCATTTTGCACTTATCTATGGGAGAAAAGGCAACAGAGTACCCTCCAAGAGCACGGATTTGTTAGTGGTGATTGTAGGTTCCAAAAATGGTCATTAGAGGTGGAAGGAAGAAAAAGGAGGAAACATGAAAATTACAAAATAATTTCAATCACTTATATTTCACTTACAACATTCCTGGCACCGTTCTAAGCACTTGATATCCACTTACTCCACACAATTACACTGAGGTAGGACCGATAATTATACCCACTGCATAGGTCGGGCACCTGAGTAAGTAACAAGTAAGTTTACAAGTAAGGTTAACAAGTAAGGTTACAAGTAAGTAACCTTCAGGTTACTTCAGATAAGTAACCTTCAGATAAGTAACTTCAGATAAGTAACCTTCAGGAGGTCACACAGGTGGTAGGTGAGGCAGCAGGAAGCTGGACCAGGCAATGTGGCTACA
>NW_006786333.1:1449453-1449786 GCF_000442215.2 Lipotes vexillifer
CCACGACGTCTGCACTGCCATCGTCTGCCAGGCTACATGCATTCTCTCATTTCACCCATACAACATTATGCGGTCGGTAACATCATCTCCAAGTTATAGATAGAGACTGAGTCCTAGAGCACCATGAATTTATTAAACGGCAGTGGAGCTGAGATTCCAGGTGAAGGGTTTCAGATTCTAAATCCCTAGGGAAGAGGAGCCCCAAGATAAAGTTTCTCACCTGGACTGGGAGGTATGTGGTCTCTGTGGTCTTTAAGAACCTCACACCAAAATCAATGAAGAATCCTACTCGCGGGTGGAAAGAGTCTGTTCTACTCACTACGGGGCATTCCT
>NW_006786333.1:1449796-1515806 GCF_000442215.2 Lipotes vexillifer
CATTCCTGTAGTGCACGACATATATGTGAGGCCCCCCTGTACATTCTCCTTTACAACAGTCATCACACTTGATAACTCATTGTTTGATATCTGTTTCCCCATAGACTGCAAGCTATGGTACTGTGTACCAGAGAGGCACTGTTCTAGGAGTTTGAAATGTGTCAGGAAATAAAATAAAGATCCTTATCTTTTGTTTATTTGGCACTGCACCCCTAGAACCTACCAGAGGGTCTGGCACCCACTGGTTCTCAATAAATGTTTACTGAATGAATAAATGAATCAATTAGGAGGGGCAGGTAGAAGCAAAAGAAAAAATATTACAGAGAAAAGGAAATATTTGGGTTTAATCTATTAACTCCCAGATTTTTATTAAAATCTTAATATGTTTTTGATTAATCAGGATAACCGTTTTAATAATTTAACGCATCTTTAAAAGCAGAAATGCTACCAAGTATATATTAATTCCCAGAGCGACCTATGATCCAGGTTCTGAAGGAGGACATGTGCTTCAGGATACTGCACTCACTCTTTTGTCAGACTAAAATTTCCAGTGACATTTCCCAGTGCTTAGCCTGTGTTTGTGTTCACCGATTTTCAAAAGGTGACTTTTGAAAGTCACCTTTCAAGTCACCTTTGCAAGTCTTCTCCCAGTAATTAGAGGCATTTATCTTAAAGCTCATCGGGGTTTAGCAGGGAGGTTACAGGCTGTCATCTGCATTGTTATTGACTCCCTCAATCAGAGGCAATGGCATTTCACCTCCATGCAAAATATTAGTAGATTAACAGTCCCCACTCTGCATTCATTTGGGAAATATCTTCTGCTTGTGATGATGAATGTGACAAGCAGGGAGTAATCAGAGACACTCTGGTAATACCTTTAAGCCTTGCAATCAACAGTTAAAGAAAGCTCTGGCTCTGCAGCTTGCAGTTGGGCTTTGGTCTGTAGGGTAAATTTCTATTTTTATGACACGACACAGAAGTCAGCATTGCTAATTTCCAGGAGAAACAAGCAACAACCCCAACAAAAAAGAGCCAGAGAAACATCCACCCTGATTTTCTTGAATCTTTCATGTCACTCAATGTCTCTTTTAGACCATAAATGGACTCTGGCATTGTGAACAACTTTCATGTCAGATTTATAATTATCTGACATGACAACTTTGACTCAAAGGGCAAATTCTAATAAACATTTCTTTATAGTGATAAAAAGACTGCAAAGAGATTATTATTCAAATGTCGTTGACTGTCTCTTTCAATCTAAGGGCATTTTAGGCTAATGAAGAGATTTTTAACACAGTAAATTGTTAGGTCATAGGAGCTCTGTGGATGGGTTTCAGTAGATTTACCTAAAATTTATGGAAAGCATCTTATGTGCATTTTATTGGGATGGGCATCTATCACTTTCATCAGATTCTCCACAGCTTGTAACCCCACTAGACAAGAATCTCTGGTCTCGTGAGAAGAGCTAAGGGCTGAAGGGAGGGTTATGCCGAGGTCTGCTACCACCACGGAGCACCCCGAGCTGTTTTGGTTTTAGTGTCTTCTGCAAAATGCCTCAGCTGGCCAACGATCCTCTGTCTCCTCTATTCCATAATTGAATCTCTGATGTGTGGGGGTCATAAATTTAGCTGAGTTTTCACCTCCAGCTTCCTGTATTCTAATAACTGTACTAACCAGTGATTCAGCTTCATCCTTCTTTGGCACATTCAGTATTATTAACCACAAAACAAACTATTTATGAACAAAGTTAATATTTGCATTGTATAGATGGAGCAGAAAGATCGATGCCTTCCATTTTGAGACAATATCACTTCTTTATGACAAGTCAAACCCTTAATAACTTTTTGGGCCATCAGAATCTCATTTTTTTATGTGGTAACCTATGATAAAGTCTAACTTACAATTTAAGTCTAATATAACACTGTATCAATTCTGTTTATAAGCCTATCAATTTTATTAGGTTTTCAAAGACAGAACAGTTGAGAAACTGGGCCAATATTGCTTAAAATGATCAAAAAGTTATTTAAAAATACTTTAAAGTTCGGGGGCCACAGAATTCTAGTCAAGGTTAAAATTTATCATTTTTTGTAAAATCAATGAAACTAAAGTGAAAGTGTTTTTACCATCATGGCTTAATAAAGGCAAATCAGGTCAAAATTACCGATTATTTTTCATTGGATCTCCGCCCAAGAAAAGTTACCTTTTTAAGGTAAAAGGATTTCTAAATGAGAAAAACATAGGATAATTAGAAATCTGAAAGATTGTTCTTGTACTAGACATGTAAAATATATCTAACTTACTGTCATGATGAGCCCCTTTTCCTGGAAGTATTTAACCAGTGGAGCAGCGTTCTGCTTGAAGTTCATTAGTCTCCTTTGGGTAGCTTTCAGATTGTCATCAGGCCGTCCCTGTTGCTCTGCACGCTTCAGTAATCTTTCTTTGAGCCTCTGATTGGTACAGGCCAGGAACACCACTAAGTCGGGAGTACAGATCTGTGGAGAGCATCAAACAAGTAGACAGGCATTCAACATACCAACCAATGTGAGTGTGGGCAGTGGCATTTCTCTCTTCTGGGTCTGTGGAGGCTGCCATATTTTTGACCCTCTATGTTTTTGCCAGCATATTTCCAGGGCTACGGCTCCACACAAGGCCAGGAGGAGCTATTGTTATTACAGTCCATGTAAATGGTATACTTCAGCTCACAGAGTCGTGTACAGTGGCCCTCCAAATTTCTGGAAAATACTTTTGGTCTATGCTCAAATAAGTTTTCAAGTTTCAAGTTAAGATCAATATAGGCCAGACTCTGCCAAAGGTAGATGTGACCTGTTTAGAGGGGAAATGACTATTGAGCTACAGATATTCTCTACAGTAAACAAGTACTGCTGCTATTATTACTATGTGCTGCCCTTTTAAAAGTATGTACTGTATGCCAGGTCCAGTGCTAAGTTATTTCCTTATGCTGTTGCTAAACTTTACAACAATCTGCAAGGTAAATATTATCTCCATTTTAAAGATGAGCAAACTGAGGCTCTGAGAAATTAAGTACTTGTCTGAGGTCACATGGTCAGTAAGGTCAAAGATGATATTTGATCCCAGGTCTATCTGGTCTGTGGTCTGTGTTCCCTCCACTATTACAAAGAATCAAATGGCTCAAAGGCCTTCATAAATTTCTGAAAATACCAAGGAATAACATGAAAAGAACCTATGAACTAAACAGTTTTTATTTAACTCAATTAGAACTAGTAACGTATGTAAAAGATAACATGATCATTTAAAGTGAATGTACTTTCTTGTTGAAAATGGGACAAGAAAAAGAGGCAGTTTTGCATAGTGCTTTAAAGAAATGATCTCCAAAATTTTTTTATTGTATCCTCACATTAGTATATTATTTGAGCATCTACCTCAATAAATATATACTTATTAAATTATAAATTATGCATGAATGTATGATAGCCATGTACTACCATACTAATATATTGTATGTATTACATATATACATACATACATATGTATGTATGTAATATATTGTATAATAGTATGTATGTTGTAAAATACACACAAAAATACAATTTTAAAAGGATGACAGGGCTTCCCTGGTGGCACAGTGGTTGAGAGTCTGCCTGCCGATGCAGGGGACACAGGTTCCTGCCCCGGTTCGGGAAGATCCCACATGCCGCAGAGCGGCTGGGCGCGTGAGCCATGGCCGCTGAGCCTGCGCGTCCAGAGCCTGTGCTCCGCAATGGGAGAGGCCACAACAGTGAGAGGCCCGCGTACCGCAAAAAAAAAAAAAAAAAAAGGATGACATATGATAATCATAATTGTAACATTTTCTTCCCACACTACAGTGGTTTGCCTTGTGCACTCTTGAGACCACTGGTTAGAAAATGGACCCTGGAGTCTGGGAAACATGGATTACAATTCTTGCCCTAGCATTTATCAGCTGAGCTATGGGCATATGGCTTAACTTTACTAAGCCTCCATATCTTCATCTTTCAAAAGAGATACATGAACCTCCTCCCTGAGTTATTATAAAGATTAAATAAGATCAGCACAAACTTGATCAATGGTAGGTGCTCAACGAATTTTAGCCATGTTTACTATCTCTTGGTTTTCATGATTCTATATTGTCCTGGTTCTCATTTAACTTTTTGTTCTGTATTTTTTTTTTCTCTTTGCTCAAATTTTTTTCCGTAAAAATGTAACACTCACAAATAATGATGTTTATGAGCCTTAGATAATGTTTTGTCTTGTTTTTCCCTCTCCAGGTTCTTATTCTCTCAGCTCCCTTCCACTGTTCTGGTTTCAACCACCTATCTTTTGTTGATGGATTCCAAATGTTCATTTTCAGCACTGACTTTCAACAGCACTTATATCCTATATTATCAAATGCTTATATGACGGCTCTACCTGAAAGTCTTTTTTTTTTAAGTTTTTTTTGACGGGGATCATTTTTAAAGTCTTTATTGAATTTGTTACAGTATTGCTTCCGTTTCTATGTTTTGGTTTTTTGGCCGTGAGGCATGTGGGATCTTAGCTCCCCAACCAGGGATTGAACCCACACCCCCTGCACTGGAAGGCGAAGCCTTAACCACTGGACTGCCAGGGAAGTCCCTGAAAGTCTTAATATTACGTGTGACTCAGCAAGGCCAAATCAGTTCAGTACCTTTTTACCTGAATGAAATTCCCATCTTGCTTATATATGTATTTGTTTATTTATTTATTTTTATGGTAGCAACACTACTTTCCTGAATCTCTCAACTAGAAGTCTTTTTTAAAACTTTTTTTTAATTGAATGAAAGATTAAAAAAAAAAATTTATTTATTTATTTTTGGCTGCGTTGGGTCTTCGTTGCTGTGCGCAGGCTTTCTCTAGTTGCGGTGAGTAGGTACGGGAGCTACTCTTCGCTGTGATGCGTGGGCTTCTCATTGCAGTTGCGGAGCACGGGCTCTAGGCACACAGGCTTCAGTAGTTGTGGCTTGTGGGCTCTAGAGAGCAGGCTTAGTATTTGTGGTGCTCAGGCTTAGTTGCTCTGTGGCATGTGGGATCTTCCCGGACCAGGGCTCGAACCTGTGTCCTCTGCGTTGGCAGGTGGATTCTTAACCACTGTGCCACCAAGGAAGCCCTGAATGAAAGATTCTTTAAATTCTATAGTGTTTGACAATTTTCAAAAGTTTCACAAATGTGATTTCATATAATCCCATAATAACTCCTTTTAAAATTCCCTACTCTTACATCGCCCCTCCCCACCTCTCCCTGGTAACCACTAGTTTGTTCTCTATATCTGTGAGTCTGCTTCTTTTTTGTTTTATTCCCTAGTTTGTTGCATTTTTAGGATTCCACATATAAGTGATATCATATAGCATTTGTCTTTCTCTGTCTGATTTATTTCACTTAGCATAATGCCCTCCAAGTCTATCCATGTTGCTACAAGTGGCATATACACCACATCTTCATCCATTCATCTGCTGATGGACATTTAGGTTACTTCCGTACCTTGGCAATTATAAATAACGCTGCTATGAACATTGTATCTTTTCGAATTCTCAGCTATAAATCTTAGTATCATTTTTAACCCTTGTCAAAACTTCAATCTCTCAGAGCTATCACCATGGACTGTGGAGTTTGGTCTTGAGACACTATTCAGATTCCCCTTCCCCCAGTTCCTACTGCCACTGTGTAAGCACAGGCACATACTTGTATAAGTGATTAAGAGAATGAATTTTAGAATCAGATCATCCTGATTTTACATCTAGAATCTGCTATTAGTCATTTGTCCTTGGGCAAAAGGTTCAATATCTCTGAGCTTCAGTTTTCCCAACTATTTTTCCCTTCCCATCTCAGTAGTTTAATATGTCCCATAAAACACTTTTAAGTAGCTTTTGAGAACCCTTAACAATTTATAAAATCACTTTGTAATTTTTGTGTGATATATGGTAAAGAGATTATCTGAAGTTAAAACTTTTATACTATCAAATATTATAATGCAAAATTCAAATTAAATAAAATCTTTGGTAATATTCAGTCTTACCCAACATAACAAATGACATCCTTTTAAATTTACTTTGAATAGCATATAAGGGAGAAGACAATTTTTGACAAATAAATTAAAATGACAGGGCTTCCCTGGTGGTGCAGTGGTTAAGAATCTGCCGGCCAATGCAGGAGACATGGGTTTGAGCCCTCGTTTGGGAAGATCCCACATGCCGTGGAGCAACTAAGCCCGTGCGCCACAACTGCTGAGCCCACACACCACAACTACTGAAGGCCGTGCGCCTAGAGCCCATGCTCCTCAGCAAGAGAAGCTACCACAATAGAAGCCCTCGTATCACAAGAAAGAGTAGTCGCTGCTCGCCACAACTAGAGAAAGCCCGTGCGCAGCAGCAAAGACCCAACACAGCCAAAAATAAATAAATAAAAATAAATTTATTTTTAAAAAATTAAAATGACATTATATTGTTCTTGGTTTGGTCATATTGTATATTAAAATATGGAAAAAACTTCAACTACTAGCTCAGTGTTGAATGCAGGTAAAACTTGCATTTAGAAATTCTTGCATTTTGCATTTAAACAAATTAAATGCTTTACTTTAATACATTTTGTGTTTTGTTTCAGACTGCAATGTATGTGCTTCTCCCTACTTAACACAATGAGGTTATGGGGAGACTTAAATATGTAATCATCACTATGTTTTGTCTTTTAGAATTGGCTTTTGAAATTAGCTTGAAATTTATAAAAGACTTTTTTACACTTTGAATAAACCTGCATTTTGTTTATTTTAATTAATAGACTTAAAAAAAAGCAGTTACAAGTTTACAGGAAACAAGTAGAATATCTAAGATATTTGTTGTTGCTGTTGTTTCTTTAATTTCTCCCAATACTTTTTATTGCAGAGCTCCTTAGTTTTCTATGTAATGTTCTTGCCCATTTAAAAATTATTCCTACGTATTTGATATTTATTTTTATTTTTTAATATATTTTTTATATCTAAGATTTTTGATCAATGAATGCAACTTCAGGTCTGATATAGATGACTTTGAAATGAATCTGCAAAGTTATTTAATTTTATAATTGTAATTAACTTGCTGTCTTTTCTTGGTATAAACTAATCAGCGTATAACCAGTGATACAAAAAATTAAAACGTGGAACAGGTGAGACCTCCATGGCAGCTGGGATAAACAGCTAACTGCTCAACAGTGATCTCAGCCACAAGCATGCTCACCTGATTCCTAGTCACCCCCACATATGCCCACTCATTAGGACCCTCACATGCTCACCTGATTCCTAGTCACCCCCACATATGCCCACTCATTAGGACCCTCGTTCTCCAACAATGCTCAATTTTAAAAGAAAAAATTTAATTGTTTATGTTTTTTCCCCCCAAAATGTAAAATAGGAGCAGACACCATTCTTTCCCAGAAGATGTGAAGCACCTAGAAAGTTTTCATGAAATTCACTCATGAAACATTGAAAAGTATCACCAAAGTGGATCCTTGGCATACCTTTTCTTAGCCTATGTTCTCAAAATGTATTTGCTGATGGAATGAATGAGTGAGTCAATAAAAAATGAGAACAAAGACCAAGCTATCACTTTTGTCTACATGGAAGTAAACTTCCCAATTGCTGATAGTTTTTCTGCCATTGGATCAACTAAATCAATCTTTTTTTCCCTGTCATTATATGGACAAGTCAATCTTCCTCTATCCATTTTCTCAAAGTCCCTTATCTGAATGATTACTCTGTTAAAAAGAACCTATGACCATCTTTGATTAGCAAAGATGTATTATTCACAGTATCAGACTACTAAATGAGCTTATTTCAGTGAGCAGTGCTTTTGACTGCCATATTCTTTATGAAGACATGTTAAAAGGCCTACACTCCTTAGTTCAGATCACTGTCAGAAACCAAGAAGCAAAGTATGAAAAAAAAAAAAAAAACCCCACAAAGAGAGAAGATCACAGTTGGAACAAAAACTGGAATCACAGAAATAAGAGATGAGAAAATCTTGGAGGTTATCTAGCCCAAATTAATGCCAAACCTGTAATCATCTCTACAATCTCTTGACAAGTGATTTTAAAACTTGAATGTTCTTTCTGAGCATTTCTTGTGATGCCTCACTACTTTTGAGGCAGCCCCTTTCATTACTGGATAACTCTAATAACTGGGAAGTTCTTTCTAATACTGGGCTAAAATTTTCTTTCTTAATTCTGCCTATAGGGAAAATGTAAAAGAAATAATTTCTTTCACCCATTAAGCATTTATTGAATATACACCATTATTGCAGAGGCTAGACTAGATCAAAAAGGGAAAAAGGATAGATACCTGGACTTCACTATCATTTAACATGGAGATAATTTCTGGGCAAAGCTCTTAATGGACTATGGGGCTGAGGGGACAAAAACTGGAATATGGGGCCCACCACGGAGGAGGAGCTCTAGAAACTACTACTGCTGCTCCCAACTTAGGTTCCTGGTTGGAATCCTAAAGGGCTATACCATCAGAGTTTGTGTGAATCAGCCTTCACAGGACTAAATTCCATTTAGAATCATCCCATATCCTCATTATACTAAATGTGTTAATAGCCAACTAGGCACTGAAAACAGAATTAGTGAACTAAAAGTTCAGGAGAAAATAGTGAAGCAAGTGGGAGAGAGGGGTCGGAAAAGTACAGAAAAGAGCAACAGAGACATAGGAGACAATGCTTAGAAAATTCTAGAAGAAGAAGAGAGAAAATGAAGAAGCAGTGTTTGAAAATGTAATAGCTAAGAATTTTCCAAACTCATAAATAATATCAAGTCCCAGATTCAAGAAGCAATATAAAAACCAAGAAAAATCTCAGATCTAAGCACATCATAGTAAAACTGCAGAAAGCCTAGACAGACCAAAAAAAAAAAAAAAATCTTTAAAGCAGCCAGAAAAAAGAAATGATAGATTACCTTCAGAGGAGCAATAACAAGACAGCTAAATTTGCCAAAGAAACAATGAAAGCCAGAAAACGATGAAATGACATCTTTAAAGTACCAATAAAAAATAACTGCCCATCTAGGTTTCAATATCCAGTCAAAATATCTTTCAAACACTAAAAGTAAATACAGATATTTTCAAACAAACAAACACTGACAGAATTCTCATCAGAAATTCTACTCTAATGGAAATATTAAAGAATATTCTTCTGGTAGAAGAAAAATGATCCAAGATAGAAATCTGGCCCAGAGGAATGAATGAAGAGCAATGAAATGATAACTCTGTGGGTGAACCTAAATGAAGATTGACCATATAAAAAATATTAAAAGTATCTTGTGGTACTTAAAACAGAGATGAGTCATGAGGCAGGTAAATGAAGTTCAACCTTTCTAAGGTCTTGCTTAGGAAGTGGTAAAAGTACTGATTTCTATGAGACATGAATAAGTTAATGATGCGTGTCATAATCCGTAGAACAGGAATCAGCGAACTTTTTTTGTAAAGGGTCAGACAGCAAACATTTTAGGTTTTTCAGGCCATGTGGTCTTGTAGCATCAAAGCAGCCATAGGCAGGAAAGCAGGAGTGGGGACTGGGGAGAATGCAGAGGAGGGGGCAAGCCAGTGCAAAGGTGCAGTGTCGGGTTAGTCACTGTGATGAGGACTGGGACGCCATGCTGCTGGCCCTTCTAAGGGGACCTGTGTGAGGAGCCTCTATTTATCAGAGCCTGTCCCCTGCTGGTCAAAAGTACCCCCTTGGCACATTGCCTCCTTCACACTTTCACAATGTGTATATCTCAGGGCAGGAAGTCAGTGAGTTGCTGTCCTGGGCAGCAGTACATGGGTACAAAACTGGTCACAGCAGCAAAGGTCAAATAAAAGGTGGGCTGAGAGAATATAAGGTAGGGCATCAGAGGTGCTCGATACAGCAGTACACTTGAAATATAAAGACACAGAAATGCTAAAAGTAAAGGGATAGAAAAAACATACCATGGAAACATTAACCAATAGAAAGCTGGTAAAACCATACAAATATCAAATCCAATTAAAAATGGGCAAAGGAAAAAAAATTGAAAATATCAATTGAAAGTATCCACTAGGAAAGTGGGTCTTGAAAGTTCTCATCGTGAGGAAAAATTTTTATAACTACGTATGGTGATGGACATTAACTAGACTTACTCTGGTGATCATTTTGCAGTATATACAAATATGGAATCATTAGGTTGTAGACCTGAAACTAATATAATTGTAATTAATACAATTATTCCTCAATAAATTTTTTAAATTAATAAAATGCCTAACAATCCATTTTCTACAAAATAAAGGGCAAAGGACTTGAACAGACGTTTCTCATTAGAGGACATACAAATGGCCAACAGGTACAAAAAAATGTGCTCAGAATCACTAATCATCACGGAAGTGCAAATCAAAACCACAACAGGAGAATTCCTTGGCAGTCCAGTGGTTAGGGCTTGGCGTTTTCACTGCTGGGGCCCAGGTTCGATCCCTGGTTGGGGAACTAAGATCTCTCGTGCTGTGCAGTGCGGCAAAAAATACCCCCCAAAACAAACAACAACAACAACAACAAAACAACACAATGAGATATCACCTCACACCTGTTAGAAGGGCCATTATCAAAAGACAAAAGATAAGTGTTGGTAAGGATGTGAGGAAAAGGGAACCCTTGTGCACTGTTGGTGGGAATGTAAATTGGTTCAGCGACAATGGAAAACAGCATGGAGATTCCTCAAAAAACATTAAAAATAGAACTACCTCAATTCAGTAATCCAACTTCTGGGTATATATCCAAAGGAAATAAAATCAGTATGTCAAAGGGATATCTGCACTCCCTTGATCATTGCAGCATTATTTACAATAGCCAAGATATGGAAACAACCTAAAAGTCCCTTGATGAATGAATAGGTAAAGAAAATTAGTATTATATATGTGTATATATATATATATATATATATATATATACACACACACACACACACAGCTAAATATTCAGCCTTAAACAAGCAGGAAAACCTGCCATTTGTGACAACATGGATGTACCTGGAAGACACTATGTTAAGTGTAATAAGCCAGACACAGAAAAACAAATATTGCATGATCTCACTTGTATGTGGAGTCTAACACAGTCAAATCCACAAAAGCAGAGAGTAGAATGGTTGTTGTCAGACGCTGGGTGGAGGGGGAGATGGGGAGATGTTGGTCAAAGGGTGCAAGGTATCAGTCATGCAAGATGAATAAGTTCTGGAGATCTAATGTACAGCAATGTGACCACAGATAGTTAATAGTACTGTATTGTGTACTTGAACTTTGCTTAGAGGGTAGATCTCAAATGTTCTCATCACAAAAAAAATTTTTTTTAAAAAGAAGAAAGTTGTAACTGTGTGAAGTGTGGCTATGTTAGTGAGCTGGATTGTGGCGACTATGTCACAATGTATATATATATACCGAAACGTCAAATTGTATATGCCTTAAACATATGCAATTTTTATTTGCCAAATATACCTCAATAAAGGTGAAAAAAAAATCAGACAAAGTAGTCGACTTTAGGGAGAGAAATATTACTAGAGGTAAAGAGTGTCATTTCATTATGATAAAAGATTTAATTATCCAGGAAGACATAATAACTCTTAATTTGCATTACCCAATAATATATGCTCAAAGTATACTGAACTTGGACAGGACTAAAAGTAGAAAGTTACAAATCCACAGTCACAGTGGGAGATTTTCATAAATCTTTCCAAATAACTGATAGAACAAGTGGCAAAAAAATCAATATGGAAAAAAAATCAGTAAGGTTATAGAAGAGTTTAATATAATTAACAAATTGATATATATTTATAAACTATAACCATCAAGTTGAACACAAAAATTTTTAAATACAGACAGAAAATTTAAGAAAGTTGACCATATTCTGAGCCATAAAGGAAATCTAAACAAATTTCAAATGATCACACAGATTATCTTTAATGACTACAATGGAAATAAACTTTGCATAAATAATAAAAATATAAATAGAAAATCCCCGTTTGGAAATTAAGCAATACATTTCAATATAATTCCTGGGTCAAAGAAATCACAATGGGAATAAAACTATTTTTAATTAAATTATGATCAAATTATATATAACATTCCTAAACTTGTGGGATGTAGCTATATCCATAGTTACAGGGACATTTAATGCCTTAAATGAATATATTAGGGGAAAAAAGAAAGGTTGAAATTAGTGATCTAAGCATCCATCTCAAAATGGTGAAAAAAAAAGAAGAAAAAAAATCAGACCTTTTAGGTCTACAAAAAAGGAAAAATATAAGAGCATAAATTAAATTACATACATAGTTAAAATGCATAATAAACACATTATAGCTAAGGGTTCATTCTTTGAAAACACTAATAAAATAGATAATCCCTGGTGAAACTAATCAAGGAAGAGAAAAGGCAAAACATTGAGAATAAAAAGGAAGGTACCCCTAAATATTATACAGAGATTAAGATGATAAAATAGGATATTAAGAAACACTTCATGAAAACAAATTGAAAATATATATGAAATGGACAGATTTCTAGAAAAACACAACTCTCCCGAAAAAAAAAAAAAAAGAATAACCAGAAAACCAGAATGGCTCTTTATTTATGGAAGATATTAAATCCACAGTTCAAAACTCTTACACAAAGAAAACTCTGAACCCAGATGGCTTCACTAGTGAATTGTATCAGACACCAATCTAACAGAAACCCTTCTACTAAATATAAAGAAGTAAATACTTCCCAATTCATTTTATTAGGCCTGCATAATCTTTGAATCCAAAGCCTGAAAAGGACATTGAAAGAAAGAAAAGTTATAGGTCAATCTCACTCATGAACGCAAGCAAATATTCTAAGTAAAATATTAGCAAATGAATCCATCAATGTATAAAAAGGATTATATACACCATGACCAATTCAGGTTTATTCCATGAATGAGAAATGTGTTTACCTTTCAAAAATCAAGCACTGTTATTTACCAAACCAACAGAATAAAAAAGAAAAAAAAAATCATATGATCATCTTAAATATGAAAAAAATCACTTGGTAAAACTTAACATCCCTTCACGATAAATACTCTTATCAAACTAGGAATTCAAGAGAATATCCTTAATCTGATAAATAATAAATACATAGAAGTTACAGCAGGCATCATACTTAACTGGGAAATGCTGAAACCTTCCTTCTGAGATGAAAAAAAGATGCCCATTATCATTATTTCTAGTCAACACTGTAATGGAGATTTTAGACAGTAAATTAAGACATGAAAAAAACCCCCCACAGGATTGAAAGGAAAGAAATATAATAGTCATTTGAGATAATATGATTGTATGTGTAAAAAATCCAAAAGAATTTAAAAGCCATAAGAATAAATATGCAAATTCAGTATGGTCTCTGCCTAGAAGGACAGTATACAAAAATCAATTTTATTTCTATATACTAAGAACAAACAATTTAAAATGAAATAAAAATGCTAGTTAAATAATTAAAAAATCATTTAATTGCCTAGGGGAAAATCTAGTGACAAATGGTACAAGAATACTACACAGACCTTGGCAGAAATTAAAATGAGGTATATGCCATATTCATGAAGGGAACACAATATCATAATGTCACTCTTCCCAAATTGATCTATAGATTTAATGTAATCTTTAAATTCCAGCAGGGTTTTTTTTTGTGTATGTGTGTATGGGAATTGAAAAATTGACTCTGAAATTTATTTGGAAATTCAGACGGCCAAGAATAGCCAAGGCAATCTTCAAGACAATCTTGAAAAAAAAGAATAAAGTGATAGAACTTACTGCCAGATAGTGTGACTTATTACAAATCTACAGTAATTAATACACTGTGGTATTGGTTTTAAGGAAGACCAGTAAACCACTGGAACAGAGAGAGAACTTAGAATCAGATCCACTGTCCAAATATATGCTTTACAACAAAGGTGGTTTTGCAGTGCAGTGAGGAAAGCACGGTGTTTTCAATACATGGTACTGGGTCAATTGGATATTCATATGGAAAACAATGACTCTTGACTCCCTACATTATAGGATATGCGAAGATTCATTCCAAATGGATTTTCAGATCTAAATGTGAAAAGTAAAATGATAAAGATTTTTGAGAAGGTGACATATAAGAAAATAGCTTCTAGACCTTAGGGAAGACAAGGATTTCTTAAATAGGGCCTAAAATACCCTAACCATAACAGAAAAGTTTGATAAATTGGATGGCTTTAAAATTAAAAAACACTAATATATTTATTAAAATAGACTAGTAAGAGAATGAAAATGTCAGTTGCATAGTGGAAGAAGATATTTGCAACATATATAATCAACAAAAGGCTTGTTTTGAAAACATGAAAAGTAATCTTACAAATCAATAAGAGAAGGAGAAAACAATAGAAAAATGGGCAAGAAACTTGATCAGGTATTTTTATAAAAGAGGATATCCAAATGACTAATGAATTGAAAAGGTGCCAACATCATTAATAATCCAGGGAATGCAAATTGAAATACATACCCACCAGAACGGCTAAAATTAAGAAAGAAGACCAACAATATCAAATGTTAGTAAGAATATATAACGGTTGGAGCAAGTTTCTGATAATTCATCAAACAGCACACTCAACACCTGTGTACCTACTATGTGCTAGATTCTATTCTATACACCAAAGACTAACAATGACCACAAATCAGGTATGTCCTTTCCCTGGTTGAGCTTATGGCCAGTTGGAGGAGACAAATTTTAATCAAAGAATCGCACAGATAAATATAAATCTATAACTGTTGTAAGTAGCTCTTACTATGAGAATATTATAATAGGGAGATCCAACCTTATCATGGAGATCATGGAAGGCTCCTATGAGGAACTGACAATTGAGCTGAAATCTGAAGATAAGAAAGGATTAACTAGAGAAAGAAGGGGAGGAAAGAGTGGTCTTTCCAAAAGACCAGAAATTCATAGAGAAGAGCCAGCATGTGGGCCTAAGAGGAATGCAACACCCAAATTTTGCATGAATTTTGCAGCTCACAAGATGAGAATCTTTTAGACATCATCCTCCTAGAGAGGAGACCATCTAAACAGGTAGGCAATTTATTTTTCCAGGATAGGGGAAGCAATTAATGTCTTGATTGGGAATCTCTCCAAATTAAGTTTGACATGTACAAGTAGAAAACTCTAGACACAGGAACAGATGAACTGGGACCCTGGCAAATATGAAGTTCTGTCATCTGTTTTCTTGGTCTGCTCTCTTTGCCCAATTAACATGCATGGGCTCTGCACCACACAACTTGGTTATAAACTCCACGACTTGAGCTATTACATTAAGACCCTTGGGTTTACAGAAAAGGACAAGAAGTAGGATAATGTGAATCTCTAAGGAAAGCAAGTTCAAGACTCTTCTTCCATTCTTCCTCATCCTCTTTTCACTTTTGAGGAGAAAGGTGTGGCCAAAGTTGGTCAGAGCAAGACTTTTCACTGAGCTACAGACTTAGGTAGGGGCATGGTTTCTCTAACTTAAGATCCTCTCTTTTACTTCCAAGAGGTTGAGAAGTAATACCCATTTCTCTTTCTCTTTGTTGCTCATCTTTTTCTTTTTTTTGAACTTGCTTCTTTCTAGTGCAGCTAGTGAGATCGGCTGGACTTAATGTTCAGAAGGCTTGCATTGGGCACCTCTAAGCACTGGCACAATTTATGGCTTCCTGGCTCTACTTCCTGTCTTCTCCTCCAATGGCATTCTCTGGATGAACATTTCTGTGACGACACTGTGACAATCTGAGACTTAGTGGGTGGGATTAGGGTTGGAAGAGGTCTCCTGGCCTGATTTGGTCCTAGGCTCTAAGCTGCTGATAGCCTAGAGGAAAGGAATTCTCCATGTGGTTCAAATGGTACTCTTGGGCTCCACTGGGTTTAAAGACAAAGTTTCACAGTAAAAGAATATACATTTCTTGGGCTTCCCTGGTGGCGCAGTGGTTGAGAGTCTGCCTGCCGATGCAGGGGACGTGGGTTCGTGCCCCGGTCCGGGAGGATCCCACGTGCCGCGGAGCGGCTGGGCGCGTGAGCCATGGCCGCTGAGCCTGCGCGTCTGGAGCCTGTGCTCCGCAACGGGAGAGGCCACAACAGTGAGAGGCCCGCGTACCGCAAAAAAAAAAAAAAAAAAAAAAAAAAAAGAATATACATTTCTGTTGCTGTCCCTGCACGTATTTGATTTAGGGATCATGGCAGAGGACTAGTAGACTAAGGATAGGCTTGCTTGTTCCCCAAATTTTAATCTCTCATATTTCCAATGATCCTAAGCTTTGATTAGGGAGAGGAATAAGACATTTTCTCTGACCTTAAGGAGCTATAGTTTAGTAGTTGAGATGAAACAATACTTATAATACCATATGACTAGCACAATGTTTAAAAAAATATGGGAATAAAGAGGAGGGCCTCTTCCACATGGTTATTCTTATAATACTGGATGTCAGTTAAAATATTCTCCCTAAGCGTTCTTTTTTGCAAGAAAACTGCCATTCCAGATTTCCATTACTGTTACAATTGCGTGAAATTACAGGAATTAAATGAAATTTGTTTCACTGAGGCAAACTCTGATGACAATGTGCAGAAGACCCTACAGCTGTTACTGAGAGAGTAGTTACACCAGCTGCCCTTGCATGGGCATCCTTGGAAACTTGTTAGAAATGCAAATTCATGAGCTCCACTCCATTCTACTGAATCAAAAGCTCTGGAGATGGGACCCAGGAAACTATGTTTTAACCTTTGCTTTATATTATAAGAAACACTGTATACAGACATGAGTGCTTGAAACAGTAACTTAATGAAGTTGTAGGCTCTTTAAAAGTAAAATAAAAACAATAAAAATCCTAAGTGGATCAATATGATTAAGTACAAAAGTGAAAGAAACTAATCGTTTTGTTTCACTTAGGGAGAAAGCTAGTATGTGAAACTTTATTTTTTATAGTTTGGGCGTTTCTCATTGAAAAACTCTATTCTATCCATTTCCATGGCCCATGGTGATCTCTTACAGTCCAATGCATATTGCTTCCACTACTTTAGTTAAATAGTTATCTACGTTACTCTGTCTTTTCATAATTTGTCACATGTCAAATTAATGATATCTGCTGAACAGAGTATATCATTAATGGTTTCAAAAAAATATCATTAGTTTATGAAAAGTACATTTCTGTGGTTTGATTTTTATGGTGCAAATCTTCATTTCAATAAAAGCAACTGGAGTACATTAAGTTGCCAAGATGAAGGAATTTAATGAACAGGAAAAGAATAAGGTTTTATTTAATATATACCGGGATGACAACATGGAAATGAATGTAAATTTATAATGCTATTTTTTCCAAGATATTTTTTCCCCAGCACTAATTTGGTTATGCAGGCATCTACTTCATTCATTTATTTATTCATTCACTTAATATTTACTAGGATCCTATCGGGAGGCAGAAATTGAAGTTCTGGAAAGGTAAACCAAGACTAGATGGGCTGGCATTGCTTTCCACGCTAAGCAGTTGGGGTTTTATCTTATAAACGTGGAAGTAATACCTTTTATTTTGTGCCTTAGAATGAATGAATGGTAGTGCAGGGGGCAAATTGGATAGGGAGAGACTGAAGGCAAGCAGATCAACTAATGGAAGAGCTAATGAACCTGAACTGTCTACAATGATGTGCCCCTTATGAATAGAGGTCAAATAAAGTACAATGTAAAACACAATCATTACTCTTAATGCTTGATTTTAATGATCATTTAGGAAATAGGAGAAACCAGTAGTGCCAGCATTAGGCAAATGACCCTGAAATAAAACAAAAAGACCTTCTGACATTGGAGGGGAGAGTGGAATGAAGACAAATGGGTAGAGTCCAAAAATACAACAGCTGTTCTTACACCTGTGGGATGAGCCATGCCTGCCTGGTTCATAGTTGTCGGTTTCTGCACTCTTCATTACTACTGCATGTGACACAGGACTGATTAGACCACAGAAAACAGCATCTATTAAGAAAGCAGTCAAACAATTGTATGATGATGTTGGCTGATGTTGCCAGACCCAGCCAAGAAAATCACCATAGAGACAGACCTTGAAGTGGAAGATCTCAGCATGTGACTATTGCTCACCCTTAGCCAACTTCTAAACCAGTGCCTCTCTATAACTTGCCTCTTTACAAACATTTAATATATAAATCCATAATACTGACAATAGGAATAACTATCCAAGAGATCCTGTCATTGGTATGTGGGCACAAACCCCATTTATATTGTCCACTACATTCTAAATTCATGGAAGCAAAGAAGAGAGAGAAGGATTCTTAATGATCATGTGGTCCAAATCCCTGTCTGATTTACTGCATAGCAATCAGTTTTCCAAAAACAAACAAACAAACAAACAACTGTTGGAGCTAAATACAGGGTATATTTTTGGTTGCAGCAAATAAGATAAAATATATTCATTTTATAAAGCAAGAACAGTGCAGTTTCTCCCTGACCTACCGATTTTAGACAACTGGATTTTATGCTTTGAGACATACTGCATCCATTCAAAGGAAGTATTAGAAAAGTGACTCAGAAATTAAAGCAAAAAGCACATTTTCGAATCTTTTAAAAGCATTTCTTGGAGGAAAATGAAATTCAAGAGTATATTAGGTGCTAACTGATATGGGAATGTAAAGTAGATAAGAAATTATGTGATAGTTCCATTAATACTCCATGTGCAGACTTACTGAGTGGAATACAGGCTGAAAATTCACCACTAAAAGCCATTATTGAAGATTTCTCTTTGAAGTTTAGATGGAAATACTTTTTTTGCCCTTCAGCTTTGGTATCAGTCCAAAGAAAAATCTGGTATCTTTTTCTCAAGTGTAAGTTATCTTCATATATGTGGCTTGAAAGAAGCTAATACTTCAAAAGAAGATGCATGCTGATAGAGGAAACTTACCTCAACATAATAAAGGCCGTATATGACAAACCCACAGCCAACATCATTCTCAATGGTGAAAAACTGAAACCATTTCCACTAAGTTCAGGAGCAAGACAAGGTTGCCCACTCTCACCACTATTATTCAACATACTTTTGGAAGCTTTAGCCACAGCAATCAGAGAAGAAAAAGAAATAAAAGGAATCCAGGGGCTTCCCTGGTGGCGCAGTGCTTGAGAGTCCGCCTGCCGATGCAGGAGACGCGGGCGCCTAGAGCCCATGCTCTGCAAAAAGAGAAGCCACTGCTATAAGCCCGCGCACTGCAATGAAGTGTAGCCCATGCTCGCCGCAACTAGAGAAAGCCCACTCGCAGAAACGAAGACCCAAGGCAGCCATAAATAAATAAATTAACTAAAAAAAAAAAAAGGAATCCAAATCGGAAAAGAAGTAAAGCTGTCACTATTTTCAGATGACATGATACTATACATAGAGAATCCTAAACATGCTACCAGAAAACTACTAGAGCTAATCAATGAACTTGGTAAAGTAGCAGGATACAAAATTAATGCACAGAAAGCTCTGGCATTCCTATACACTAATGATGAAAAATCTGAAAGAGAAATTAAGGAAACACTCCCATTTACCATTGCAACAAAAAGAATAAAATATCTAGGAATAAACCTACCTAAGGAGACAAAAGACCTGTATGCAGAAAACTATAAGACACTGATGAAAGAAATTAAAGATGACACAAGTAGATGGAGAGATATACCATGTTCTTGGACTGGAAGAATCAACATTGTGAAAACGACTCTACTACCCAAAGCAATCTACAGATTCAATGCAATCCTTATCAAACTACCACTGGCATTTTTCACAGAACTAGAACAAAAAATTTCACAATTTGTATGGAAACACAAAAGACTCTGAATAGCCAAAGCAATCTTGAGAAAGAAAAACAGAGCTGGAGGAATGAGGCTCCCTGACTTCAGACTATACTACAAAGCTACAGTAAACACAGCAGTATGGTACTGGCACAAAAACAGAAATATAGATCAATGGAACAATATCAAAAGCCCAGAGATAAACCCATGCATATATGGTCACCTTATTTTTGATAAAGGAGGCAAGAATATACAATGGAGAAAAGACAACCTCTTCAATAAGTGGTGCTGGGAAAACTGAACAGCTACATGTAGAAGAATGAAATTAGAACACTCCCTAACACCATACACAAAAATAAACTCAAAATGGATTAAAGGCCAAAATGTAAGGCTAGACACTATAAAACCCTTAGAGGAAAACATAGACAGAACACTCTATGACATAAATCACAGCAAGATCCTTTTTGACCTACCTCCTAGAGAAATGGAAATAAAAACAAAAATAAACAAATGGGACCTAATGAAACTTAAAAGCTTTTGCACAGCAAAGGAAACCATAAACAAGATGAAAGACAACCCTCAGAATGGGAGAAAATATTTGCAAATGAAGCAACTGACAAAGGACTAATCTCCAAAATTTATAAGCAGCTCACGCAGCTCAATATTAAAAAAAAAAAACCCAATCCAAAAATGGGCAGAAGACATAGACTTTTCTCCAAAGAAGATATACAGACAGCCAACAAACACATGAAAGAATGCTCAGTATCACTAATCATTAGAGAAATGCAAATCAAAACTACAATGAGGTATCACCTCACACCAGTCAGAATGGCCATCATCAAAAAATCTACAAGCAATAAATGCTGGAGAGGGTGTGGAGAAAAGGGAACCCTCTTGCACTGTTGGTGGGAATGTAAATTGATACAGCCACTATGGGGAACAGTATGGAGGTTCCTTAAAAAACTACAAATAGAACTACCATATGACCCAGCAATCCCACTACTGGGCATATACCCTGAGAAAACCATAATTCAAAAAGAGTCATGTAGGGCTTCCCCGGTGGCGCAGTGGTTGGGGGTCCGCCTGCCGATGCAGGGGACACGGGTTCGTGCCCCAGTCCAGGAAGATCCCACATGCCGTGGAGTGGCTGGGCCCGTGAGCCATGGCCGCTGAGCCTGCGCGTCCGGAGCCTGTGCTCCGCAACGGGAGAGGCCACAACAGTGAGAGGCCCGCATACCGCAAAAAAAAAAAAAAAAAAAAAAAAGAGTCATGTACCGCAATGTTCATTGCAGCTCTATTTACAATAGCCAGGACATAGAAGCAACCTAAGTGTCCATCAACAGATGAATGGATAAAGATGTGGCATATATATATACAATGGAACATTCCTCAGTCATAAGAAGAAACGAAACTGAGTTATTTGTAGTGAGGTGGATAGACCTAGAGTCTGTCATACAGAGAGAAGTATGTCAGAAAGAGAAAAATACCATATGCTAACACATATATATGGAATCTAAAAGAAAAAGAAAAAAAAATATGGTTATGAAGAACCTAGGGGCAGGTCAGGAATAATGATGCAGATGTAGAGAATGGACTTGAGGACACGGGGAGGGGGAAGGGTAAGCTGGGACGAGGTGAGAGAGTAACATTGGCATATATACACTACCAAATGTAAAATAGCTAGCTAGTGGGAAGCAGCCGCATAGCACAGGGAGATCAGCTGGGTACTTTGTGGCCACCTAGAGGGGTGGGATAGGGAGGGTGGGAGGGAGACGCAAGAGGGAGGAGATATGGGGATATATGTATATGTATAACTGATTCACTTTGTTATAAAGCAGAAACTAACACACCATTGTAAAGCAATTATACTCCAATAAAGATGTTAAAAAAAGAAAAAAAAGAAGAGCATGCTGAATACAGTTCTCTTTCACACTTATCTATGTTGATTGCTTAGCATTTACTTAAACACAAAGGCTGTCTCCAAGGAAATTCAGAAAAGACTATTAAATTATTAGTAGCTGGAGGAGGGGGGGATGGTATTTCCCTCTCTTCCTTAGACGTTACATTCTCTCTCTGCTTAGCTTATCTTAGAGTAACTCTTCTCATTCATATAGATAATGATGGAAAATACTTTAAACTCATATCCTCAGACAACCTTTGAGGCATTAAGACCCAAATTCCAGTCAGAATTTGAGAACATATCTTTAGAACATCTTGTTTTTGAGATTTTCTCAGACATCATAAGTATGAGAACCACTAAGGAAGATTCCTTCATTCTTCCACTCATTCAATCTGTTAAGTGTTTATTAACTATTTTAATATGTTCCCACAGTGGTTAACTAGATCCCTCTTTTTTCATTCATTTCTTTTTGTTTTTTACACTGATAAGCAGAGTTCTAGCACTACTTGGAAATGCATTTATAGGTGTTCAGTTCAACATATATTGAGCATCTACTATGAGCCAACTACCATACTGAATGAAAGAGATGCAGAAGGGGCAACACGTGGTGCTTGCCCACAAGGATCTCCCAATCCCAGTGTGGAAGCAGACATAAGGTATTATTTCAATACAATGGAAATTCCACTATGTTGGAATACAGTTCCAAAATGAAATCCAGGGGCAGGGCACAACAGAGACACAGAACAGGGCCTGGAGTTGTGAAGCTTGTGGCCCATGTGAACATCACATGACTAAAAGGGATATCTTCTTTCGCCAGAAACTTTCCAGGGCTCCACTTTTCCTGGGGTAAGTGTGTAGAGAGAGGAAGAAATGAAGAAATTATATCCAAGTCTATGTTTGGTAAGCAAAACTGGATCTATGAGAAATCCTGCTGATATAATGAAATTCCTCTTCTATCACTTATTCATGCACTTAGTGAGATCTTGTTGAATACTACCAAGCACCAGAAGTATAATAGTGGCATTTTGTATTAATAATGTATCTCATAATCTGGCCTCCAGCTCTAAATTGCTCTGATGTAACAGAATGTGATGAACTCAAGGTTTATTTTAGAAGTTGATGGCCTGGCAGCCATGGTTACATCCAGAGTACTGAGCTAAGCTGAGACTACCCAATGAAGTGACCAGCACTATATGTATGTGAAATCAGGAGTCTTTCTGACAACCAGGAGTAGTCTCTTTGGATATCCCCATCCTATCCCCTGCTCCTTAAATGCAACCCCACTTCTAGGAGGTGGGTAAAGGATATGTTTTTTTCCTTTAAAGAGCTAATGAATGGGCTTAGTAGATTCAGTGTTTTAGAACATCTGGGATGGGAATTCAAAGTATTATAATCTCGAGTCTATACACCTCAGATATGGCCCATCTGGAAGTTTTCTATCTGGAATGGGCAGAGTTTCATCATTGCTAATGATCATAGCACTCCGGATTCAGCTTCAACATCTTTCTCAACATAGCAGGCCAGGGAGCCATTACCATTTGAATATAGTACACCAGATGAAATATTTTTGTCACTGCTGGTTTATACACATTAGTGAGGTGGCTCCATAAGCCATACATAAAAATTAGTATCAATCTCATTCTATAGTCATAATGAGTAACACACACACACACACACACACACACACACACACACACACACAAGCAATACAGTTAACGAGATTTTCAATGCTAAGTAGTGGTGGAGAGAATACGGTTTTAAAAAAAATTAAGACCAAGGAAGATTTTCCCAAAATGGTTGATTTCAGCGTTTTCAGCAGGCTGATCTTTAGCTTACTTTCCCATTAGTAAATGAGTAATTTTCCAAGGCTCTAGAAGACAACGGCTATTGTAAAAATGGGTCTTTTCAAACTGTCCTGGTGCCACTGAGCTGAAACCAGACTTTTGAGTCTTTTTTGGCCACAGCAACTGCCTTCATCTTGGCCTTTCTGCTCTAACAGGGAGCCAGAGAGCTGAAATATAATAACTCTAACAGGATATTTTTATTCATTTAGTGCTTTGAAATGTATGAGTGATTTGGGAAGAAACAAATCTGAGCTGGAAACACTTTCCAAATATTTCTCTCCCTCCTATCTATCTGTCTATTTATCTACCTATCCCTGTGTATGTATACACATACATGCACATGTGTACATACACACAGCTGAAAGAATAATATATATTAGAATACTTGGTAGTTCAAATACAACATACTTGGGTGAGTTTTCAGAAGGCTCATTATTAAATTTTAATAGAAAGCAAAGAACCATGGATATGAAAAGGTCCACCAGAGATTTTAAACTATTATCCTTTTATTATCACTTACTCATTTCCTCACTCATTCAGTAAATATTGAGTGTTCAGTGTGTGCAAAAATAATATTAAAGAATTTCTAAAAATTTCTAGACAAGAAGAATCAATGGTTGGTTCTAATAACTTGCTTTAATGCTTAACAACTGGTACTTTTAAAGAGGTTTTCATTATATGTAATTCAAAATTATTCTCTTAAATACAAATACATTTACTCGGCAGAGAAGAATCAGACAATATACTATTGATAAAACCCTTAGACGTGCTTGAAAAACAGTTATGCGGAAATGACTATGAAGACAAACAATGATTTTGAAGTAAACATCACAGAACTAATAAAGCTAAATGTGCTTTCTCCTTCAAAATAGATCCTTTGGGGAATTAAAAATTCATTTTAATATGTTGTCCTCTGTTCAAAATGGTTTTGGGACTGCCTTTTGGATCTAAGTCTAAAGAGGTTCTTTTGCGGGGTACAACCCAGTCCTTTGAGACTAGACTTGACCTTTTCAATTGCTCAGGGAGACAATATAGTTGGCTGGAAAGAGCACTGGGCATAGAAGTGTGGGTTGCTTCTTCTAGTTCAAGAGTTACTCTGGCTTTCACATTAACTAGATTTATGAAATCCAGCCAGTCACTTAACCTCTCTGGGAATCAATTTTCTCATTTACAAAATGAGATTGGTACTACCAAGCTTTTTTAATTCAAAGATTCTTTTTAAAGGTTTTTAAAAAATGCTAAGAGTTTCCATGTAGTAAAAGCTGTACTTTTGCTGTCAGCTGATTGAGAAAGTGCTTATTTTGCCTACTTTTGTTTGCCTCTGGAATGACTCAGAACCCCAGAGGCAGAGACCACCAGTTATGATATGCAGGGTAAAGTAGCCTCTAAAATTTGTACTTCTGTGAATCTATGTACTCATGGAGGATATTATTTAAAGCACGAATGGGGACATTTTTCTTTTTGGCCATGATTCACACACATACAGAAGAGAGAACTGAAGACTACATCAGATTAAATGCAATAATCAGGTGCTATTCACCACATTAGAAAATTAGTCACTACTACTTTTTTGATGCAAACAAACACAAGTGTGTTAAACTTTGTCCCATCCACATTTATAGAGTGGTACTAATGACTATGTATTTGAATAGAGATATCCTTCTAAGTCAATATTTTAATAAGGAATCATCATGGGAAGTTAAATAATAAGCCAGCGATGGCTCACCCTATTTTTATAATACATAGAAATTTGCTGCTAATATATAGAACTACAAGTGATTTGTACCTTGACCTTGTATTCTGTGACCTTGCTAAATTTATTAGTTTTGGTAGTCATTTTGTAGATTCCTTAGGATTTTCTTTGTAAACAATCATGTCATACACACCTACAGACAGTTTTGCTTCTTCCTTTCCTATATTTGTGCCTTTAATTTATTTTTCCTGTCTTAGCTATTATTAGAACCTCCAGTACAAAGTTTAATAGAAGTGGTAAGAGTAGACATCTCTGCAGTTCCCAATCTTAGGGAGAAAGCACTCAATATTTCATAATTAGGTATGATATTAGCTACTGGTTTTTTAATAGATGCCCCTTATCAGATTAAAAGAGTTCCTCCTAGGCTTCCCTGGTGGCGCAGTGGTTGAGAGTCTGTCTGCCAATGCAGGGGACACAGGTTCGTGCCCCAGTCTGGGAAGATCCCACATGCCATGGAGAGGCTAGGTCCGTGAGCCATGGCCGCTGAGCCTGCGCATCCGGAGCCTGTGCTCTGCAACGGGAGACCACAACAGTGAGAGGCCCACGTACCGCAAAAAAAAAAAGAGTTCCTCCTGGGACTTCCCTGGTGGTCCAGTGGCTAAGACTCCATGCTCCCAATGCAGGGGGACTGGGTTTGATCCCTGGTCAGGGAACTAGATCCCATACGCCGCAACTAAGAGTTTGCATGGTGAAACTAAAGATCCTGCATGCCGCAACTAAAGATCCCACATGCCTCAACTGAAGATTCCACGTGCTGCAACTAAGGCCCGGTGCGGCCACATAAATAAATAAATATTAAACAAATAAATAAGTTCCTCCCTTCTATTCCCAATTTGCTGAGTTTTTTACATAAACCAATGCTGAATGTTGTCAAATGCTTTTTCTGCCATTTTGGCCAAAAACCATACTCTATAAGATTTCAAGCTTCTAAAATGTATTAAGACTTGTGCTATGGCCAAGTATATAGGTTATCTTCATGAAGGTCCCTTGTGCATTTGAAAACAATGTCTACTGTGCAGTTGTTGGATATTGTATTCCAGCTATGTTTACTGTTCCTCAGATCTTCCAGGTCTTTACTGATGCTTTGTCTCGTTTTTATGTGAAATAACGAGAAAGGATTGTTAAAATTATCAAGTATGAGTGTGGATTTGTCTGTTTCTCACCTTATTTCTGTCAACTGTTTGATTCACATATTTTGAAACATTTTTATTAGGTATATACACATTATAATTTTCCTATCTTTCTGATGAATTGATCTTTCTATCACTATGAAGTGTTCTCTTTATTTCTGTTAAGAGTTTTTGTCTTAGAGTCTACTTTACCTAATACCAATAAAGTCATTCCAACTTTCTTTTTTTTTTTAATTTCATTTATTTATTTATTTTTATTTTTGGCTGAGTTGGGCCTTCGTTGCTGTGCACGGGCTTTCTCTAGTTGCAGTGAGCGGGGGCTACTGTTCGTTGCGGTGTGTGGGCTTCTCATTGTCGTGGCTTCTCTTGTTGAGGAGCACAGGCTCTAGGCGTGTGAGCTTCAGTAGTTGTGGCACGTTGGCTCAGTAGTTGTGGCTCGCTCTCGGGCTCTAGAGCTCAGGCTCAGTAGCTGTGGCACACGGGCTTAGTTGCTCTGCAGCATGTGGACCTTCCCAGGCCAGGGCTCGAACCCGTGTCCCTTGCACTGGCAGGCAGATTCTTAACCACTGCGCCACCAGGGAAGCCCCAGCTTTCTTATATTTAGTATTTTCAGGGTATATCTTTTTCTGTCCTTTATTTTCAACCTGTCTGTGCCTTTATTTTATTTATTTTATTTATTTATTTTTTTTGCGGTACGCAGGCCTCTCACTGCTGTGGCCTCTCCCGCTGTGGAGCACAGGCCCCGGATGCACAGGCTCAGCGGCCATGGCTCACAGGCCCAGCCGCTCCGCGGCACATGGGATCTTCCCGGACCGGGGCACAAACCCCCATCCCCTGCATCAGCAGGCAGTCTCTCAACCACTGCGCCACCACGGAAGCCCCTGTGCCTTTATTTTTAAAAAGCAACTATTATAAAACTAAAGTATGTTTGTTTCTACCCAAATAATGAAAATCCCAGTTGAATCTTTCTGTAAAGGTAGGAGTCCTTTTGTAATGTAAACAATGACTCTGTTTATTCTTCATAGAAATTCAGCATCTCTGACCTTATTTTCTCATAACACGGGGCACACTTGTGCACATATTTACTCTACATAGAATGTGATGTGCTTAGAGTCAGTGAGGCTAAATTGGTAGGATCTGAGAAGAGTACTGTGGGCTTCCAAAATATATGACAGCCAGTTTAATTTGAATTTATATTTTTGGTAATTACTGAGGAGACTCAAATTATAACTGCATCTGCATTTTCTCAAGGAACTGGCCTTTTCTATTAAAGACATTAAGGGAATTGCGCCTGGAAATTAAGGAAATACAGGAGTTTCTGTTTGAATGAATCACTGTGCAAAAAGTACAAAATGTTAACATTGGGAAAGCCTTTTATCACTCGTACTTATCAAGCATTCTGGGCAAATAAAACTAATGGGCGCTGGCATAAAGAAATGAAGATATAGTTACAGAACAACGACTATATGCAGTAGCTCATTACAGGCCTGTGAGGATGGCAAAAAGTAGATGCAAGACTCTCTGCCTTCATGAATTTGTAATTGTGCAGTATCTTTTCCCTTTGCCTCTCTTGCTCCACTCGCCACCGTTCTCTCACCAACTCTGGGCCCTGGCTGGCTGACTTTCTGGAATGAATCAATGGGTTCTGTCGCTCTGTGGTTTTCAGTTGGTTTGGGGCTGTGGTCAGCATCAGAAGGAGATCAGAGGAAGGGAGGAGATGGCAGTCTGGATACCTATTCCCTTGGTTCTGGTCCCCTGGGTTTATCATAAGCTGGCTACCTCTCTCTACTGAAGGTCAAGGCTTCGGTTAAGGAAGCCTTCATATATCTGTCTTTTCTCTGAGTTCAAGGATCTTATCCCCCTTACTGCACTGTGAGCCTGGGGATGGTAACTGATCCCACTTTTACCAGCCTTGTGATATTGAACTATCCTTTGTAGTTTCCTGGTGTCCTATACATACCCTTTCAATAGATTTTAATAAAACTTTTCTGTTTAGCCTGTTTGCATGTTCTGTATCTTTCCTGTTGGAAGCTGACTGACACAGAAATCTGAAGAACGAATAGTTATCAGTTTAAGGTACTATATGATAAGTGCCATACAAATATTACAGACAGTAAAATATTTTGCTCAACGAGCTGAGAGTAGAGAGAAATCTCCAAGACTTGGGATCCTAAGGGAAGGTGTCCGAGGGGAGGATGAGATTTGACAAACAGCAAAAAATGACTATCAAGGAGGGACAAATAATGAGGGAGCAAGGGCAAAAAAGTGTTCAAGAGATGGTAAGACAAGCCAAGTCCATCTCAGATCAGATTGCACAGGGCAGTGATTTCACAGAGACCCAAGAACCCTATGACACTAATACTGAGAACACAGCTTATGTGAAATTCTTCCCATTCTAAGGAATTTCTCTCCCACTCAAGAAAGCAAGCGTGAAGACTAGTGAAGATGACATTATTGGGATAGCTGTGGGCTTATGCTCTAATTTCAGAACTTCAGTATTATTAGCAACAGCAGGCTTGCTTCATAACTATGGCAACATGCTATGGCTGAGAACCTTTCCTACATGCTGTTAAACACTAAATCAATTTGCGCTTTAGCGTGCTTAAGAATCAGCTTTGCTAAAGATTTTTAACTTGTTAACTTGCAGATTCTTGGGTTCCACTCACGAAAAATTCTAATTCAGTAATTCTGTGAAGGGACTTGAACAATGCACATTTTTTGGCAAGGCACGTACCTGATTCTGAAACAAACCATACAGGGAGAAACATGTTTGTGGATAGTAATTGGCATTAAAGGCTTTCGACCAGAAGAATGAATGAATGACAATGGTCTTTTAGAAAGATTAATCTGGTCACAGGACATAAGACAGACTGGATGTGGAGAGAATAAGGACCAGAAAGGTGGAAAAGTGAAGACAATAGATGGAAGTGAGCACGTAGCACGAAAAGACTAGGAAGAAAGGAAATGAAAGGAAGGGACAGATGTGAGCCAAGTGAAGAATGAGTAGGTATTTATTTACTGAGTGTCATGGTGTGGTGGTTTAAAACATGCTGACAAGTTTTGCTTTTTTGTTTTTTGACACTCTCCTAATTAAAAAAAAAAAACAGTGGATTCTAAGTTCCTGTTCCTTGAATATGGGAGAATTAGTGACTAATTTCTAACAAACAGAAAGTGATAGATGTGATGCATGACCTTTGAAGCTAGGGTAGAAAAAATGATAGGGCTTCCTCTGGCTCTCTTGGGTGACATGCCTTTGGAGCCCTGAGCTACTGTGAAGTCCAGTCACCCTGAGACCTCCATGTGATGGGATGGGAAAAGATGCTTGAGGAACTCCAGCTGTTCCAGACCCCAGCTATTTGAGTCTTCCTCCCAAATCAACCATCAGACACGTTAGTAAAGAAGCCTAACTCCAACTACCATTTAAATACGATGTCCTGAGAGATCGTGATGTATATATATATGTATAGCTGATTCACTTTGTTATACAGCAGAAACTAACACACCATTGTAAAGCAATTATATTCCAATAAAGATGTTAAGAAAAAAAAAAAAAGCAAGCTTCAAGTCATTAATTCCAGGGGGAAAACATCCACATTTTCTTTACTATTTTGCATGAGCATACTAATGCTTAGAAAAAATTTTGTTAATTAAAATTAAATCACTCCCTTTTAGAAGCAAATCAAATTCATCTCCCTTAGGAATAGGAAATCAAATTATGAGTCTGTCAAGTAAATTCACTACGAAAGTAGGATGACAGCCCTCTGAGCATTTTTTATTTTATCTCTAAGCATTTTTTAAAATTATATTTATCTAGTTGAGAATTTCTCATATATCCAATCTCACTCACTCAAACTCAGAACTTAACTCTATTCTTAGACGTAGCCATGTTTCTTAAGTCCTCATCCATGGACTGTGAGAAGTGATGTGTGCTGCCTTGGGGTCTGGGACTTAAGCAGTTGAGCACATACCTTCTCCACTCCTCCCTCTTCCAACCACCTGGAAGTAACCATGGCAGCGACCTAGCTTTCACCACACAGATGTCAACCATGTCCCAGGGAAGTGGTTATCAAAGTGTGCTCTCGGGACCCCTGGGGATTGCTGAGACCCTTTCAGGGAGGAAACAGGTCAAAACTATTTTCATACTAACACTGAGAAACTGTGCCTTTTCACTCTCATTCTCTCACAGATGTACGGGAGTTTTCCAGGGGCTACATGAAGTGTGATATCATAGCAGCTGGACTGCAAAAGCAGACATAAGAATCCAGCTCTCTCATATTAAGCTAGAACTTAAAGGGATTTGTAAAAATGTAAAGCAATGTTTCTCATATCATTTTTTGTGTGTGTGTGGTACGTGGGCCTCTCACTGTTGTGGCCTCTCCCGCTGCGGAGCACAGGCTCCGGACGTGCAGGCCCAGCGGCCATGGCTCACGGGCCCAGCCGCTCCGTGGCATGTGGGATCCTCCTGGACCGGGGCACGAACCCACGTCCCCTGCATCGGCAGGCGGACTCTCAACCACTGCGCCACCAGGGAAGCCCTCTCATATCATTTTTATTTTTTTAGTTTTGGAAAACATGGTTGCTTTTCATAAAAATGTGCTATCTTTGTTAACCTGTATGGATTTATTGTAATTTTTAATGACTTAATATTTAAAGATTTCAGTTTTAATTTCTCATATGCTAAATATCAACAGATATAGTCCATGTACATGAAAGCTTTTTGAATTCTTTAATAATTTTTAAAAGTGTTAAAGAGACTTATGACCTAAAAAAACTGAGAACCATTGCCCTAGGGGCTGGAAGAACAATAACTTGGAAAGAACCTGCATCTGTGAATGAATGTGAGGACTGAAGCTGTGAATGAATGAGGGCCCTCATTCACGGAGAGGCTGTCACATGCAAGAGAAATAAGTTACTGTGTTACTCCACTGTACCACTGTCTTTTTATTATAGCATCTTGGCTTCACTCTAAAAAATACAGACAATAGTCATAGAGTAGGACACTACTACATCAAAAACTAAATTATATGGTATTGGTTTTCTTGGGCAATAAAGGTACAGATATTTTAGATTGGAAGTTGGTGACCCTTGTTATACCATTGCAAAATGATTGGTGTAACTATTGTGATAACTTGGAAGGTAGACCATGTTCTTATGGAGCCCATAGTTAGAGATGAAATGGCTAGAAAGAGCTAGAATGTTAGTATGTGTTGATGTTCTCTGTTGTGTTTGGCAATATATAACAAGAAAAAGATAAGCCCAAGAAAGAACTGACCAATTTGCAAGCAGATAAAGAAAAACGAAAGTATCTGGTAATTTAAGACCTCATAAGATTGAAAAAGCCAACTGCTTCTATACCTCTAGACAGCAGAATATACGGTTAGTGCTGTTCAAAGGACTCCCAATAACAACCCAACTCCTTCCGAAAGTAGGGACCCAGCCCTAAGGCAAAACCCAGACTAAGAATGTTGCCTTCCTACCCAAGCCTGTTGTTTTATATGGCCTCAAAGTAACTGCCATCAAGATGAGAAAACAAACAAAGCAGCTTAATATCTATTGATATGCAGAAAAGAACTTTGAATGTAGTTACAGGTACATGGAACTACCTGCAAGCAAAAAGAGCAGAAGCCTACCAAATTTTTGAGAAAATGCAAAACAACTATAAGCCTAGCCAGAAAAAGCTTGTGTATTTTTCACACTTAAAATACCTCCCCTAAGGAAGGCGTAGTCTCCAACACATCACTTTGATGTGACCTGTGACCATGCAGAATAGACAATAAGGAGAACTTCTCAGAGGGCCAGGGGACTCAGAAGAGAACAGGCAAAGTGTTACTCTTTGAGAGAGAAAATGGAGTTGCCAATGGACTAAGCCAGGAAATCACTCCACTTTCAGGTCAGAGACCCTTGGCAATCCCTGCCTCACAGGATTTATTTGCTGTGGTTCAGGGACTACCATTTATATTGCCCAAATTCCCTTTTCTGAATAGGAGCCTCTATTTCCCTTCTTCTGGTATTACTCCTCCGTTGCTTATTGTTGGCAGGGAGGTTAGATAACTTGATGTTTATAGGTGTCTGTGATGAGAAATCAAATCTGGACCGAACGGAGAGAACTGAATATCAATAAAGATTCTCGACTTTTGAACTAGATGATGGGGTTCTGGTCTGTGTTCTTTAGGGGGTGAGTGAGTACATTCTGTGTGGGAAGAAGGGAGCATGGAGACATTTGGATGGTCAGAGGGGCAAACTTGCGTAGAAGCTGCTAGTCAGTTCTACCATCCTTCCACAGTAATAGAACTGGACTAAGTTTCCCAGCCTGCCTTGCAATTATGACACATCTAAATTCTCAACAACATCATGTGAGCAGAAGTGATGGATGCCACTTCCAGATCTGGGACTTCAGACCTTCATGTTCTCTTCCCCTTATGTGCCAGTTGGAACCCATATGTGATGGCAACCCTGCTTCGATCAGACAGATGATGACATGGCCTAGGAGGTGGCAGAACAACAACTTGGAAAAAACCTAAATGATCTCAAGGAGAAAAGCTGCCCAGTCAATCTGGACTGTTCATGTTGACATTTTTCCCTATGATAAAAAAAAAAATACACTTCTTTGCCCACTTAAGTGTTGGGTCTTTTTGTTACAATGGTCTTACCATCACTAGTGTATATGGCTGATGTCAGAAATCCATCTCTTCTTATGCTCTGGACCTGTGAGGAAGTCTTGGGGAAAAATTTCTGCCTGTGTGTTTATACATGTCCACATGTTCAGTAAAAAAAAAAAAAAAGCTGGTTAAAGAAAAACTTTGAGGAGTGTGGTATAATAAAATATATATATTTAGTGTTTGTCCCTGATTCCTGACACAGAGCTTCTAAAACACTTGGAACTTCCTGAGTGATAGGAATGTCTTCTGTTGTTCGTAATTAGCACCTTCTGACTACACTTGAGTCTAAGCTAATGAGGTGACTCAGGGCAGGGCCACTGGATGGCCTCAGGATGGAGATGGTTTGCTGGAAAGACCAAGCATGAGACGAGAAGGTGAGAACTTTCAGCCCCGCTCCCCCGCCTCCACGGAGGGGAAGGGGATTTGAAGACTGGGTTATAAAAACTCTTCAGCAGTGAAGTTTGGGGAGCTTTTGTGTTTGTGAACACACTGACATGCTGGGAGGGAGGTGCACCCAGAGACGGCATGCAAGGTCCCTGCCATCATCAACCCCATACCTTGCCTTACACATCTCTTCTATTTGGCTGTTCCTGAGTTGTATTCTTCTTTTTTTATTTTTCTGAGTTGTATTCTTTATAATAAACTGGTAAATGTAAATAAAGCATTTTCCTGATTTCTGTGAGTTGGTCTAGTGAATTATCAAATCTGTGGGGGATGCCATGGAAAGCTCCAAATTTACAGCTGTTTGGAGAGAATACAGGTGCCCTTAGGACTTTTGAATGATGTCTGAAGCGGGGGGCAGTCATGTAGGACTGAGCCTTAACCTGCAGGGTCTGTGCCAACTCCAGATATTTAGTGTCAGAGTTGAATTCAATTCTTGGACATCTAGTTGGTGTCAGAGGATTGGAGAATTGGTGTGGAAACTCCCCACACATTTGGTGTCAGAAATGGTACCCAAAAAAATGACATCACAGGAGCTTAATCCTACATAGGGTATGGAGTAATAGGGGCTGACCCTAACACTTTGCTTTACATAAACCCTGCAGCTTTGCCTCTGCACTCTCCGAACTCCTGCAGCTCATCAAAGGCAGCACCAACTTCAGACACCACTGGACTGCCTGAGTGGGCAAGAACCTCTAGGCAGCTACAGTGGCAACCTAAGAAAATGTTACATTGGACTCTTCTAGCCTCAGTAGTGTGGCTCAGAACGGTAAATGCAAGTGACTGTACATTCTACAGAGAGATACCAGACCATCTCAAGGAACCTGCTAGCAGGTGTCCCCAAACTGATACCGTGACCCTTCACCCATTGTGGTGAAGGCCCATCACTCATGACTAGGCTATAGAAGAGAAGGTGGAAACTGATCAGGTGTGCAGAGAGAGCTGCTGGAGAGTCATGCATTTTCTGCCCCTTCCTCACTACTTGCCCCATTGCAAGCAACATGAGGAAGAATTTCAGGATTCTGAGACATCACTTTAGTTTTCTGAGCCTGAACCAGGCCCAAGCTGAGGATAGCAGACATGTTAAACTGAATGAGGAACTGAAGTTTTGATTTATATTGGACTGGGCTTTTTTTTATTAATTTTTTTTCTGGCTTTACTGAGATATAATTGTGGACTGGGCTTTTTAATACCTAAAAATGAAACTATCTGTGACCAGGAAAACTCTAGGATCTGCCTGAGTTATTATCCAGGGGAGAAGCAAGAGACATAGCATGTTTGAAAAGCAATAGACAGAAAGAATCACTCAGCTTTTCTGCTTGTACTCGCCAAGTGCATTTCATTTGAAATGAAGTGTGGACCAGGTTTGGGTGTGAATTCCTGCCTGATTGGCTCTCATGCTTCCACTGTAGCCATGAATCACATGGAATGGCTGACACAGTACCCATTTTCAACAGCAATATCATTTGGCAGCAATAGCAAAAACAAAAAATTGATTTTTCTAGTTTTTCTCTCTTCAAGGCCAGAGCAATTAGAACCAAGCCCATAAGCTGAGTAAGAAGAGATTCTGGACTTGCTGTGGGAGGGAGAGAACTGAGGAGGGGAGAAAGATATTGCAGCACAATAAGCATCCCCAAAACAGTTAATGTGAATATTCAAAGACAGCTTTCATGAAGCCATCTTTGGCCTTGAACTGCCTAACTCCACACTTCTTTTATATGAGACATAAACTGACAACTTATTTGACTTAGTTCTCCTTGATATAATATCGGTCATATATTAAAGGCTTCTCTAAATAAGAAAAAGAAAAACAAGTTTGTAGAAAAATAGGCAAAGGAAAGCAGGCATTCACACAGGAAAGAAATACAAATGGTGAGTAAGTATCTGAAAATATACTTAACCTCAGTAATAACTCAAGAAATATAAATATAAAAAGTGAAATACTGTTTCTTACTTAACAGGTTGGCAAAAATTTTAAATATGAATTATATCTGGTTGGAAAGGGTCTGGAGAAATATACCGTTTATTCAACATCGATGGGACTATAACTTGGAAAATTCTTTTTGGAGGACAGTTTGGAAATAGCTATGAAAATTAAAACTGCATTTGTATGTGAGCATGCACACATGTCCATGCCTGGGTGTGTAAAAGTGTAGTATATAGAAAAAGGCCTGGAAGGATATATAATAAGCTTAACACTATTTCTATTTCTCAGGAGAGGATGGGCAGTGGAATGGAAGAAGGGCATTAATGGACGTTCACTTTTTACACCAGGACTTAAAATTTGTTATTTTTGTAATTAACATTTTTCAATGAAAAATTAGACACACTAGCTTTACAAAGATTAAATAGATATACAAAATATTTTAATTGATTTATTTCTCTTTCAAATAGATTATTGGGTATTGAGCAGGCGTAATCTACTCAAATTTGAGTAAACTTTGGCAAACTGAACCCTACCTTGTTATAGATACGAGGTTTAGTGTTTCATACACCGGTGAAGAGCGCTTCCTTAACTGTGAGTGTAGGGTGATATTTTACATCCCCAGGCAGTACTGAATAAGGCTTGTTTTAAGTGATTAAAGATTAAAAATACAATCTTAGGGAAAGTATTCTGAAGTAAAGGTTAGAGAGATGTGCATTTTTGTTAAAAAAATAATGAATTCTATTATTGGTTTTTATCTTTCCTTTTTGGCAGAGACTGTCTTCAGTTTTTAAGCATGTGTGCCAACGAAATGACCTTCTGCCAACCCAAATGAATGTACTTGTTCATTTTCAGATTAGAATTCATTCCAAATAAGAGCAAGTCTTCCAAGAAATATATATATATATATTTTAAATCTCAAATATTTAAGAAAAAAAAAATAAGGTCATTTAAAAGATAAGGAGACATTCTTACTTGGTCCTCAAAAGATAGAGCCTGGGCCACATCTCTTGGAAATCCATCGATAACAATGCCCACTTCCTCAGGCATTTGCATCAATTTTTGTTTTATCTCTGTAATTGTTGTTTCCTTTTTTAAGAAAAAAGATGAAAAACCACAGTTAAACTTACACTCACAAGTGGTATAAAAATCTTTGCAGAATAGAAGCAAATTATACAACAGTACCTGAGGGGCCAATTCTCCAGTGGTAATTATTTTGGCAATAAGACTCCATTTCCTATTGCTGCTGGTACTGTGGATCTTCTTCCTTAATAATTCTCCCACAGAAATGTATTGAAATCCATAACGTTCAGCGATTTTCAAACTCTGAGTACCCTTTCCACTTCCTGGACCACCTATCATTTAAAACAGGCAAAATTGGGACCTTCTGATACAATAAGAAACACCCTTTCATACAACTATTATCTTCATCTTGAGATTCAGAGTCTAGACCAGTACCAGGGCAGAAACCATTCCACTTGTGGCATCTCAGTGCTACCTCTGAATGCAGAGAAGGTGTAGATTTAGCCGAGGAAAGGGTAGAAATGTCGTGATTGATTGTATTAGATGAAAGAGACATTTTTTCCCTTACCGATTTTAGTAAACTACTAGTTTTAAAAATTGAATAATGCAGTTGAAAGAAACCGCTTCCATTTTTCTGTGTAAACTCTAATACTTTTATCCTCTGTAATCAAAGAAAAATCTATGAGATGCAAAAAACAATTGTGTTACATCCGAACAAAGAGTTACCGTGCAGTTTCGTGAAATGTAAAAATTAGTTTTAACCAAAGGCACACCAATATTGACATGGCTTATTTAAATCTTTCTTTGACTTGTCTGTTCATCCACCTCCTTGCCTTATATCCTTTAAAAGTCAAAAGTTTTATGCAATAAATACGCAGTGAATGGAAGAGATCTTTAAGGTAGAACAATTTCATAGAACTCATGATAGTTTTGATTTTGTGATACATTAGCATGAAATAATCAATATTTTGCAACATAAATCAATACCAATAATCAGTAACTGCCATTTATTTTTTAAAAGCATAAGCACTAAAAGATTATAAAATGTATGTCTCAGATTTTATTTCCAAATGATATTACATTATTTTAGTAAATTTATATTTCTAGACAACCTAGACTAACTGGAATCTAAAGTCTGAGCAAATTTCAAAATAAAGCACATAACAATCATCCCAGTCTGACTTGTTATTTGTTGGCAATTATAAAAATAAAATATTTTAAAATACTTAATCATAAATTATTGCCTGTAGAAAAAATATTTTAAAAAGTCAATGATAATAAGTAATGAATTGTTTTTGGTGCTATTCACTGAAACATAATTATAATTGGTTAAGCAATATTAAAAATAAAAATTCAATAGAAAAGTGAGTTAATGTTCTGTCTACTAATTCAATTTATCAAGTTTTTTGGGGGGTAGCAATCATTTTACATACCATTATTTAGTATATTTTAAAAAATTCTTGTTGCAAATAACATAAGCAAAAAAGAATGGTGTTTGCTTCGCTTTGTTCTGGATTTTGTAAGAAGAGTTCTGAGCGAGTGAACTTGGTTGGCTAGGGGTTATTTCCTCTCTAAAAATTTTAATGTGCAGAATTCTAAGATCAACTAGTATACTGAGACCCTTTCCTTAACCTCAATCCCAAATAATGATCCTAATAAAACTGGTTTTTGCCTTTTCATTGCCTTATTAAACTTATGATAGAAATTTGTTTACATTTTTGACATTGTCTTGCTAAGAAACTCTAAATCCAACCCTATTAGACTTACCATTATAAACTACTACTGTATTAAATTCATTACTTCACAAGTGAAAAGTTTTGGTTCCAAGTAGCTGCTCTTGGCCTATTAAGCCATGGGCAAACCATGGACTGGCTTGAAGACAAATAATTACATGATCAATGCCATCAACAAATTCAAGCTAATTTGATCCCTGAAGAATGAAAGTTATCTTTCATATTTTCACAGCTGATCTGACAAATCATCAAAATAAGAGAACATATTGAATTTTTAAAAATTCAGACATGCTAAGAAAGTTATGGCACCTTCAAGGAAAAATATTTTTTTGTCAATTAATGGAGGCATTAGCAGACAACAAAAAAATACGATTAGCACAATTGACAGAGAAGAGCATTAATTTATTGGATGAGTTTGATTACCGGAGCTTCCTAACAAACTAATCTTACCTTCTTCTCCCTGAAACCAGAGTAAGTTTAATTTTGCTATATTTATTTAATTCTACTACTTCTAAATATTAGGATCCATCTAACTCTTAGATTTTATGATTATGCTAACATAAGAGAGATTCATTAATATCTGTGCCAAGAAGGTTACCTTTAAAAAAAAAATCTGTATTGCCAGAAGGGAAATTTTGCTTATTTGGATGTGGATATCTGTACCTCCCCCACTCTTTTTCAGGTTGGAACTAATAAAAATTTGTAAGGTTCAGGTACAACTATTTTATAATTCCTCAAAAGTCATAAAATTGTCCCAATTTTCTCAGATAACCTCAGATTCACTTTTTCTGTTCTTTTCTTATCTCAGTCCTCTAAAAGTTATTTACACTCATTGGTTCTGTATCATTCTTGTAATACATAAAATGTTACAACACACAGTGTAAGTCTAAAACCAAAATCACACCCTTGGGAAGCAAGTTGATTTTATTGAGTAAAAAAGAACTGTGAAGTGTAGGAGATTTAAGCATTCATATCTTCTCCACAGATCTTAGTTTACTGAAATAGTTTAATCATTTTCATATAAAATACACAATGCACAAAAAATTCACATATATGTGCTGTTTTATACAAGAACAACTTGTTTTACACCTTTTTCATGGGCAATCAAGCCTTCATTTGTTTATCCTGATAATAATCACCAATATTGTACTAACAGCAAGAAAAACAAAAATGAAAGAATATCTCATTTAAAAAAGGTGAAATAATTTCCAATTATTCTCCACCTGTAGCTCTATTTTTTAATGAAGGGTTTCCTTGTCTTCTAGGTAAGAACCCCAAATTTTTAAGCACACACACAAAAATTCCACCTTGAAGAATAGATAGAGATTTATGGCATAATAGTGGCTGCCATAAACCATGAGAATATTTTGACTTTTAGAAAGCTGATTTCTGTACTCTCGTCTTACAATTATTTTTCTATAATATAACAATTCAGGGATAAACATATTTGCAATTTCATTTTCATTACACTTATAGATGTACAAACATCCCTCCTTCTAGACGGGTGAACTTAAATTCTTGTTCTAGTTTGGTGTGTTTATTTGCATGTTTTTTCCCCAGTTGCCATCATCGTTACATCTTCTGGGAGCAGTACGTCTTTGCTTGGGGGCTGTATACATTTGGCCCTCGGTTAACAGTTACTGGCTAGACTAGCTTTAACATCTTACGCTAGATTTTTGCTTTTGGTCATCTTTGTGAAAGCTGAGTCAAATTGGAAAGTGAGACAATGACTACAAATGTTTCATGTTGACAGGACTCTTCAAAATTTTATAGCTTTGGAGGAAGTTAGAATTTGCAAAAGTGGTCAGAAATGCATTCTGCAAAATTACTTAAGACATTTTCAATATCTAATCCTTGTGAAATGGCATCAGACTGCTATTTTCATATTCAACATAAGATTCATAGTGGCAATTTAAAAAATTAACTATTACCCTTGTTATTTTCATTAATACTCAGATGTTACATGCTGTGTAAAACACTATTTTATTAGATTTGCTTGTCTAATAACATCAAACTTAGATTTTATCATTGGTGCCAGTCTGTCATAAGGAAGATTCATTTACATGAATCTTTACCAACATATTATTATTGTTGTTTATTTTTTGCTCTGAAGTTAATAGTGAATAAAAATTCAATTTGTTGAATTAAAGGGAAAAAACACATCATGTTTAGAAAACTTCTAATGGATTCAGCTATCTACGTTAAAAATTAAGCAAATAAAAACCATAAGGTGGTAAATCTTCATTTATTACAGAGAATTTCTACGACATTGTAATGAGATTCTATAAAAGTGCAATAAGCATTAGGTTATATAATTATAACAATATATGTTTTATTGAAAAGTATGCTAAAAATATTTCCATCTACTGTCTCTCAAGCTTTTGTTTCCATTGTTTGTCATTATCCAACTATTTGCAAATATGATGTATAGTTGACATAATTTTTGAAATGTAAATATATAAACAAAGTGAGCAACAGTATGAAAATTTTGCTTTCTGTCCTCGTACCTATGACAAGAATGATTTTTGGTCGAGGTCTAGTAGGATCAAAGACCTCATACTCCTCAATTAACTCCGCAGTCTCTGAGAGGTCTGTGTCACTTTCTATGGAGAATTGATGGATTGGAGGGAGCCGATCATACCGTCGATAAGGAAAGTTTGAATTTTCAGGCATTACTGCAAAAGAGTAAGATAACTTTGAAACGGAAAAAAAAGCACAATAAAACATTTTTTTGCACTTAACCAATTAGTTGAAGAAATTTAGAAATTAAATGAGTCTGATTTTTTTCAACTGGAAGAAGACTCCCGTCCCCTTAAGTTGTCAGCAAACTTTTCCTTAAAGGGCCAGATAATCAACATTTTGGGCTTTGAGGAACAGAGAGTCTCATACTCCACTTAGCCAGGAAAACAGTTGTAGATAATAAATAAACAAATGGGGACTTCCCTGGTTGCTCAGTGGTTAAGGATCCGCCTGCCAAGGCGTGGTACACGGGTTTGAGCCCTGGTCCGGGGGGATCCCACATGCCGCAGAGCAACTAGGCCCATGTGCCACAACTACTGAGCCTGTGCTCTAGAGCCCATGAGTGACAGCTACTGAGCTCGCGTGCCACAGCTACTGAAGCCCGTGCACCTAGAGCCCGTGCTCCACTGCAAGAGAAGCTGCCACAATGAGAAGCCTAAGCACCTCACGAAGAGTAGCCCCTGCTCACCCAACTAGAGAAAGCCCGCACGCAGCAACGAAGACCCAACATGGCCAAGAACTGAATCAATCAATCAATCAATCAATCAATCAACAAATAAACAAATGGATGTGTTTGTGTTCCAATTAAACTTTGTTTATAAAAAACAGGCAGTGAGGGGCTTCCCTGGTGGCGCAGTGGTTGAGAGTCCGCCTGCCAATGCAGGGGACACGGGTTCGTGCCCCGGTCCGGGAAGATCACACATGCCACGGAGCGGCTGGGCCCGTGAGCCATGGCCGCTGAGCCTGCGTCTCCCGAGCCTGTGTTCCGCAACGGGAGAGGCCACAGCAGTGAGAGGCCCGCGTACCGCAAAACAAAATAAAACAAAACAAAACAAAACAGGCAGTGAGCCAGACTTGCCCATGGGTCATAGTTTGCCAACCTCTGCCCTCGAGCAACCTTCTTAAGTACTGCCTAGTCTTGCTTGGTAGTTGGTATACATCCTAGTCCCCGAAAATGGTGCTCCTAGAGTTTTGTAGCACACACCTTCACAACTTTTATAACCATATGCAGCTGCCGATGGAGGCAATGCTTATGCACAACGTGTTTCATTTATCCATAAATATAGATACGCAGTCACTATGATCCAGGTACTCTACTGTAGTCCAATGGAATGGCTTGGTGGCATAATGCACAAAAACTTAAGGTACTGTCACAAGACAGGTAAAGAGTAGCAAACAATTTCTATATTTGGAACATCTTTCAACATCATTTAACTTTACATTCTCAATATTTATTATCTTTAATCTCCTTGATTTAAAAAGGTAACTATGAAGATTTAAATTTACATCTACAACAGCAATAAATCTTTGCTATTTATTGTCAGACATGTTAGTGTGTTGAGGATGGTTCAGTAGAAGAATAAAATAAGAGGTAGTCCTGTCCCCACAGAGCTTACAAACTAGAGCTCACATGCTTATACCTGACAGCGGTATGCACACCAGGCAGGATAAGTGCTAAAATGAATTTCTCTTATGGTAGACACCATAGGAGTTCAATTGATGGGTAGATCCATTTGGGCAGGAGTGGTAGAAAAAGACTGCAAAAGAGGCAGGACTTGAACTTCGAAAGACTAGAACAGGTGATGAAAAGTGGCAAGTATTTCTCAGTTGGTAGAAACGAAACACAGACTCAGAATCGGAAATACAAATGACATGTTCAAATAGATCAGAGGACAGAGCTGGCAAGCCCAAGTGAGGCAGATGCTCTCTACCAGCTATTGCTGTTTGATTCATGGATCTTTCCTTCCTCATCCATGTGCTGGTATTCAAGGAGGCAAAGAGAAGCCCTAACTACCCAAAGAGCACCTGCACAAAGGAGACGGAGGTCACCTGGCCTGCCATGAGTAATCTGGCTAAGCGGATTACTGGATTTTAGCATGGCATAATACTCACATTTCCTCTGGAGATCACGTAGAACTTTCCATTTTCTGTTGATACAATAAATGAGGTCATTGACTACTGACTCATGGAACTCACTTTAATTCCACGAGAAGAGTGGTCTACAGAGGACAGTGGATATTCTTTTGTTTTTTTTAAAATTTTATTTATTTTTGGCTGCGTTGGGTCTTCGTTGCTGTGTGCAGGCTTTCTCTAGTTGTGGCGAGCGGGGGTTACTCTTCACTGCAGTGTGCAGGCTTCTCACTGCGGTGGCTTCTCTTGTTGCGGAGCATGGGCTCCAGGCGCCCGGGCTTAGCACTTGTGGCACGTGGGCTCAGTAGTTGTGGCACGTGGGCTCTAGAGCGCAGGCTCAGTAGCTGTGGTGCATGGGCTTAGCTGCTGCGCAGCATGTGGGATCTTCTTGCACCAGGGATTGAACCGGTGTTCCCTGCATTGGCAGGCAGATTCTTATCCACTGTGTCACCAGGGAAGTCCCGACAGTGTGTATTCTTTAGAAAATTCTGGGAAGAGCTATGTCAGGAAAGGCACTAACAACATTATCCAGCTCTGCCTTGAAATTGAACCGCTTCACCCAATGCAGGGCAACACCCTAAGCATTATCCTTGATTACCTTCTTCCCTCACTCTTCATATCTATTCCCATAGACTTCTCTCCAAAGCATATCCCAAACGCACACGTTTTTCTCCATCTCCACTACCACATCTCATCCCCAAGCCGCCATCATTTATCTGGACTACTGCAGACTCTACGAGTTGCTTGCTTCTATACCACAGTTCATTGCTTGAAATGTTCTTTCCTTGTTGAGCCCACGGCTGACTGCTTCTTGTCATTCACACCTCAGCTTAAATGTCACCTCCTATAAGAGGACTTTACTGACCTTTTAATCTAGGGTAGCCAGCCAGTTAATTTCAAGGACATCACCCCTTATAATAATGTTCTGCACAGCACCTACCACTTCACCATTGTCTGTCCTCTCCCATTAGAATAAGTTCTATAACAGCAGGGACCTTTCCTATCTGGAACTTTGTATCCCTGGGAGCTAGAACTATGCTTGGCACAAAGTTAGTGTCCAATAAATACTTGCTGAACCAATAACAAAGAGAACAATCTTGCTGAAGTAGGTGGTGCCCATGGAGAAAAGCCAGAAGATGGGTAGGTAGAGTGTGGCCACAATGTGGATGGCCTTGATCACCAAGGTAAAGGGTTTAGCTTTAATCTGGTAGAAAGCCAGTGGAGGTTTCGGGGGGGTAGAGAAATGACATGATGAAATATGAAATATATTTTTTAGGAAAATTAACCTGGTGGTGGTTAGAATGGATTTGAGTAGGGAGAAACTAGGAGCAGAAAGGGTAGCAGCTAGGAAGCTGTTAAAGTAGTTCACATGTAAGAGGTGAGGGCTTAGACTAGAGGGGAAGAGGGGAAATGGAAACGAATGGTTGGATATGAAGGACATGATTCGGATTCAGATACGAGAGATGACAGAAGATGACAGCTCAAAAACAATTGCCAGGGGCTTCCCTGGTGGCGCAGTGGTTGAGAGTCCGCCTGCCGATGCAGGGGGCACGGGTCCGTGCCCCGGTCCGGGAAGATCCCACATGCCGCGGAGCGGCTGGGCCCGTGAGCCATGGCCGCTGAGCCTGCGCGTCCGGAGCCTGTGCTCCGCAAATGGGAGAGGCCACAGCAGTGAGAGGCCCGCGTACCGCAAAAAAAAAACAATTGCCAGGTGTCAAGTCTAAAACAATAAGGAACATATTGCATTTCATCCAGTATCTTTCTGCCCTCTCTTTTATGCTCCAGAAATACTGGGCTTGTCTCCTTCCTGTCTTTATCCTGGCTTCTTCCTCTACGTCAGAAATCTCTGTTCTCTGTTCCCTAGTATACTCTCAATCTCCTCCATCCTGCTCTAGTTGACACCTACTCACGTCTCCGTCTCTTAGTATTAGCATATCACTTCTTCCAGGAAGCCTACCCTGAACCCTGGCTTAGGTTGGATCCATCTGCCTGTTAATATGGTTAGTTCTATAGCATATGGTATTTTCTATAGCATCCATTGTGCTTCTAATTATATTTTTAATACCTGACTTCATCACTAGACTATAAGGGCAGGTGCCGTGTTTGTTCATGAGGGCAGGTGCCATGTTTATTATTTTTTGGTGGCTACATTCTCGGTCTTAAAAGAGTGTCTGACACATAGTAGTACTCAATAAGTGGAGGAGGGCTGGTTTTGAAGCAAATATGATATGTTTGGTTTTGGACATGTTGAGTAAAGATGACAATGAGATATTCCAGAAGAAAAGCTCTATGGACAGCTGGAGCTATGGGACTAAAACTCTTATTTGTGAGTAATTATTTGTTCAATTGTATACAAACGGTAGAAAAAAATGGATGCTCACCTCATATTTATGGTACAATGCTTTAAAGAACTGACAGCTAATAATTTATCCTTGCTTTTATCATATTTTTACTTAGGAAAGTAATTTGCTTAAAAATTATTAAAATGTTCTATTTCACAGAATAATTTTTCATGATAATTATATATTAGCATGGCTATGTCAATATTTCAGCAAAAAAATGCATGAATCACTTTTTGTTTCTAGACATAATAATAGTGCTTAAAGTTACAGGGAAGTTAGCAATTTTGTCGATTTTAATAAGCTATTCTGTAAATCATAGTTAAAAACCCACAAAGCACACACGTGCAAAGCATTTCATAAAATAATATTTTATTATTATAGGATCAATCAGTTTAGAAACCATTTTCTGTCTTTTAGCCTACGTTCCAGATATTAAACAGTGTGATACAACATTCTTGTCACCATAGTATGTGAAAGGTTTTATTTGATGATTAATTAAAAGATCTCTGAGTTGGAATTCTGGTAAAGTACTAGCAGATATGGAGATTCTAAAATTAACTAGTGATTTCAGTTCTAATGAAAGTTAAATCTACATTTTCCATTCCTATTTTAGCTTATCCTGCTAGATCAAGAGTTCCAAACTGGTCATCTGTGGGCCCAATGTAGCCTCATAGATGTGCTTTGTTCAGCTCGACATTTTTCCAAAATTTGTGCTTGACTGCCTTTAGACAATGATTGTTCGCTCTAGTTCTGTTCTCTAGTTTGACCACAGTCTCCACCATTCTCTATTACATACTTGGCCTGCCTGGCTTCTACATATAATCAAGTCATGTAACAGTATAAAACAGAAGCATTCAAATTTCATTTTGTTACAAAACGGTCACTTTATATAACCAGTTTTTCAACTAAGTGAATGTCACGTCCTCTTAGACTTAAATTTAAGAACATAAAAATATCTTAGACTAAATCCAGTAATACCTAAGGTTTGTTAGTGCTTTAAGGTTTAAAAAGAAATTCCCCATATTTATGTCACTTGATTTAACAAGGGCCTAGGGCATGTATTTAACATTGAGCCAGATTCGAACATATGATGACACCCTGGGAAGGAAGTTAGCCCTTTTGGGAAGGTGTATGAACCCTTCAAGCTCACAAAAATATCATCATGTTCACTTAAGCAGTAATTTACCAAGTGGTGTGCTGCAGTGGTAACTGCTTAAAGGCTCTCTCTTGAGCACCCAAGCCTAAATCACCTAGTGGTGACCCTGCATTGACAGGGAAGGAGTCTTCTCCTCTCTGGAGATGTTTCTGAGACAACGTCATTTCTGCTTTTTCTCCCTGCTTGTGTTTCTTAAAAATTAACACACTCTGACTTTTCCCCACATCATGTTCAAATAAAATCTAAGTGGGTCATGACTAAGTAAGATAAAACAAACTAAGATTTATTTCCCCCTTGTATTTATTGCAAATAGAATTGTCTCCGCTTCAAATTCTGTCTGTATAACTGAAACTTTTCGTGGTACAATTTTTGAGAATGGCTTACATTTTGAAAATAGAATGATTTGGGCCACTGGGAAAGAATTATTTGGTTTCCTCTGATTGGAACTGATTCCATTTTGCACATACTATTGTACTTCTCAATTTTATCTGGAGCCCAAAAGGCTGCTTGGCTGATTTTGAACTAATTTTGATAAGCACATATTTCAGAAAGCTGGAATACCATGAATTTCCTCTAGTGAATTCCAGTTCTTAGTTCCAAACTATCCCTAAAATTGTTAAACAAGTTTATGCATCCCTTTTCTTTTGTAGCACCCAAATGCCTAATCTCATGCATTGCATTCAGTAGCTGCTAAATAAATCCTTCTTGAGTTAGCTAGTATAAACTTTACATGCATTTATGCAGATACATTAATACGAACTCTGAATTTGGACACACAGTAATAAGTTAAATCTCTTCTGAGCTAATTAAAAACTGTTGTAGTTATACAATAACTATCAATTTTGTCTGTCAACTACTCATTTATTTGGAAAAGTCTAATTTGCAATTTTAAGAAAAATTCAGTTTGCTAATGTAATTCATTTTACAAAATAATGAAGTCAGGACTTCCCTGGTGGCGCAGTGGTTAAGAATCCGCCTGCCAATGCAGGGGACAAGGATTCGAGCCCTAGTCCGGGAAGATCCCACATGCCACAGAGCAACTAAGCCCGTGCGCCACAACTACTGAGTCCGTATGCCACAACTACTGAAGCCCCCGCGCCTAGAGCCCGTGTTCCACAACAAGAGAAGCCACAGCAATGAGAAGTCCGCGCACCGCAACGAAGACCCAACGCAGCCAAAAATAAATAAATTAATTAATTAAGAAGAATAAACAAAATTAATGAAGGCAGTAAAAAATTTCATTGAGCTTTTAGTGAAGTGCTGGACAACAGTATGTAATTTTGTTTGTCTTATCATGGAGGTGATTAGAATTAGTAGCAGAGACAGAATAGTCACATTCCAGGGCCAAATATCCTTTTAGGTGCTGGGAAACCTACTAAATTAAATCATTGCCTACAGTTTGTATGATAGGTTTTAAAGAAAACTGCTCTAAGTATAAACTATTATTCTATGAATACATTACCATTTCTTAGAAAGGATCTCCGCGACTGCCCTCCATTGAGCGGAGGTAAGGTCTTCTTCTCCTGGCTTACAAATGAATCCCACTTCACCTTGTCACAGCCGCCTAGTTCCTTTACTTTCTGTAAACAACTTTCCAAGTACTCTACTGGGTCTTCAGGCTTAGAACACATCAGTCCATTCAAAAGGCTCTGAAATACAACACAATATGCCCACAGAAAATATGTTTTTAAACCACCTTTGTCAAAATACTGTATATCCCATCTTTAAATTCTGGGTTGTTTTGATTCTTTGCATTTAAAAAAAATAAACAATTAGAGTTGAAATTATGCTCTGATTGAATAATTAAAATACCCCCTTAAATTCTTGACCAATTAGTTTTCAGCTCAGCATCCTCTGTCTTTTAAACAATTAAGGCCAACTATACTATTTAAAATAGAAGAACCTTATCAATATGAGATAAAGTGCAGTGTGTAAAAATGCCCCAGTCATGATTTATCTCATTCCTACCCATCCTTAAAGGCTCCAAGCCTCAGTTTCAGAGGATTTTTTAAGGATTAAAAAATGTAAATATTTTGTAAATATAATGTACTTTACATACATATAATGGATGTAAATATTTGTAAAGTACATATTAAGTGCCTGGAACATAGTAAATAATAAATGTTGGTGGTTGTAATCATCATCATCATCATCATCATCATCAGGAAGTCTCCCCTGAGCCCTCAGGTTGGCTTGTGGACCCAACACCCTTCCTTGGTGTTCATGATACCCAGAAAAAACTATCTTACCTGTCATTCATACCAAAACCACCAGTTTATGTGTTGGTCTCCTCTTCTAACCTATAAACTCTTCAACAATACAGTGTGGGTCTTATTTATTTCGCAATATCCAGCCTCTGACACTTTCCCTCGCACATGGTAGGTACATACTGAACTGTTCTCCACTTAGAAAAAAAATTTCACTCAAAACATAAAGACTGAGTTTAAATAAAAACATTTGATATATAATAAATCACTACAATATCCATTGATGTTACAGAGGAAAACCTGGTGTCTGATATTTCATAAGTACTAATTTCTAAAAATGCTATAAATTTGGAAATGCTGATTCCTGGAAACTGAAGTGATGTGCAAAGTATTTTCCTTTGGAGTATTTCATGGAAAAAGCATAGAGGATTATTATCACCATTATCAATGCACAAAACATACACCCTTTGAAAAGCTGACATCTTTCCTAAATACAGTATTTTATTTTCAAATTATTCTTGTGCAATTTGCTCTAAATGATAGGCAGTTCCTACCAGGTACATTTGTTCTCTGAAATCCTAAATAATGTAGGTTAGAATGTTCAATCAGAGGAGTTCAACTGCAGAGGGAGCAGAAAAAACTAACCTGGGCATCCACACCCAGTTTGTATGTCAGAATCTGTGCTACACACAAACACAGATACACACACATTGCGTTTAACTCCTTGGATTCCTCCTACCTCAATGTAGCTAACTCTGTGGCAGGGCTTACTCTGTATCTTTGCATGCTTTAGCTTACCCAATGCACTTTCAGCCCTATGTGGCATTATTATCACCATTTATAGACTAGGAAATCCTGGCTCAGAGATGTTAGTGAGTTGATCTAGGTTACTCAGCTAGAAACTCGTAGGCCTAGGATTCCAAGTCAATGGTTTTGATTCCAAAACCCATATATTCCTCTCTCTACATCTTGCAAAAATATGATACGGGATTAAAAAAGTGCCAGATTTTCTGTTCCCCATACATAATCCAACTGCAATTCGAGTCACTCAAGATTTTGTTTTTAGTTTTTTATCCCTATTATTGTCTAAAATGAGTGATCGCACTCAATGGAGATTTTTTTTTTTACTGGAAAATATGGTTCCAGCCTCCCTAAACATATCGGACTCCACAAAGGGTACTGATTTTAGAAGGGGGAATGAGGTCCACTCCTTCATAGATAATTTAAATCCATTCTTCTAATAGTCAGCCACCATCGGGGATCCAAAACAACCAGCAAACATTTTTTACTCAGTCTACTTGAGTCAACCCTTTGAGAACCTGAACAATCTAATTTGACTTGCCCCAGTATTCAAATTAATTGCCAAATCTTTGCTCTAAGGTACAGCGATACAAGATCAATATATACACCATAAGGTTAACTAGAGTTAAGAACTCATCAGGGGAAAGTGGTTTTTGTTTTAACATTTAATCTAAAAATGGAAACACATTTCAAACTTGAACCTACCAGAGATATCCCATTTAGCCCATATGATGTTTCAAGTCAGAAAGAAATCTGAAAAGGTCAGTTAGATACAGCTAGTTGCTTGACAATATGTAGATTCAATAATCAATCACTTGGTCTACAATGGTGTCTAGTATCCACAACTGTGCCCAATGTTTTGGGCTTGATAGATATCTAACTGCTAAACTTTGTATGCCTAGAAACTTTGTATATCTACATTGTGGTTTTGAGGGAGAAAATCTCCCTCAAACTTAAAGTGTTTGGTTTAAGTTTGGAAACTTAAAGCATTTGGTTTTGCTGTCTACACTCATCACATGGAGAACTGCCAAGTTTTACTTCTCTCTTGTGCTGTGCACAGCACAGATTCTTCTTACTGGAAGGATGGAGCTTTTGGAGGTCACCAGCAGTCTCCTTCCAGCTTCCCATTGCCTTGGATTGCATTTAAGTACACTGTATATCTGTATTTCACCTAAGCAAGTTGACTTCCTTTTCTGGGTGTGCACTATTTTAAAACATCCCATTCGTATGCAGAAAAGCCAAGGAAAAGCATAGCACCTGAACAAAAATGCCTGCCATCACTTATTTGCACAGTGTAGATTTTCATACACAAGCTATCAAAATCCTCTGTGGTTACCAAGGGGGAAAAACAGTACTCACATTTATATAGAAAAAAGGTGTACTATTAAGAAGCACTTTGCAATCAGGTGGCCCTGCTGCAGATGTTTCTAATTACTCTTTTAGGGATCACATTGATCTCAGTAGCAGTATTTATGACAAAACCCTGCAGCTCTTCATCTCCATATTTAGTTTTTGAAAATTAAAAAAAGAAAAGAAAAACTCTTAACGAGAATCTTGCATACCCCCAAGACCTGTCCTTATGCAACACCTCCTGATTATTTTCAAATACTAGTAACACACTTGCTAGATTGGGGCTTCACATACTAGGCTTGTGCTCAGTGGGTGATTTACCTGGAAATCTTGTCTTCAGATGGACCTGAAACCGGTGGCTTATGGAGGTGAGAGGAAAATGGAGATCTGTAATTATGGCGGCCCATTTAAAGATAATTTGGGAAAACAGAGACAAAATTATTTTCCCAAGTAGTGTTATAAAATTCCTTTTAGCAGAACAAACCCCCCAAATAGGAGAAAGAGAAACGCATAACTTTCAGTTTACTATATCAGTCTACAGTCTATCATCTTTCAGAAATGGGGGAACAGGTTTCAGAGGTCGCTCTATGAAGCTTGGCTCGCTTCCATTTTTTTTTTTTTCCCCTTAACCTAAGTAAAAACACATAGGATTCAGGAATGTTCTAAAATTCAAATACGGAGAGAAGGAAAGGAAACAAGACGATCCGCGACGTAGCCTATGGTTTAGAACTAACCAAGGTTCTAGTTCATCCATCAAGCCTCCTCTCCCACATTCCCAAAGTGTTCCCCATTTCCCGGGTCTCTGGTGCAGATGATGCTGTGATGCGGTCGGAAGACAGAGCAACAGGAGTCACGCCCGCCTCGCCACTCCCTCTCCGATTCGCCTTCTCTACATGGGTTGGTGAGGGCAAGCGAAAGCTATGGGCTGGGGAGGTGAGGAAGGAGAACCATCCCTTCCAAGGTGACGGGAAAACGTGCTCAGGAGTTCATTCACCGAAAGCGCAGAGCAGCGCTGGGTGAGAGCCACCCGGGAGGTAGCGCTGCACTTGATGGGTTTGGATTTGTTTTTTGCGTCTTCATTCCTCTCCCCTAAGCTGTCCCTGTGGTGGGCTGCTTTCGTCCTCACTTCCCCGTCAACGCGGGGGGCCCAACCCTCGGCGCGCGAGGGGACTAAGGCTCTCGATTCCCAGTTCCGAGTCCTTGCTGGCTGCTGGGCGCCAGCGTACCCACCTGGCCTGATCCTCGCCCCGGGAGAGCGCGGCCGGCCGCTGCCAGCAGCCCATCCTGGGGGTCCACATGGGAGGGATGCGCTGGGGGCAGCCTGCTTCCAGAACCCCTGTTCGAGGACTGAAACTTGATTTTCGAGATGGAGGCTTCTGAGTCCAGCCTTTCCGACAAGGACCCCGCAACCCGCCAGACAGGCAGCTACCCCTGGGCAAGCGAGCGAGCAAGCTTCCGCAAGCGCCTTCACTTCCGTGCCCCGAGTCTGCAAGGTGGAACTGCGAACGGCCTCTCACCCCGAGCACCGGGGATGCCCTCCCCGACCCTCCCGTCCTCTCTGCCAGACCTAGCCCCCTACCTCAAAAAGCTGCGGGATTTCCCTCCGGGCCAGATACTCCTTGGCTTCGTTGGTGTTCATGGCTGTTCCGCGCGCGCCCTGGGGCGCAGGCGGGAGGCTCCCGGGCTGCGGCGATCAGGGCTGGGGCTGGCGGTGTCCGCACCGAGCACCACGCAGCCCTCGCTCTCACGCGCAAATACGCGCTCGGCTCTGCCTACCCAGGCCGGGCCCCCCTCCGCCTCTCCGCGGCGACTGTGGTCTCAGAGCTCCCGCCGCCCCCGCCTCGGTGCTGGTCCCGACGCCGGAGCTGGGGGCTCGGAGCCGCTGCTTCCCGGGCTCTAGGCTGCGCGGCCGCCAGCGGAGGGGCGGAGGGGGCGGAGGAAGGAGAACAGCGCGGCGGACGCCAGGCAGCAGCCCGCCCGCCCGCCCGCCCGCCCGCCTGCTTGTCCCGCTCGGCGCGCCGCGCTCTGAGCCTCCCGAGCCCGGTATGCGGGCAGCAACGGCGGCGGCCAGTCACGCTGCTCGAGCGGAGCGTGGCGCGGGGGTGGGGAAGGGTGCGCGCGGGGGGCTCGCGGTCACGCCCCCCGTGTCACACCACTGCCTGGCGCGCTTCCCTGCGCGCGCCGCCCCCGGAACGCAGCAACCTGGGACCAGGTGGCCAAAGGAACAGAGTCGGGGTCTGTAGCAATGTGCGACCCTTTCACCTCTCCCGACACCCCCCGACCCCCCCCCCCACACGAGTTACTCGTGCATGCCCGAGGAGCTCCCAGGAAGAAACCTAATTGTCACAGAATTTATCATTTATTCCTAAGGTTACCGGTCCTTCATAACAGGGAGCTGGGAGTAAGGAGATAAGGGGATTGAGGGTGTTGACTCCATCCCCTTAAGATAATTTTTAGATCTTGAGTATTTCTATCCTTCAGGAACGTTTTGCTAGCTGGTCTCGAATTTTTTTCCCTGTTAATGTTACAAATCCTTACAGATTTCAGAATAAGGCCTTACAGTGAGGCTGAAATCTTCCCTAACAGAAGGATTAGTAAGTAATCCACTAGTTAATTATGTCTGTAGAGAGGAATGGGAAGGTGGAGGCGAGAAGTGGGTGGTGGTTGAGAGCCGGAGACTGCTTAAACTGGAAACATGCTTGGTAGGTGACTGGGCGCCACTGTTAATCCGATCGGAGGAGTGTGCTGTTGGTGGACCATGGGCCGTTGGAGCACCCTGGGGTGGGTATGGGTTGATGTGATAAAGCAGTGTTACATAGTCAAGTATCTTCCCATTTCCCGCATTATGATGTCTTTTCATTGCCTGCTTGAAAATGGTCCATGCCACCCTGGGAACATGACCTCTAATTCCGTACAAGACCCAACACGTGGGAGGGCATGTCAGAGGAAAGGAGGCTCTGATAGGCATTGCCATCTGGGATCAGGCCAGGGGGAAGAGGCAACACTGCCACTGCTTCCAGGAACCAGTGTCTGGATGTCCATTTCAAGTTCATCTTTTGCAGATCTTTTCTTGGTTCTATTTCTTGTCACAGTAAAGACTGCTACTCATGCCTTCACTATAGCTGCAGTTTTGTTTTATCCAGGGAGGGAACTCAAGAATTAATTGAGTTTTGTTAAGTAAATGAAGTTTTCTGAACACTTGTGAAACCATGTGTCATATGGTAGCCTTAAATGAGGCAGGTGTTCCATAGAAATTGGGTTCTGCCCTCAGAATATGCCACATCATTTATAGTTCCAGCTTCTGACATTCTTTACCTTGTGTAAGAGCAAGTTTTGGCAGTAGTGAAGCATTGTCTGTTCCCTGTGCAACAATGCTTGATAACTACCAGGATCCATGGCCTGAAAACTTACTTTATGAGCAGGCACAGCTGAGGCAAAGCACCTAGGACTGAAGAGTCCACTTTCTGCTGGACCTTTCAAGGTCACCCTTTACAGACAAGAATCTGGCAGAGTACAGCTCACATCTTCTCTCCTAGGGAGGAATGAATCCTGAATGGATATATGATTCTAAATGTGCTTTAGTATAGTCAGGCAAGGATGACAACTTGCTTGTATAAAGAGAGTGGATAATGAAGACTGCCTTGCACTCAATATTCTAAACAGCCTGAAAAAACATAGTAGCTGGAGATATGGCAGATTTTCAGGTAGCCTCATACACTGACAGTCAGTGCTTTTTGGTGTATTCCAGATGTACGAAAGAAGAAAGTATTCACAATTACTTTTGCAAAGGGAGTTGTAGCCTGTTATGGAAGGGCTATATGGGGGAAGTGTAATGCTTAAAAGCCAGGCTGATTGTTTGGAAGAGAAGCAGTAGAAAGGACAAGGAACAACAAATACATTCTTGCCATGGGAAAGCTGGCTCATCGCTCCCTGATATGAAATTCTAAGCGTGGGTAAATAAAGGGTTTCTTTGTTTACTTGGGGATACGTCGTTGCAAGGAATCAAGATGCTTACTGCATACCTAGTGTCTCCAGGCAGAATCTCTTCTGCTCCCACATTGGGAGAGTGTGCTGGGTTATACAGCAGTGAATAAGACATACATAATTCCTCTGTCAAGGAATATACATTCTCCTGGAGAGTGCGTGTAAAAAGTGAAGATGGACAATGAGCAAATAAAAATGCAGAAACAACGTAAGATAGTGATAAATGAAGAGCAGATAAATAATTAACCCCTCTCCCACCAAAGACATACATGAGAACATATCAGATAGTGATAAATGTAATGATGAAAATCAAACATGCTTAACTGTTGATTTGATGCAAGGGGGTGGAGTCCAGATTCTTTGCTGGAAGTAGCAGAGCAAGTGGGAATGGTGATAACCTTTGAGGTGATAGCTAGAACTTTCCAAAGATCCAGACATCCTTGAGGAGGAGCCTCTTGTGGGAATGTTTCTCTGGCTCACTGATGACACACAGGCTATGTCTCAGCAAAGGGCTGAACCTTGCTCTGTCGCTATTAAGCAGCTGTCTCAGAGTAGAGACCATTGACTGCATCCACTTGAGAAGGCTCAAGGGCTCTGTACCCAGGGCAGCAACTTCCCAAACCCCACAGAGATGGTTGGAAGCCATGCTTAAATGCTCATTCATTCCTCACAGATATTTATGCCATTTATAATTTAAATAGGGCAAGTTTAACTGCAGAAAATTTTACCGGTAAAGTGTCAAATATTTCTCATGTTGCAGTTCCTCACCCCAGGAGAGGAGTCTAACGGGATCTACCACAGGCCCTGGTATAGTTGATAGTAATGATGTCATGACAAGTTTGGCCATAACACAAGGTAAAAATTCATTGAGTGTTATGAGTCAGGCATTGTGACAAGCACTTTATAAAGTATATTGCATATGCCATATTTAATTCTCAAATCAACCTGTGAGATATGTATTACTTGCATTATGTAAATGAAATAACTGAGATTCAGAGAGCCTAATTCCAAGATTATACTAGTAGTTACCATCAGTCCAACTGCAAATCCCTATGCATCCTCATTCCTTAGAACTTCATCATCACCATGCCTTTCAATGTTACAAAGGCCTGCAACCTTCCAGTCTTCCTTTCCTATTCCCTTCCTTCCTTCCTTTTTTTTTTTAGCAGATGTTATTTTGTATTTGAGGGGAAATGTGTTTCAAAACACAAGTACAACAACAAAACATGTATAACAACAAGTTTATCTTTATAGATTTTCTAATTGTTTAAGGTTCTTTTCTATTTGAAAGTTTTTTCATGATTCAGAGGTTGAAAAGATAACACAACATTCCTATTTATTGAAATCTTGAGTGTTGAATTTCTCTCATTCTGCACAAAAAAACCCCAATATCTCCCTCCTAATTATTCTATTTCCCTCACTAACTGACAACCCACTGGGCTATTTGTATTTTCAGGGCCATTTGTAAATATTTTGTTTATCGATAAAAAGATCTAAATACATAAGACTATCCATATTGTGTACATTGGCCTGATAAGTATGCCCCTTATTTACAGGGTTTTTTTTAGAAGGTCTTTCTGAGGCTTTTACTTTTTTGTAAATGTGGAGTATACATACTGGTCTGTGAAATCTGGGGTAAATGCAGGCTGAAATAATGATGTATAACACAACTCTTCAGCCAAAGCAGAATTTCCCTATGCTCTATTTCTTTTCTCCACACTGGCCGAGTAGCTGAGCCAGACACTTGGATTCTGGATCTCAAAGACCTCTAGGAATTTTTGGGTTAGTGGAGGTTAGAGGTAAGAGATTGAAAACTCTCCTACAATGTCTGAAAGCTTTAGGAAAATTTCCAAGTATATAATTTATACACTAAGAATAGGAAAATCCTATATATTTATCTATTCATTAATATGTTCATTGATCAAACAATTATGAAATAACCTTGTATGATCCAAACCTGTGTCTGGAGCTACGAATACAAACAGCAAGACTCAAAGGGTTCACTGTCTAGTAGGGAGACATGGACTTGTAGTAATTAAGTACAGGTAAGTGTAATACTACATTTTAATAATATGATAGAAGTAGATACGTGGAGGTAGGCTGTTATGGTGGGGACACAAAGGTACATGACTCATATAAATATGTATATGGTAAAAAAAAAACCACTTAGAACAGAACTCACACACACTGCTGGGGGAATGTAAACTTGCACAACCACTTTAGAAAACTGGGAATAACTATCGAAGCTGATGCATTTTTATATTCACCAAAAGATATGTATTAGAATTTTCACAGAAGCACTATTTTAAATAGTCCTAAACTAAAATATACTCCAACGATCACCAACAAGTAGAACACATAAATTGTGTTAGATTCACAGCATGGAAAACTATAAGCAATGAGGATCAACAGTCTACAGCTACATGTAACAACACGGATGAGTCTCACAGGCATAATATTGAGTAATCACCAGACACAAAATATACAAGCTGTATGATTTCATTTATATAAAGAACAAAAACAGGCCAAAAAAATCTATGCTGTTAGAAATCAGGACAGTGGTTACCCATAGGAGAATGAAGTGACAGAGTGAGCTCAAGAAGGATTTAGGGGAAACTGCTCACGTTCTGCTCCTTGATTTGGGTGCAGGTTACACGGGTGTGCTCATCTTGTGAAAACGCATTCAGCTCTGCAAATAGAATGTGCACTTCTCTGTGGGTATATTAAACTTCAATAAAGACATATGTTGAAAAGTAAAAGATGGTGAAGTATGGGATTCAAACCCAAGACCATCTCATTCTTAAATCCCATGCCCTCCTAACAGTTCCGTGCTATTTTATCATTTAATAAGCAGATCAAAAGTGAATTTGCAATCCATGGCCCTTTGCTTGTGCCTTTATTATTGCACTTACAGTCAAATTGCTGCTCTCAACACTATGTTGTTTGTAAGTAATAATTTACTTACAGTTTAGTCTCTCTCACTGTAAGATTCTGAGCTTCTCATCAGTAGGACCATGTCCTAGAAATCTCTATTTTCTCAGTGCTTTAGACAATGTCTGGCCTAATATAGATCCACATGAATGCAGGAATGAACTATCTGTGTCTATATGTATAGAATGCTTAGGACTCAGCCAAAGAAATTTAGAAAGATATCCTAGCAGGAAAAAGTAAACGTTCTAATATTTTTTTAAAACAAATAGATTGAAACCTTTTAAAATTGCACCATGATGACTTGAAAGAGTTAATGCCATTTGTAGGGATACCTGATTTACCATGTGGGAGTTTAGGTGCTGAGAAAATCTAACTCAGACAATGTCTTTGTAGGGTCTAGAAATACAATGGTTTATAAATACATGATTAAGCTACACAAATTAAAATGAAAACAGTGTTTTATAATCATTCATTCAGTCAAATATTTCTTGAGTTCCTAGTGTGTGCCAGGCACTGCTGTGCTACTCAGCACATAGACAAATAAAATACATGCGTATAACATACATCTAGAAGGTGGAAACAATAAAATAGTGTTATAAATCATATATATATTGTTTATATTTATAAAGCATGTAGGTTGTTAGAATGTGATAGATACCATGCGCAAAGATAAAGCAGAGGAGAGTAAGGAGGGACAGATGACAGTTTCAGTTGTTTTTTAATTTATACAATTTTAAAGGTTATTTTTCATTTACAGTTATTACAAAATATTGGCTATATTCCCCATGTTGTACAATACATCCTTGAGCCTATCTTACACCCAATAGTTTGTACATCCCATTTCCCTACCCTTATATTGCCCCTCCCCCCTGGAAGCACTAATTTGTTCTCTATATCTGTGAATCTGCTTCTTTTATTTTTTTATTCACTAGCTGTTATATTTTTTAGATTCCATATATAAGCAATATCATACCGTTTTTATTTTTGTCTGACATTTCATTTAGCATAATGCCCTCCAAATCCATCCATTTGTTGCAAATGGCAAAATTTAGTTCTTTTTTATGGCTGAGTAGTATTCCATTGTATATATATAGGCCACATTTATCCATTCATCTGTATATATATATACTACATCTTCTTTATCCATTCATCTGTTGATGGATACTTAAGTTGCTTCCATATCTTGGCAATTGTAAATAATGTTGCTATGAACATTGGGGTGCATGTATCTTTTCGAATTAGTGTTTTCGTTATTTTTCAGATATATACCCAGGAGTCGAATTGCTGGGTCATATGGTAGTTCTATTTTTAGTTTTTTGAGAAACCGCCAAACTGTTTCCCACAGTAGCTGCACCAATTTATATTCCCACCAACAGTGTACAAGGGTTCCCTTTTCTCCACATCCTCATAAACATTTGTTATTTGTAAACTTTTGATGATAGCCATTCTGACAGCTGTGAGGTGATATCTCATTGTGGTTTTGATTTGCATCTCCCTGATGATTAGCAATGTTGAGCATCTTTTCATGAGCCTGTGGCTGATTACAAAATTAAGCAGAGTGGTGAAAGAAGGTGTCATGGAGAACGTGACATTCCAGCAAAGATTTGAGAAGATGATGGAATTAACCCTGCCAGTATCTGGGGGAGCAGCCAGTTCAAATATCCTAGGGGGGAAGGTTGCCTGATATGTTTTGGCAGCAGCAAGGGGGTGGGTTGACTGGAGCAGAGTGAAGGAGGGGAAGGGCAGAGGGGAATGCGACCAAATCACGTAGGACCTTGTAAACCTAGTAAAGTTCTTAGACTTTTCCTCTGAATGAAATGGGAAATTAGTGAAGGGTTTTGAGCCAAGACTAACATGATCTGACTTATATTAAAAATTTTTTTTTAATTTTATATGGAGTATAGTTAATTTACAATGTTTTATTAGTTTCAGGTGTACATATATCTATTCTTTTTCAGATTCTTTTCCCATATAGGTTATTACAGAATATTGAGTAGAGTTCCCTGTGCTATACAGTAGGTCCTTATTGTTTATCTGTTTTATATATAGCAGTGTGTATATGTTAATCACAAACTCCTAATTTATCCCTCCCCCCCACCTTTCCCCTTTGGTAACCATAAGTTCGTTTTCTATCTGACCTAAATTTTTAAAAGGCACATCTGTCTGCTGGTTTAGGAAGAGGTCAGAGGGCAAAGGTAGGAGCATGGAGATCAGTTGGGAGGCTATGTGATTCAGATAAGAGATGAAGTCAGTAGAGGCGATGAGAACTGGTTAGATTCTAGATATATTTTGAAGATAGAACAAACGGGATTTTTGGACAGATTGCATGTGGTATATGAGAGAAAGAGAAAACATCAAGGATGACTTCATGTTTTTTGGCCTGAGGGTAGTAGACTATTAACTAATTGGCCACAAGTAGCTTGCTAACTTAGAAAAGCAGATACATGGAAGGGAATTTTGACTTGCTCTGAAGGAGGCCTGGCACATGGTGAGCTCTCTCTGCTACTCACTGACCAATTTTCTGTTTTCGTACACAACCTTTGGCTTAAGTGCGGCCATCTGAGCTCATGTTAGGTTAATGTACATGTTACAGGAAGTCAACCTCTTGTGCAAGTAGAAGAGAGGAATTTCCCGTTATTTCAGGAACGTATTTGGAACTTAATGTTTTAGGATTTCAGTGTCCATTCATTGGCATGACTATTTTACCTACCAATGGGAAATCTGTAATTCCATCAGATCGGGTCTTCACCAGTCAACCTGACTTGGCTAAGATAAATACAAATAAGGAAACAACTTGAGCTCCAAGGAGCTTCTAAATTTAAATGCTCTAGCTAAAATACATAGAGAAGCATTTTCATTTTGACTTCAATGAATATTCTGACAGAAGCTTTGAAGTAAAAGCTTTTTTGAGTCTCATAGAAGCCCCAGAGAAAAATAAATCCATGACATCAATTTATGTTTTTAAGTTTGTTTTCACAGAATGCAAAGAACACATTTGAGTTTTTATTATTCTTTTTTATCATTATGGAAAAATGGCAATTCTGCGAGCCTAGAGGCCTAAAATTTCTAAATCACACATATGTGTCAGAACCAGTATGCCCTTTTAAGTGTCTACATTTCTTACTTTTGTCTTTTTACTATATGTCTTATGAACAGTCTATTAGTAATGCATATATTAATCAGCTTAGGATGAGGAAGACATAATCTTTCCATCCAAGGAACGAAATGTGCTGTTTCTAAAGAGTCACAAGGCATTCATGTTGGTGTGCTAGAAATTTTTTAAACTTACCAGAATTTACCATCTGCTACTGTTTTTTAAAATCTTTTTCATTTAGTCACATTTCCTCTATTAACTGTTCTTCTATGATACAATTAATTAGCATTCACAGTGTTTTTCTAATTAGGTAAAATCATAAAACTAAATATCTAGTAGAGATAACATGGGCAGTGACTAATTTAAAGAGGTCCCTTCCCTGAATAAATCAACATTTTAGATTTTGCAAAGGAAAACTAATACTAAAGCATTTCTCCAATCATGTCAGTCTCTTGTGCAAACATTTTAGTGGCTACCACTGTCTGCACTGTCCAATATGGTACACTAGCCACCTATGGCTATTTAAATTTAACACATTATTTAATAATAATTTTAAAACAAAAAAATTAAAACTTTAGTTTCTCAGTTGAACTAGACACACTGCAAGTACTAAATAGTCATGTGTGGCTAGTGGTCACCACGTTGGATGGAATTAGATATAAATGTAGATATAGAACATTTCTCTCGTCACAGAAAATTCTTTTGGAAAGTGCTGGTGTAGAGAATAACTTGTAATTTTTTTAGCATGGAATTCCAAGCACTCCATTATTTCATTCCAATTTACGTTACTAGGTATATCTTCCACTATACTGATCACATGTGACCTATGAATCCTATACTTTTGTATTTCTGAGCCCTTACTTATTTGATTCCCTCAGCTTATTATTAATTTCATCTGTTTTCCATTTAGTGAAATATTCCCATAGCTACAAGGATCCAGTTAAACGTACCTTCTTCATAAAAGCCATCTTTATTCAGCCCTGGTGGATTTAAGTAATTTCTTCCTTGCTGTTCTCTAGAATGTGCTTGTACAGGTATCCCCTGGTTTTTGATAGTTCGCTTTACGCCACTTTGCTTTTATGAAAGACTTGCATTAGTACTTGTTTTCTCTAACCAAAAGAAATCCAAAGATTTTTGCTTTTACAAAAAAGGAGAAAATAAAAAGTGGCATTCAGCACTTGTTTTGTAGCTAGCGTTATAGAGACAGCACATGACCTGTGCAGCAAGAGTGGTATCACCAAGCTCCTTCCCTGGGAAGTGTGCTCAGCACCCCAGCATCAAGCTGCCATAGCTTTGAACTGTGTCTGTGAGCATCTGTGCTTTATCTTGATTTATTTATTATCTTTCAGCATTCTTTTTCTTTTTCATCGAATTATAATTGACCTACACTATTATGTTAGTTTCAGGTGTACAACACAGTGATTTCATATTTTTTACATTAAGAAATGATCACAATGTCTAGTTACCATTTGCCACCATGTAAAGTTATTACAATATTATTGACTATAATCCCTATGCTCTACTTTACAACCCTGTGATTTATTTTTTAACTGGAAGTCCATACCCCTTAATCTCCTTCACCTATTTTGCCTGTCCCCCCACCACTCTCCCTTCTGGCCACCACCAGTTTGTTCTCTGTATCTATGAGTCTGTTCCTGTTTTGTTTTGTTTATTCATTTATTTTGTTTTTTAGATTCTACATATAAGTGAAATCGTACAGTATTTGTCATCCTCTGTCTGACTTATTTCACTAAGCATAATACCCTCTAGGCTCATCCATGTTGTTGCAAATGGTAAGATTTCACTCTTTTTTATGGCTGAGTAATATTCCATTGTATATATATAGCACATCTTCTTTGTTTATTCATCTATCAATGGATACTTAGGCTGCTCCCATATCTTAGCTATTGTATATAATGCTGCAATGAACAAGGGGTGCATACGTCTTTTTGAATTAGTGTTTTCATTTTCTCGAATAAACACCCAGAATTAGAATTGCTGGATCATATGGTAGCTCTATGTTTAATTTTTTGAGGAACCTCCATACTGTTTTTTTAATGGCTGCACCAATTTATATTCCCACCAACCGTGTACAAGGGTTCCCTTTTCTCTACATTCTCACCAGCACTTGTTATTTCTTGTCTTTTTGATGATAGCCATATCTTGATTTTTTTGTGCATCTGTTAGCAAGATGTGTCCTAAGATACCTGCTTCTTTGCTTTACACCATTTTGGCTTACAAATTGCTTAATAGGAAAGGTCTACTTTCAGAGAGTGTGGAAAACCTGTATCTCTATTGTACCTTGTATAGGATTTATGTACTTTTGTTCCTATCATATGCTCCAGCCCCCAAAGTATGTCTTCATGGTTGTACCACTATACAGCTCATCATAGTGTCATGTACATGAAGAATACTCTAAACTGATGATTTGAATAATTTATAATACATTTAAATATTACTTCTTCTTCAACCCCACTGTTTGATATGTTTTGAATTTGTAAATTTATTTGCTCCATTATTTTTTAGGATGATCATTTTCAAACCCCATCTCCATTGACTAGCCTAGATTTGGGGGCGGGGGGCAGTGGAGGGATTAACCATATCAAGTTATAAATACAAGTTTCTCTTTTCATGTCTGTAATTCGACACTTGAGCATTTCAACTGCCTTCTCTACTATCTCTCTTGCCTATAGCTAGAAAACAGGATGCAATTTAAGCCAACCAAACAGTGTCTACTAATCCCTGATAATTGGTGCTATGGGCTAGGTACCTTTTCATTCATCTGCCACTGGTCACTAGTTTTGCAGAATCACTATCATCAGAACAAAAAAAAGTTGTCATGACCTTGTTTCTGCCTTTCTGAAAAACTGTTGGCCATTACTACACTTCCATTTTTAAAGCAAAACAAAGCCTCTCACCAGTTAATCTGTTATCAAATTATAAGCTCCAAATGGGTTCCCAGAAGTCATCACTCCTCTCATCTCTAGAAAACACAGCACAAGACCATAGCACATTTCTTTTAGGGAAATTTTGAATTGTGTTTCTCTTGTCTTTCACAACAGTCTCACTTGTAATTTTTCAGAAATTGGCAGGTGTTATTTGTGAAGATTATTCATGCTAACGAAATGTTGAAAGTCCCAATGTTGGAACTGCCTTTGTGGAAAGAGAAGAGGAAGTTTTTGTCAATCTCTGTTATCCTGAGTACATGCCTTCAAAAGAAGGTGCTTCCTAACATGACCCTAGTGGCTTCGTGGCGACAGTCATCCTGATATCTTTGGACTTGATAGCTACCATTCAATATGAGTAGAAAGAGAAAGTATTCTTATGCTCACCCTGAAGTCAATGTATTCATTAAATGGTCTTTGAATTTATTACAGGCACACATCAACTTATCTATCTGCTGGCTACACCAATGACCTGTCAGCAGGTGTCTTCCACATCTGTTTATCTCCAGTCCTAGCCTCTCTCCTGGGCTCAGTTCTGCCATTAAAACAGGTTGCTAGATACTTATTCTTTCATTCAGCTAACATTTATTGATCACATATATATGCCAGACACGGTGCTAGGATTTTAGGAGACAAAGACACAGCCAGTGTGGCAAAATGCTCATCGTGTCCACAGAGGAAAAGGCTACTAAACCAAAGATGACAATGCAGCAGAGGACACTAGAGCAGAGTGGAAGGAGCATAGGCTGTGGAGTCCTAATTTCCGCTCTTGTCTCTTTCTTACCCAGCTATCTGATACCCACAGGTTATTAACCGGTCTAAGCCTCAGTTTTCTCTATTACAAAAGTGAGAATATTATTCTTTAACTCACTGAGTTATTTGAGGCTTAATGGAGCCGGTAAGTGCAGAGTTGAAGCTCAGCCTAATTCTTTGTCTCCAGAGTCCATTTTGTTGCCTCCTGAATTTCTTATTCTACCTTTTAAGACCTTGATCTTAATTATCCACTGTTTCCTTTCCCACATTGTAAGCTCAAATTAAACTGATTCACTTCCTGTTCCTTGGATACATTTGCCTGATGCCTTTTTCCTTTGCTCAGGCTCTTCTTTCTGCCTGGAATAGCTCACCAATTCTGCACATCTAAATTCTTCCTGCTTCGGGGCTCTTGATGAAATATAATCCTCTTCATAAAGCTTTCCTTGGTTTCTGCAGCATGAAATGACTGGTTCCCATATAATCCTGTAGAATTCTGTTCTAACGTTTTTTAAATGTTGTTTTCATGAGATGTGGTAATTGAATACTAGAATGAGAATGATAATTAATATCTATGCATTGAAGTATTATAACTGTGACAACAGTTTGTCATTTGAGCTTGTGGAAGACGTGGTGGAACGATCTTACTGCTGAAATAAAAAGAAACTAATGGAGTGTGGAATGGGGATGCTCCTCCTTCCCTATATTCAATCCTCAATTTGCCCTTGCTATTCTCACTTCACCACTTTAACTTCCCTCTCATTATCTTCAGGAAGCCAATTCTATGTTTTAAAGTGAATTAGAAATGGTGGTAATAAACCAGACCTAAAAATTACCTCATATAAGTCTTTAAGAACCACTTCCAAGTAAAGTTGCTACCTCGGTTCTTGGTAAATATGGGTTTGCTGGCTGATTTTTCCTTGAACCATCTTTCAAAAGTCTTGAGTTCTTGGAAAGGTATGAATGTCTAGAGGTTCAAACTGTTTTAATCGTTGAAGAAAGAATGGATTTCACTGGTAATCTCACTTGCTTCATATGTCATTAGACCATTCAATCAGTAAATACCTTGAATCTTCATAAGCAAGAAATATTTTCCATAGCAGCAATTTGGTACCTATTGTTCTAAAGTTCTAAAGTTTGAGAATACATAATGAATTAAATTATTCAGTGACAAAGTAACGTTCTGTGTCTGTGCAAATGTTAGTAAAGTCCATAGATTCCTATTAAATTCTTAGGCTCTCTGATGAGTAAACATGATTTTATGGTGAACTATCACCACTCTTATGGCAGTCATGAGCATCCAGGCAGGGATCAGAAGATGCTGGATCAAACCAGTGAACAGCCCTGTATAGTTTTACATGTCCACTGAGAGTGCCAATTGTACGTTGTTTTGTAGTAATGGCCATCATCTTCACTTTTACATTAATATGAATATGTATGAGTTAGCTGTACAATATGAATGTATATATGAATATGTACAAATGGTTTCAATCAACTCTGTGTACAACTTTGCCTATTAATCCTAATTCACAGACACACTTTCACACGCCACAAAATGGAGCAAATGAGCTCTTCCTGTTTGCTTCCTTACACTCTT